>NC_073695.1:138007437-138316591 GCF_029784165.1 Wyeomyia smithii
CAAATTTTTTATCCTCGCTACCGACTACGAGCTGAAATTAAGTCTATCTTAAAACTAGGATGTATTTTTCAATCACTGTTTTGTAGTTTGATGGTCGTCTGATGCTCTTCGAATGGCCATGAATATGCAGCATGTATGGATTTGTTCTGCTGAGCCACGATGTCATGAGCTGGAAGAGGGGATTGTAATTCTCGGGTCCTGAAGGTATTGTGCGGGGGCTAGTTGCTGGTTATGGTTCGTTGTTGTTGTTAGCTGGTGTTCAAGTGGCCTATGGTATGTGCCGCTGAGCGAAGATATCGCTGAAGGCCTCGGGTTCTCAGGTCCTGGTGAATTCGTGTGGGGTGCAGTTGTTGATTCCAAAACCTCTGCTTAAGGTTCAAACGTGTTCTTGTCGTTTTGTTGGGTGTAGACGGAGGGGAACGGGACTAGACTGGGGCATGGATGGATTTTAGGAAAATGTATATAAGGGTCATGTAGGGTATGTCACGGCTCGCCAAGACATCACGAACAGGAACAGCTGGCCGTCTACCTCCGGCCTGAAGGGAGGCTACTAATTTAGACCTGGCGTCAAGGTGTACAGGGCATGACCAAACAACGTGCTCTATGTCGTGATAACCTTCACCACAGGCACAGATACCGCTTTCTCCGGGCCCAATACGACGGAGATGCGCATCAAATCTATAGTGATTGGACATAAGCCGGGACATCACGCAAATGAAATCTCGACCTACATCCAACCCCTTGAACCACGGATTCGTCGATACCTTGGGTATAATGGAATGTAACCACCTTCCCAGTTCCCCTCTGGTCCAAGAATTTTGCCAACTGATGATCGTATTCTGACGTACAAATGCAAAAAATTCATTAAAAGCAATTGGTCTTTCATAAATTTCACCGTTTGTTGCGCCCACCTTAGCCAAAGAGTCCGCTTTCTCATTGCCCGGTATCGAGCAGTGAGAAGGGACCCACACTAAGGTAATCTGAGAAGATTTTTCGGATAAAGCACTCAGATGTTCCCGTATTTTCCCCAGGAAATACGGAGAGTGCTTAACATCTTTCATCGATCGGAGAGCCTCAATGGAACTGAGACTGTCCGTAAAGATGAAATTCGATGATCCCTAGGGTGTACTGAATTGCAGCTAATTCTGCGACGTAAACAGAAGCAGGATTATCGAGCTTATGGGAGACGGTTAAATTGTTATTGAAGATACCGAAGCCAGTGGACCCATCGAGAAGTGATCCGTCAGTGTAGAACATATTGTCGCAGTTGATGTTTCGATATTTATTGGAAAAAAATTTGGAGATCTGCTGCACGCGTAAATGATCCGGAATTCCACGAGTTTCTTCTATCATGGATGTATCGAAAAACACAGTAGAATCAGGAGTATTTAATAAGTTGACACGATTTGGAATATTCGGAGAAGGGTTAATATTTTGTGACATGTGATTGAAATACAATGTCATAAAACGGGTTTGAGAATTAAGTTCGATTAACCTTTCAAAATTTTCAATCACAGGACGGTTTAAGACCTCACATTTGATAAGAATACGAGAAGACAGGCTCCAGAAGCGGTTTTTCAATGGTAGAACTCCAGCTAAGACCTCCAAACTCATCGTATGGGTCGATTGCATGCAACCTAGGGCGATACGCAAACAACGATATTGTATTCGCTCCAGTTTGATCAAATGTGTGTTTGCAGCGGAGCGGAAGCAGAAACACCCGTACTCAATTAACGACAATATGGTTGTTTGGTAAAGCCTTATAAGGTCTCCCGGGTGTGCTCCCCACCAAGATCCGGTTATTGTACGAAGAAAATTCACTCTTTGTTGGCTTTTTTTCATCAGATACCTCACGTGACAACCCCAGGTGCCTTTAGAGTCGAACCAGACACCAAGATACTTGTGTACCAAAACCTGAGAAATCGTTTTACCCATTAATTGTGGCTGGAGCTGAGCAGGTTCATGATTCCTAGAAAAAACTACTATCTCAGTCTTCTCCGGAGAGAATTCGATACCTAGCTGTAGAGCCCAAGCAGACAAATTGTCCAAGGTATCTTGCAATGGTCCTTGCAAATCGGCAGCTTTGGCTCCTGTAACAGAAACCACGCTGTCGTCTGCAAGTTGTCTTATCGTGCATGAATTTGCCAGACATTCGTCGATGTCATTTACATAAAAATTGTAAAGAAGGGGGCTTAAACATGAGCCCTGGGGAAGACCCATGTAGCTAATTCGAAAAGTTGCCAAATCGCCATGCGTAAAATACATGTGCTTTTCGAACAACAAATTGTGCAAAAAATTGTTCAAAATTGGAGAAAATCCATGTTGAAAGCAACGCAAGACAATCAGTCGTCCCTTTGGCACGGCGGAAACCAAATTGAGTATCTGACAGTAGACCATTTGATTCGACCCAGTGGTCTAAACGACGGAGTATCATTTTCTCCATCAATTTCCGGATACAGGATAGCATTGCAATCGGCCTATAGGAGTTGTGATCAGAAGCTGGTCTTCCCGGTTTTTGGATGGCGATCGCCCTCACTTGCCTCCAATCCTGCGGTACAATATTTTGCTCCAGGAACTTATTGAACAAGTTCAACGAGCACCTCTTGGCATTGCCGGGTAGATTCTTCAACAAGTTGAATTTGATTCTATCTAACCCAGGCGCGTTATTGTTACAGGACAGGAGGGCAATTGAAAATTCTGCCATCGTAAAAGGTGATTCTATCGCGTCGTGGCCCGGAGACGCATCGCGAACGAAGTTTTGCGCAGGAACAGAGTCCGGACATACTTTCCTGGCAAAATCAAATATCCACCTACTTGAAGAATCTTCGCTTTCGTTGACCGTTACGCGATTCCGCATTCTTCGGGCTGTGTTCCAAAGAGTGCTCATCGATGTCTCCCTCGACGTCTCGTTCACGAACCGACGCCAATATCCGCGTTTCTTTGCTTTAGCCAAGCTTTTAAGCTTAGTATCAAGCTCCGAATATCGTATAAAGTCGCCAGGTATACCTTTCTTCTGATAGGCCAAAAACGCGTCGGATCTTTGCGTGTAGACATCGGAGCACTCTTGGTCCCACCACGGAGTGGGAGGCCGTTCTTTGATCGTTACGCCGGGATATTTCTTCGTTTGGGCTTGCAACGCGGCGTCGAGAATCAAGCCCGCGAAGAGGTTGTATTCTTCAGGTGGTGGATGATGTTGAATCGACTCAACAGCTTCTGAAACCATTTCCTCGTATAACTTCCAATCAACATTCCGTGTGAGGTCATACGGAATGTCAATTGGCCGCATGCGAGTTAACCCGTTGGTAATTGAAATAAGAATAGGCAAATGGTCGCTACCGTGAGGATCGAGGATTACCTTCCATGTGCAATCCAACCGTAGCGACGTCGAACATAAAGAGAGATCCAAAGCGCTTGGGCGCGCTGGAGGTTTCGGGACACGTGTCATTTCACCGTTGTTTAGAATAGTCATGTCGAAGTTATCGCAAAGGTTATAAATTAAAGAGGAGCGGTTATCATTAGAAGGGGAACCCCAAGCCACGCCATGAGAGTTAAAGTCTCCCAAAATCAAGCGTGGCGAGGGAAGAAGTTCCATTAAATCAAAGAGCCCAACCGTTGCCCAACCTGTGCTCTGGGAGGAATATATATTGAGGCAATACAAAGCTCTTTACCTTGTATTGTCATTTGACATGCGGCAGCTTCGATGCCTGGAATCGAGGGGAGGTTAATACGATAGAAAGAATAGCACTTCTTAATCCCTAGAAGTACTCCTCCATACGGGGTGTCTCGATCAAGGCGAATAATATTAAAATCATGGAAGTTGAGATCAGTATTCGAAGTTAGCCAAGTTTCACAAAGGGAAAATGCATCGCATTTGTTTTTATTTATCAAAACTAAACGAATCAATTTTTGGTAAAATACTTCTACAATTCCACTGTAAGACAGAGATAGAATCCTTCACATAAGCAGTTGAATTAGGCATCGAAGGATACGATCGCTGCAAGGAGGGGCCATTGAGCAGTCAACTGCTTCAAAAATGTTCTAACTGTTGGGAGGAATGCTGTAAGAAAATCTTTTATTGGATCGGGTACATTGAAAGTTTCAAAAATCCAGTCCACAATGTCAGAAAATTTCACCAGTCCAGCATCTGATTTTTCAACTGGATGTGCAAAAGGAACAACTGGGGTTTTAGATGTTCCAGGAAGTGCTGGGAACTCCTTCTGGGACTTTAAATTTGCAAGCCCAGGAGGGGTTTGCTTCGGTTTTCCCGCTGCACTTTTAGGTTTGTTTGTACAATTCATTTCACTTTGGGAAATCTTAGGACCTTTTCGGGGAAGTTTAGGAGAGGAAATATTTTTCCTCTTTCTAGACTCCCAGGATTGGCATAAGATGTTCCCTCTGGTGAATCGTCAGAATCGGTTTCATCAGAGGACAACAGATCAAAGGGGTTCGAAGTAACGGGAGAAGTGGTAACGGTCTTCTTCAGCATGTCAGCGTAGGAACGCTTTGAACGCTCTTTGAGAGACCGTTTTATTTTATCCCTGCGCTGCATGTACACCGCACATGTCGAGAGCTCATGCAGATTTTCCCCGCAGTGAATACACTTTACAGCGCTAACACTGCAAGAGTCTTCCGCATGAGTCTTCCGCATGAGTCTCCCCACACTTGCCACAACGTGCCTTATTGCAGCAGTAGGCGGCTGTATGGCCTAACTGCTTGCAATGAGTGCAGTTCATGACGCGGGGAACGTATAGCCTCACAGGGAGACGAACCCGGTGGATCGAGATGTGGCTTGGTAGTGCAGACCCGGCGAACGTAACTCGAAACGAGTCTGACGGAGTGTAAATTTTTTTGTCACCGACGATCGATACCGACCGCAATTGCTTGCAGTCGAGCACCTTCACATCGGGACATGTGTTGTTTTTGAGCACCCTTTAGCACTTTTCAACATACACTCGACGGACAGACTCGAATCGGCCACGACACCGTCGATCTCCACATCTCTAGGGGGTACATAGACACGGTATTCCCGTGTAAAAAGCTCGGAGCAAGCTATATCGTTGGCCTCTTTAAGGTCATTGACCACGACACAGAGATTGTTCGGCCTGATTTTTTAAATTTCAGTCACAGCTTTAAAGTGTGACGTCAGGTCTTTCGAAATCTGTAGAATGTTCAAAGATTTCGATTTCGGCTCCGCTTTAGGCCTGAGGTAAACTGCCACCGGAAATGTCGATCCATCTGGATACAATCTGACACGTGGGGGAGCTGAGGAATTAATATTAGGAGGGGGTGCAGGAGGGACAGGGTCGAGGGGATTCGAGGATGGTGGTGCGGGAGGTGGGGGGTCTACATCCATCGCGCTAAACCTAGCGCGCCGATGGGACAGACAAGAAGCACGTACCTTCCTTACTTTTTCTCCTTCGTGTTGGAGTGCACTGCACTCACCACCAAATCGTTCGACAGCAGGCAGCTACAAAGCGACACAGTAACACAAAGGCGCTTGACCTTGCAATACAGCAATCTAGACAAAAGACACCGGTCTAGAAATGGCACCACTTGCACACACGTATTGAAATTTTTCGGAGCGATTTCGAAGCACAACCGATGCTGATGCGTGTTCGGCACATAATGATTATTCGAACTATTGTACTATTGAAAATTCTTAAGCCTTGTCAAAATATAAAATTCGACCTCTGATTGGTCGTTACACGATTGCTTTCCCAAGCACGGTCGGCATAGTTATAGACCTAGTAAATTGGGAATGCATCATATGGCCTATATAAGAGCTTCATCAGATAATAAACAGACATTTCATTTGATATTAAATTGAACAACTGAAATTTGAAGAACACAAATGAATATTTGAAGAGTTAATAGGGGTCTTCACATCGAGCTCGTATACGAATACCCAGCCGTAAACTGTGTATCTTCCATTACTCGTCAATCGAGGTGAGTATCTTTACGGCTGGGTATTTGTTTACGAGCTCGACATGAATACCCATAATATTTTCCCGTTTTGCGCTATAATCCAAAGTTAATTATCTTCATCTACATGCATACTCTGACTATTATTACGTGTTTGCGTCGCTTAGTGTTTGGCTACGGTTATGCAGAACGCAAATAATGGCGCTATGCGATTCGGCAAGACGAAATGTGTTGAAATATATAGCTCTACTTCATTCCGCGTCGAACACTCGACAGAAACGGACGTGCAAAGTGGTCGTTCTATTACAATCCGGTCCGTGTGTACGAATAGCCAAACAAAAGAGTGTATTATTCGCGCTAAAGGCCAACTAGATTGTGAGTTGTGTCGATACGTTCTGTACCCGGCTCACAACTGTGGCTGTATTGGTGCAAAATACCAGCTGCAGTTTTGATCTGTGCACCGTGAATAGATCTTTTTAATCCAAGCCCATCAGTTGACAGTCGAGTCCGTGTCGCTGTGCTGAGTGATCTCACACCCGGCTCACTGCTGGTGGCTGTATTGGTGCTGCTGTACTGGTGCTGCTGGCTGCTTTGGGTGCAGCTTCGAACGATCGGACAACCACTGCTGGAAGGAAGAAGTAAAGAGGTACGTGTTCTTGTCGGCGCTAGTGCGCTAGTGCGCTACATTTAGCGCAATGGATATAGATCCCTCGCCTCCCGTGCCACCATCCCCGAACCCCCCTGACCCTGACCCTTCTGTTACCCCCTCCCCTGTTCATTCTCCAGTCCCCCCTCGCCCCAGGCTTTACCCGGACGGATCTCAACAGGGCAGCTATACTGTTTATTTTCGTCCAAAGGCAGGAGTGAATTAAAAGCGTTTAAACATACTGCAAATTGCTAAAGACCTGACGAAGGGGTACAAGGCCGTGACCGAAATTTCCAAGGTCCGACCTAACAAGCTCCGTGTCGTGGTCAGTGATCATGCACAGGCCAATGCTATCGCTTGCTCTGAGCTCTTCACACGCGAGTATCGCGTCTACATACCCGCACGAGACGTGGAGATCGACGGTGTCATAACCGATTCGAGTCTGTCTGTCGAGTGTATCCTAAAAAGCGCAACCGGTTGCTTCAAAAATACCGAACCACAGGCGAAGATTTTGGATTGTAAGCAATTGCGGTCCATGTCTCTCGTCGGCGGTAAAAAAGTTTACACTCTGCAGACTCGTTTCGCGTTACGTTTGCCGGATCTGCACTCCCTAGCCACGTCTCGATCGACCGGGTTCGTCTGCCTGTGCGATTGTATGTACCCCGTGTTATGAATTGCACCAATTGCAAGCAGTTAGGCCACACAGCCGCCTACTGCTGCAATAAGGCACGATGTAGCAAGTGTGGGGAGACTCATGCGGAAGATTCTTGCAGTGTTAATGCTGAAAAATGTATTCACTGTGGGGAAAACCAGCATGAGCTCTCCACATGCCCGGTGTACATGCAGCGCAGAGATAAAATCAAGCGGTCACTTAAGGAGCGTTCAAAGCGTTCTTACGCTGAGATGCTGAAGAAGACCGTGACCACTTCTACCATAACATCGAACCCCTTTGATCTGTTGCCCTCTGATGAAACCGATTCTGACGATTCATCAGCGGGAACATCTTATGCCAATCCTGGGGAGTCTAGGAAGAGGAAAAATGTTTCTTCTCCTAAACTTCCCCGTAAAGGTCCTAAGATTTCCCAAAGTGTAATGAAAAGTACGAACAAACCAAACAGTGCTGCGGAAAAACCGAAGCAAACTCCTCCTGGGCTTGCAAATTTAAAGTCCCAGAAGGAGTTCCCAGCACTGCCAGGAACATCTAAAACCCCAGTTGTTCCTTTTGCACATCCAGTTGATGAAACAAACTCTGGATTAGTGAAATTTTCTGACATTGTGGACTGGATTTTTGAAAATTTCAATGTACCCGATCCAATTAAAATTTTTCTTACAGCATTCCTCCCAACAGTTAGATCATTTTTGAAGCAGTTGACTGCCCAATGGCCCCTCCTTGCAGCGATTGTATCCTTCGATGCCTAATTCAACTGCGTAAATGAAGGATTCTATCTCTGTCTTACAGTGAAATTGTAGAAGTATTTTACCAAAAATTGATTCGTTTAAAGTTTTGATAAATAAAAACAAATGCGATGCATTTTCCCTTTGTGAAACTTGCATGATTTGGATCTATCCTTATGTTCGACGTCGCTACGGTTGGATTGCACATGGAAGGTAATCCTTGATCCTCACGGTAGCGACCATTTGCCTATTCTTATTTCAATTAATAACGGGTCAACTCGCATGCGACCAATTGACATTCCGTATGACCTCACACGGAATGTCGATTGGAAGTTATACGAGGAAATGATTTCAAAAGCGGTCGAGTCGATTCAACATCATCCACCACTTGAAGAATACAACCTCCTCGCGGGCTTGATTCTCGACGCCGCGTTGCAAGCCCAAACGAAGAAATATCCCGGCGTAACGATCAAAGAACGGCCTCCCACTCCGTGGTGGGACCAAGAGTGCTCCGATGTCTACACGCAAAGATCCGACGCGTATCTGACCTTCCGGGATACAGACGATGCCGACGACTTTAAACGTTATTCGGAGCTTGATACCAAGTTTAAAAGCTTGACTAAGGCAAAGAAACGCGGATATTGGCGTCGGTTCGTAAACGAGACGTCAAGGGAGACATCAATGAGCACTCTTTGGAACACAGCCCGAAGAATGCGGAATCGCGTAACGGTCAACGAAAGCGAGGAGTCTTCAAGTAGGTGGATATTTGATTTTGCCAGGAAAGTATGTCCGGACTCTGTTCCTGAGCAAAACATTGTTCGCGATGCGTCTCCGGGCCACGACGCGATTGAATCACCTTTTACGATGGCAGAATTTTCAGTTGCCCTCCTGTCCTGTAACAATAACGCGCCTGGGTTAGATAGAATCAAATTCAACTTGTTGAAGAATCTACCCGGCAATGCCAAGAGGCGCTTGTTGAACTTGTTCAATAAGTTCCTGGAGCAAAATATTGTACCGCAGGATTGGAGGCAAGTGAAGGTGATCGCCATCCAAAAACCAGGGAAACCAGCTTCTGATCACAACTCTTATAGGCCGATTGCAATGCTATCCTGTATCCGGAAATTGATGGAAAAAATGATACTCCGTCGTTTAGACCATTGGGTCGAATCAAATGGTCTACTATCAGATACTCAATTTGGCTTCCGCCGTGCCAAAGGGACGAATGATTGTCTTGCGTTGCTTTCAACAGATATTCAGCTGGCGTATGCTCGCAAAGAACAAATGGCGTCTGCGTTCTTGGACATTAAGGGGGCTTTTGATTCCGTTTCTATTGACATTCTTTCGGGTAAACTTCACCGACAAGGATTTTCTCCAATTTTGAACAATTTTTTGCACAATTTGTTGTCCGAAAAGCACATGCATTTTACGCACGGCGATTTGGCAACTTTTCGCATTAGCTTCATGGGTCTTCCCCAGGGCTCATGTATAAGCCCCTTCTTTACAACTTTTATGTAAATGACATCGACGAATGTCTGGCAAACTCATGCACGATAAGACAACTTGCAGACGACAGTGTAATCTCTGTTACAGGAGCCAAAGCTGCCGATTTGCAAGGACCATTGCAAGATACCTTGGACAATTTGTCTGCTTGGGCTTTACAGCTAGGTATCGAATTCTCTCCGGAGAAGACTGAGATAGTAGTTTTTTCTAGGAAGCATGAACCTGCTCAGCTTCAAACACAATTAATGGGTAAAACGATTTCTCAGGTTTTGGTACACAAATATCTTGGTGTCTGGTTCGACTCTAAAGGCACCTGGGGTTGTCACGTGAGGTATCTGATGAAAAAATGTCAACAAAGAGTGAATTTTCTTCGTACAATAACCGGACAATGGTGGGGAGCCCACCCAGGAGACCTTATAAGGCTTTACCAAACAACGATATTGTCTGTTATTGAATACGGGTGTTTCTGCTTCCGCTCCGCAGCAAACACACATTTGATCAAACTGGAGCGAATACAATATCGTTGTTTGCGTATCGCCTTGGGTTGCATGCAGTCGACCCATACGATGAGTTTGGAGGTCTTAGCTGGAGTACTACCATTGAAAAACCGCTTCTGGAGCCTGTCTTCTCGTATTCTTATCAAATGTGAGGTCTTGAACCGTCCCGTGATTGAAAATTTTGAAAGGTTAATCGAACTTAATTCTCAAACCCGTTTTATGACATTGTATTTCAATCACATGTCCCAAAATATTAACCCTTCTTCGAATATTCCAAATTGTGTCGACTTATCAAATACTTCTGATTCTACTGTGTTTTTCGATACATCCATGATAGAAGAAACTCGTGGAATCCCGGATCATTTACGCGTGCAGCAGATCCCCAAATTTTTTTCCAATAAATATCGAAACATCAACTGCGACAATATGTACTACACTGACGGATCATTTCTTGATGGGTCCACTGGCTTCGGTATCTTCAATAACAATTTAACCGTCTCCCATAAGCTCGATAATCCTGCTTCTGTTTACGTCGCAGAATTAGCTGCAATTCAGTACACCCTAGGGATTATCGAAAAAATGCCCACGGACCATTATTTCATCTTTACGGACAGTCTCAGTTCCATTGAGGCTCTCCGATCGATGAAAGATGTTAAGCACTCTCCGTATTTCCTGGGGAAAATACGGGAACATCTGAGTGCTTTATCCGAAAAATCTACTCAGATTACCTTAGCGTGGGTCCCTTCTCACTGCTCGATACCGGGTAATGAGAAAGCGGACTTTTTGGCTAAGGTGGGCGCAACGAACGGTGATATTTATGAAAGACCAATTGCCTTTAATGAATTATTCGCATTTGTACGTCAGAATACGATCATCAGTTGGCAAAATTCTTGGACCAAGGGGGAACTGGGAAGGTGGTTACATTCCATAATCCCCAAGGTATCCCGGCTTATGTCCAATCACTATAGATTTGACGCGCATCTCCGTCGTGTTGGGCTCGGGGAAAGTGGTATCTGTGCCTGTGGTGAAGGTTATCACGACATAGAGCACGTTGTTTGGTCATGCCTTGTACACCGTGACGCCAGGTCTAAATTAATAGCTTCCCTGCAGGCCGAAAGTAGGCAGCCGGCTGTTCGTGATGTCTTGGCGAGCCGTGACCTATCCTACATGTCCCTTATATACGTTTTCCTGAAATCCATCCACGCCCCAGTTTAGTCCTATCCCCTTCCGCCTACATCCAACCAAACGACAAGAACCCGTTAAGACCCCGGATCCGGAAACAGCAACTAGACCCGCACGATACTCTCAGGCCCCGAGGGAGACAACCCAATATGCCAGTCCGTAATATCTTGGCCCAGCAGCGGAACATATTCAATATGCTGCTTACCTATGGCGATGGAAAACCATCAAACAACAAATCAGTGCTTTTCATGCAAAACATTCTAGCTTAAGTTAGATTTAGTTTCAGCTCGTAGTCGGCAGCGAGGATAAAAAATTTGCTCTTAGTTATTAAGATACTTTAGAAAGTAAGCTACCAGATATAATTGGCGCCGTTAAACATTGAATTGTATTTGTGCCGTGTCAAATTAACTATAGATGAGGAAAAAAATAGCTCTACTTCGCCTTAAGAAGAGCTGTACATTTGACCACGGTAAGGCGAATCGGATCGCGCTGTCATTCGCGTTCTGCATAACCGTAGCCTTTGTTCCGTTCCCGTTTAATGATGTCGTATTAAATGTGCATATTACAATTCGGCAGCACTTCACTCCTCATTTGCACAAAATTTAAAAATATTCAATGAACTTCATTCAAAATATCAAACAAAAAGAAATTACAATACTGCCAATGAACGGTCAACGTTTATTTACTATAAAAAATGACTGACACGCAAGCAGCCGGGTTATCTTTCTTGTAAAAGTATTCTACTTCAACCTTGCGGTCGTGGCTTTGCATACAATCTTCCTGTGATTTTTTCAATCAAGCGCTCGTAATAGTTTTTTTTTATTGAACATTATAAAGCACCTTTTAGCCATAGTAAAAAAATTCAATACATTTCTGAAAATAAACAGTCATTCCTTTAAATATTCTTAAGGAAATTCTCACGTTATCTATTCAAATATTTAAAAGCTTGGCCTAATGTAAATATAGTAATACCCTTCTTCCTAGCCATTCTTTCTGAAACTATTTTATAAAAAGCTCTAGAATTCTAAACAATTCAAGTCAAAATAAGGGTTATTCGAAACATGTGAAAGTGGCCAAAGCGGGCCTAGCCACTTTTTTTTTTAAGGGAGGGTGGAGTTTGTAATGATTTATTTATGTACTAAAATATCTATTCAGAATTAATATTGTGTGTTCTGCCACATATGATGACATTTCAACACTATTATATATTTTTGTACGCTTTTTTTATATTTTGAATGTTATTAGCTTTCGCAGTTAAGTAATTGTAATTGTATAAAAATTATTAAACCTACTTGTCAAGGAGAAAAAAAAGGAATAAAACGAAACTTAAATAAACTTAAAACTATCTTACTGGCTATAAAGTGAGCTAATCGTTGCAATTGAGGATTGCAACGATTTTTGTCGGAATTTGTTGATAATTTGGCTTGACATATTTTCTAATGTTTCTACATTAGTGAGCCTATGTGGCTCGTTCGTGCTAAATCAGGGAGGACGCTTCAAAATCATTTTTAAAAGTTTATTCTGAATCCTTTGAAGTGTCTTCTTCCTGGTTGCACAACAACTTGTCCAGATGGGAACTACATATAACATTGCTGGCCTAAAAATTTGTTTGTAAATTAACAGTTTATTCTAGCATAGCATAGCATAGCATAGCATATTTGATCGCCCGTGTGTTGCCCGCGATTGACCAGAACCAGCTGAAATTGCACAAAGAACCGTCAAAATGGTGCCTAGGAGTAGCAAGCCATTTTCAGTGTACAATTCCTGGTGATTTTTCTTTTCACTGGTCAATAACGTAGCTGGCCACGCCCAATGCAGATCAATAGAGGAAGGGATATCGGGAGTGTTAGTTTAATACTTGTTGCTACTAGAGACCGAGGAATCCTCTGCATCATCCACAAGTATCAAAGGAAGGAATTAGTGTTAGTGGGAAGGAATTGATCTGGATCCATCGAGGTTGATGGTGCGATCTTTTCTACACAAATTCGCGCCCGATATGGATATTTCTCGGTCTCTGCGCAACCGGCCATCAGAAGACGATATAAATAGAACCGCATCACGATCGCTGTATCGGCATATAGGAGAATCGAAGTTTCTAGGTATCATCGGCAACCAATCGTTAACAGTCTGTATTACACCAAACTTCGCGTTTCATCCCGTGAACTATTAAAATTTACCTCGAATCGAATGAATTTCGTAAAACGCACCGCACGCCGAACGCAAACTACTGGTACCAGCTCAAAGAACCGTTAGAGCGAGTAAAAAAAACCCACAAGGCACACCCAAGCATTATACGATGTAATGGTCATTGAGCTCCGAAACCGCTGTATTAAGATAGTTACACTGAGCGCTGTCAAAATAACGTGCGCGAAACTGAGCTGACCTCCCCGAAGTAAACAATAGCGTGCCCACTGCACTCCGGAAACCCCTAGATAAACAAAACTCACCCGGGCCAATGATGCGTTTCACCGGGGCATTATGGACGACCGCTCCATTTTCTCCTACCGACGCATACGCGACACGACGTTTCGCACAAAAGACACCTACTGAATATGAAAACTGACAAAGTTCCATGCATTCATAGCCCAAAAACTTAAAAAAATGCAAATAAGCATATTAAACAAAACAGAGTTCCAAGTTTATTATTAAAATGCCAAAATAATTGCAATCAAAGTTCAGTTGTCGTGAACTATTTTCACGCCCAAAACGATTTCAACATAATTAAATAAAAGTTACTTATGTATATCAACATTTGTCCAAAAGCTAGGAAAATCATAAAACAAGAACATAGAACTGAATAAAATGTCACCGCCCTGCCAGGACTCACAACTGTAGACGATGCATCAATCGCATGCCGCATTGTCATGCTCGAATGATAAATTTTGAAACTATATTGTAAAACTGCCAATTTTGACCTGTGAGAGTGCACCGTACAATCTGGTTTGTAAATATAAAAAAAACTCCACCCGCAACCGAAAAGCTACCACACTTTGTGCACCCAACAGATGACACATTTACACTTCTGGCAAAGTCCTAAACCCGCTAAAAACCACTACACACAGAGCCTATGCATTCTTAAAATGTTTGATACAAAAACTTATACTCATCTGTTTTATTTTGGTTATGCCTATGCCAGCGAAACAAACGCCGACAAGCACAGCGCAACACTAATCTCTTCGCTCTCTCGCCAGATATTATTGTTCTCTTCGCTCACACCGCCATGCATTCCATTTTCGCATGTTAATAACGAACCGCTAGTTAGCGCGACGCACAAAGTAGGCACTCACACTCACGCAACTTAGCTGGCCTTACAATTTTCAATTGCAATTCGAGGAAAAATACTATTTTCACGCAAAGAACACTGTGTTTTTCACAAAACCTTCACTTTTCTCACTTAGACAAAGCATCACAGATCACAACTTGACACTTTTTAACAAGTTTGGCCACTTAATTCACTTATAAATTAATAACTTAAACGGATAGCTTTCGGGGCACGTATTATTAGTTAGCCGTGATGCCAGCCTCCCTGTTTGTAAATTAACAGTTTATTCTTGAGACAAAGTCTAGAATTCCTGTTGATAAGAGGATATAAACATTTGATATACTTATTGCACTTTGACTGAATATTTTCAATGTGCTCCTAGAAAGTAAGATTCTTATCATAAATTAGCCCTAAGTATTAAACTTGATCAGACCAATTTAAGACCACACCGTTCATCTTAATAACGTGGTTATAGGTGGGTTTGAGAAATGAAACTCTTGGCTTATGAGGAAAAATAATTTACTGTGTTTTAGAAGCATTAGGGGAAATCTTCAATTTTTGTAAGTATGAAGAAAATAAATCTAAACTTTTTTGAAGCCGACTGCATATAACACGAAGGCTTTTTCCTTTTGCGGAAATGCTTGTATCGTCACAAAACAGAGATTTCTCACAACCTGGTGGTAAATCAGGAAGATCAGAAGTAAAAATGTTATTTAAGATTGGGCCCAAGATACTCCCCTGAGGCACACCAGCTCTAACAGGCAATCTATTAGATTTACCATTTGGATAGTTAACCTGAAGAGTGCGGTCAGTTAAAAAACTTTGTATCATTTTTGTGAGGCAAAGCGGGAAACTGAAATTTGACATTTTAGCTGTTAAACCTTTATGCCAAACACTGTCGAATGCCTTTTCTATATCTAGAAGAGCAGCTCCAGTCGAATAGCCTTCAGATTTATTAATTCGAATCATATTTGTTACTCTAAGTAACTGATGAGTAGTGGAATGCCCATGGCGAAAACCAAACTGCTCATTAATATTAAGAATTATTCTTTCAAAAAGTTTGCTAATAGAGGATGTAGCATGGTCACTGTTATACGTATTTAAATCATTCAATTTCACTTAGTTTCACTGTTCAATATTGCATGATAGAATTGAAAATCAGACGCTTGTATACAAATACTCCACTATTTTGAATTCAGCAATTTCAAATTCCCTTTTCTTAGTATTTTCCGTCTCACTAAATACCGAAGCGGGTGGGGAAGCAAATCTGCGATTGGAAGAACGGAAGAAAGAAGGAGATAAAATCATTCACGCTTAAGCCATAAATGATCGTGTTGAAGTGGTTCATTACTTCCGATCGCGGAAACCGAATACCGCGCAACTTATCTGAGAGTTTTCGGAACTACTACTCGTCCATTTCAATTCTGATCGTGAACGAGGCAGTAGTGTGATTAGTTTATTTCGCGTGCGTTTTATAGTAAGTCTTTTGTTAAATGTGAGTGTTCTTTTTAGTTAAGTTTTTCCGTTTCGTTAGGGTTTAGCTAGTGCGGTTAAATATAGGAGTGCGGTCTACGGACGTTTTTTCGTGTGTCATTGTAGAAAAAAGAAGGTAAGAGAAGTTTAAATGTGTGTACGACAAAAAATGCTGAAAACCCAAATCAGCCGTTGTCGGCTTCTTTTTTGGGCTTTCTTTTCGCCCTTACTAGCCGCTGCACTAGCGCGACGCTGCCACCCTCACGCTGCTGACCCACGACGGGATTGGAAGTTGCTGCTCTGGTAAAACGTCGGCACTTGAGATCAGCCGGCAAACGACGCCGTCGATACTGTCCGACCGACGCCATCGCGTCCCATTGATCGACGCCATCGCTTATCATCGAGTGACGCCATCGCAGCTCATCGATCGACGCCAACGACGCCAAGCAGAACAGCAGTGGACGCAACAAGTCATCGACGGTAGGGCTATTAATAGCACCGACGGGACTTCTTTATCTACCGTGAGTAAAAATAGCTCTATGAGCCGGGCCCGATAAAGACACACAAAAAACCCTTCTTGATAGAAAGTTTTCGCCGTTCAACCGTCTGTTGGACGAGTTCTTTTGACCGCACTGTAGGAATAAGTTAGGGAAGCACACAGAAGCGAGGAAATAAATAATGTGATCACTGACTGTACACGCTACTAACCCGTTAGAATTAAGTAAATCCCGCTTCATGCAATAAATGTAAATCGTTGTAAATACTATATACTATGCTCGATTTTATGCTTCCCAAACAGGTAAATCTTGTCTAGGAGAATTCTCACATTCGCGTACGTGTAGTTTTTTGACGTAGAACTACGTTTTTCTTTAGCCTACCACATAGGGATGTAAATAGGAAAACTATTACCGAAAAGGGGACGAAATATGTCCCTTTTTAAATGCTTATAAATCGGTTTGTTTTCAACCGATTTCCTTCATTTTTGCAGCAATTGTTTGGGAAATTATACACGCATCCACCCAAATGTAGAAATTTAATGATTGATTATGCAAACTATTGTACTATTGATAATTGTCAAGCCTTGTTTAAACAAAAATTACGTCCTCTGATTGGTCGTTATATGATTGCTTCCCAAGCACGGTCGACAGGATCATATATCTTGCAATTGAAAACATGCTATTTGGCCTATATAAGAGCCTGTTTCAGCCGAAGCCGCTCATAATAGTTCTAGACAGCGACAACAGCAGTCGTCCTCCCGCAGCAGCAGCACTAGCCCTCTGGTTGGTCACCACGTCTCAGGAGCAGCGCGGCTCTTCTCAGCGTGCCTCGCCAGACTGCCATTATTCCCCCGTATTAGGACAGCATGAAGATCATCATCACCAAATCCAATTTTGAACAGCAAAATGCCTTTTTTCAAGGCAAATAAACATGTCATTGAAAGTTAATAATTTTTGACAACGTAAGCAAGCATTCTGTGCGGATTCTAGCAGTTACATCTGTCGCAGCCGTCTAATTTACAGAAGGTGAAATAGCTTCAGTGCATGTTGTCCGTGTATCTTAACTCCCCCACTGTTGGGGCAGCACAAAGGTTGCGATCAGCAACCGATTTTGAACAGCAAAATGCCTTTTTTTCAAAGCAAATAAACAAGTAATTGAAGGGTGAAAACTTCCAAGCATCAACACAAGCAAACATTCTTCGCGGGATCCTAGCAATCAAATTATGTTGTAGTTTATTTAGTTAATACCCCCACTGTTAAGACAGCACAAAGGCTGCGATCAACATAACCGATTTTGAATAACAAACTGCCCTGTTAGAACGCATTCACAAAGGCAGTTAATTCGAATATGCAGAGCTAATATGAAGTCGATTCATTCAATCAGCATTAACAGAATTTTTTCGTCTCCCAGCTGCCAAGTTGCAACACGCAACAACGAGCAAACGAAATCGCTTGATGTTACAAACCGCAATAAAATACGGGTTAAAACCGTTGCGTGTGTGAGAGCACCATCGGTGTTTATTCGCTGGAAACAAATATCGAATGCGAACTGTGGAATAATTCGTCTAAAGAATATTAGAGAATTAAACAACTGAACAGAAGGGTGTGGCCTATTACGTAGCACCCTTCGGCTATAAAAGAGTGTTTCTGGGAAAACTAGCTACATTTATTAGTCGGAAGGTGAGCTGGATGGACCGTCCACAACGTTGACAGCAGTAGAAGCAGATACAGCACTCAGAAGTAACAGCGGGTTGCGCCTGTGGCTGCCTTCAAATAAATAAATCACTTGCGCTGTGGTTGGTCACCACGTCTCAGGAGCAGCGCGTTTCTTCTCAGCGTGCCTCGCCAGACTGCCATTATTCCCCCACTGTTGGGGCAGTATAAAGATTGCCATCAGCTAATCCAATTTTTAACAGCAAAATGCCTTTTGCAAGGCAAATAAACAAGTCATTGAAAGTTAATAATTTTTGACAATTCAAGGGAGCAATCTGTGCTGGATAGTAGCAATTTAAATCTGTAGCAGCCGTCTAATTTACAGAATGTGAAACAGCTTTTTCAGCTCATGTTTTCAGTGTCTTTATTACCCCACTGTTGAGGCGGCACAAAGCAAGCATTAGTAGACTTTGACTCATTAATGAAACACCTACAACAATGCATTTGTTAATAGTGTGCGTAGTTCTACGTCAGTTATGCGGTCGTGTCTTGGATATAACCTCCTACTTTTTCGTTGTTCGTTCCTTTTTTACTCCGGGTGGCTCTCGGGAAACAGCCCCACTATTGCCGCTGAATCGAACAGAAAGATTTGGCGTTGGTGATGATAACGCTTATTTTTCGGACACTCGTGTTTTCCGCGTTTCGATGAGACGGTTGTTTTTTGGCTAAGCGGAGTAGTGGTTTTATCGTACGCGCGGCGGAGTAATTCTTCCATTCAACAATTGCTACCGTTTCTTTATGTCGTTTCGGGACAATTCTTCCACAACCTGAAGTAAAATAAACAAATAAACAAACCTGCCCTGAGGTTTAGGTTTCGTGCTGGGCAAAATTCAACACGACGAGTAGCCCTCTCTGGAGGTGGCGCTTAAGCTACTCGTTTATTCGTCCTGGAAAGTATTTAGTAGACGGAAACACATCGCGGCCTGTGAGCAAGCAACATATCGGCGCCCAACGTTAAAAAAGAGGCTGAATTTGAATTATCTTGCGGGTAAAACAGATTTTTACTAATTTGGCGCAACCTGTTGGGAAATTGCACCTTTTTATTATTAAAGATAACATTATTGAAATAAATGGTCGGATTGGTTTAAGCAATTAAATACATTGGAATACTTGTTGTTAAGAAATTTTATTCTTCATATTTATATTTGTATATGCGTCGTAATCTTGGTTTCATTATTAATAATATCATATAGTTTTTACATTTTGAAAATTCTTCTAGTTTCTAAGTCTTTGTACATACTTGAATTAATTATTTTATAAATTTATTGAGCGCGACTGTTGGTATAAATAGTGCGTTTTGTAAAGTTTTAACGGCAGTGATAATTCTAAGTGAGGTTGTTCTTGGTGAATTGTTTTAAATCAATTTTTCGAGATGGCTATGAAGTTTCCATACGCAAACCATTTGACAAACAAAGAAGTGGACTATGAGCTGGTACTGCGAAACCAGCTAGAAGAACGGCAAAAAAACATGCCAGTCAATTTGCGATTATTGCGCAGACTGTTCCAAGAGGATAAAAATGTAGGGCGAGATTATCGTGCGCCATACCAGTTTGAAACGGAAGTTGATCTTATCACCAATCGGGTTGATCAAATTTAACGTTTGTTAAAGGACGGCGCAAACCCGAAATTGTTGTCTCGTTTAAGGCACTACTACCTTCGAGTGCAGAGAAACGCAGCAAATGGAGGTGGCGAAAAGGCTCGTCACCGGTTACTTAACAGAATCGAGGAGTTACTTTTAAAAACAGCTAGCAGACTTCCCCTTTCGGAAACGGAAGACGAAGGAGCAGTTGGGGAGCTGGGTGGAGCAGATGAGGACGATGCATTTGTTGGTACAGGGGGAACTAGCGAAGCACGGGGAAATGACTCAAACACTCGAGAAACCCGGTGCCAAAGAACCTTCTTATGATGTATGTATATTAGAGTGGCCATTTTTGTAACATCATGCGATTTCGATGAGCGCCGGGCGGAAAATGTTTTCTTTTCACTCCAATAATAAGCCATGAAAATTTGAAGTTGATCCGAGTTCATTAAATGGACCCACAAAACGCTTATATTTAAAATAATATATTCTCATAAGAACGACTGTTTTTTATCTCTTTTTGAAGTTTTTTGCCTTTGTTCCTTAAAATAGTTGAATATTTTGCGTCGAAATACTCTTTAGTTATAAAACTTTATCATTAAGGTCATTCACATATTACGTAACGCTAAAGTTTAGCAGTTTTGAATTCCTCGCACCCCTAAATAACGCAAATTTGCATGGTGGCCTCGCGCAATGGAACTCTTTATTGATGGCCTCGCGCAATGGAACTCTCTTATCTCCCTCTTCTAAGTACGTTACGTATTAATGAATGACATCTTATGTTCGTTAGAGAATTTGAAGCTGTCATTCAGTGATTATATTCTTAAACGTACGTCATTGCAGCAGCTGCGTGATGTGAACCGTCACAATCGGATTGGTGAAGCAAAATTATTATTTTTTTTGTATGGATTTAATGTTAGTTTTAGTGTTATTATTATTAAGTATTCTATGGAACAGTTCAGCATTAGTGATCTAAATTGACTAGGGCGGTGAATTTTATCAAATATAGTCGGTAGATCAAAGTGGTCCCCGTGGTTCTGTGGTTAGCAATGTCGGTCGGCTAGCTCTCCCACACAGTTGTGATATCGGGTTCGATTCCCGATCTGGTCGAGGATCTTTTCGAGCTAGAAATTTTCTAAACTCAGCACTGGGGCACGGTGTATCGTTGTACTTATCCTACAACATGCTAAATGAGCCGAAAACAATATCGATAACGAATTCTCTCAACTAATGTAGTTGATAGAGATCGCATTAACTCCCCAGGCTAGCGTGCGATATTGTTTATAGTCGGTAGATCTCATGTTAATCGAATTGCAACTTATATGAGTTACAATGGAACAGCAAAGTTCTTGGGCGCGCTTAAAATTGATCCAAGCTCTGGCAAAAATGTAGCCTGAGAAGTTCACAATACGCTAGTTGATTGGAATAATTCGGAAAAGTTTCGAAAACTAACCAATAGTTCTTGTTCTCTTCATATCTATGAACTTCTATACAAAATATATTACATGACAAAAGCTTCGGATCTTAAGAACCTTTTTTCATACGTTCTACAAGAGCATCAAACGAAATCAACAGCCAATCAACTCATTCACAACTTCAATGATCCAAAAGTTCGCTCAAAATTGTTCGATGAAGATCGCAAGCAAATCAAGTAATTTTATACAATCAAGTTCGCGGCGATTATAAAGAGCTCTTGGAGTTAGCATTCACCTTTCTTGGTTGTGAAGTGACCCTTTTTTTCACTTATTACACGCAAAATTCATGGTAAAAACATTTATTGTCTGAAAAAATATTTGCTCTGATCATTGACCATAAATTGCATTCGAGACATGTCCCTTTTATAGTCAAACTTCACATTCAGGTGTTTTTCGGATGTACGAATGCTATCCAATGTATTAATCAAGTTATGAATTTTCTACGTGATTCTTTCGCATATGCCGAAATTGATAGTCGTTTCAGACGCTGTAACTGAAAAGATGAAGAATCTTTTGTAGTATTCAAACTAGTCCTGTGCGCCGCCACGCCGCGCCGCCGCCGCCGACACTTTTACGCGCGCCGTCGCCGCCGATGATTTCGAGTCGGCGCGCCGCCAATTTATTTATGTTGAAATATCAATTTATTTATGTTGAAATATAAAACCAAACGTGAGAGTGCGCACATTATACGCAATATTTTAGATAAATACCAACGGCGTCACGCCGGCGCGCCGATCGCCGTCGAGGTGAAATGTTTTCTATGCCGCCGCCGCCGATGATAAGTTCGGCGCACAGGTTATTTTAAACTTGAATTAGGGTGATAATAATACTGTTTTATGAAAATACAAGAGTATTTAAATACGTTTATCGAGAGATATATGTTAAAACAAGAGAAAACCGTTCATTTTTCATGTAAATCGATTTCTAACATATAAGCGCTTTGTGGGTCCATTAAATAAACTCCGATCAACTTCGAATTTTCGTGGTTTATTTTAGAGGTCAAAAGGAATCTTTTTCAGCCCGGCGCTCATTAAAATCTATAGTTCCAAAAACGGCCATATAAAATTTGGCCACTCTAATGTATATGTATGTATGTATGACCTTCTAGATTCCACTGTCTGGCAGTGATAGGGTGAAAAAAGACAATGCTGTTGATTCTTGTTTCTGCGTCTGTCTTGTTTTCGGAACCTAGAAGGTGTTAGCTCTACCGACCTTCCAAAGACCCTTTGCAGAATGACTGAGTACTTGCAGCGCATTCTGGAGTCAATATTAGAATCTAATAGATTTTATTATTATTCTCAGACTTTCAATTCATTTGACATATCAATATCAAAAAAATTGACCCGTATTAAATATATATAGGGTAACTGACGGCTTCGTCAGGTGATATGCGTTGTGGGCAGGATTCAGTTTGCCAAACTCTACTGCTTATATTCCACTCAGAAACTCAATTTGTGTTAACTTACCTTGAACGTTGAAGTTTTTTTTTCGCATGAATGAATCACTCCATTAAAAACTCAAACATTTTTATTGTTTTTTTTTTGACAAAATTTAAACTGCCACTTTCACACATCTAGATATTTTTTTCGGCCGAAGAAAACTTCCACGAAACATATCTTTGCCGCTAGCGATATTTGGTTACGATTTTCTCGTGAAATATCAGGGCTAGTAGCAAAATAATAGTGACTTTAGTGACTTTTTTCATTAAATTATTGACCAAATAGAGACCAAAAATATACAAAAGAGGGTTTTGAAATTTATTGTCGAACCATAAATAAACCAAAAATTCTAACTAAAATCTGTATCATAATCATTCAAAATGCATCTAAAATATTATTCACTTAAAGCTAAATATTAAATCTAGAATTAGTTAAACTAAACCCTAATCTAAACCTAAACCTAAGTTCTTAAATTTATCATAATTACTTACGCTACAGTATAACTAAAATAATTAAATGAATCACCCTAAAGATACGATACGATTATAACGAAACACATCCCAGACAACCAGAAGTCGCATAAGATTGCGCGGATTACCTCGTAGAAAGTTCTATGGCACATCAGTATCGTATTGCTGTATGAACAACGTATGTGTTTAATCGCTTTTAGTGTTATTTTGCGAACTTCTTGCGATGAGTGTAACATACTCGCATAGTAATATACATAAACTCATATCATGCCTGTCCAAACTCATAGTAAACTCACAAGGTGATGATTATACGTATAAAGCAAAATCTCCAGTATCACGTCGTATTGCATATAAATTTAGACGCAAAACCTATCATTTTGTATCACCCTGAATGACTAAACTCATGAAAACAAGCCTAGATAACTAAAAATCGCATATGTTTGCACGGGTTACCTCGTATAAAGTTCTATGGTACATCACTATCGTCTAGCTGTATGAGCAACCAAGTGTTTTATCGCATATGGTTTTGTGTTGCGACTTCTTGCGATGAGTGTAACATACTCACACAGCAATGAGCATGAGCACGAGCATGAGCATGATTGACCGCCCGCGGTTGCTACTCCGTTATTGCCAGATCAGCTGTTATTACACAGAGAACCAATGGATGATGCTTGGGATTAACATTCATCCTCAATGTGTAAAAACTGGTGACCTTAATCTTTATATTAGGCAATACCAGCGCCGGCCGCATCCGAATGCAGGTCAAAGAAGGAGTGTGTATAGGAATATGTTGACATGATACTCGCTTTATTGGAAGCCGATAACACCTCTGCACTGCCACGAGAAATCACTGGATTGTTGGAGAGAAGGGTAAGGTTTACAGCAGGTTTCGTTTTGGTAAACGATGCACTGATTTCTAGTACCGGGTTCATAATAACAAATATCGCGCGTACGAGTTCATTATATCTTTTACGGAAATCATAACGCGATCCGAACTCATTCCGGTTGATGATATAACACCGCAAAAATAAAGCGCACGCGAGGATACCGGACCTATGACTCAATCAAGACAGATTCAAATATTCGAACATCTGTTTATGAAGTCATTATGCAACTACCGAAACGTATCTCTCATTGATTTATCTCAGCTGACTACACAATGTTACGAAAGCTACGAGAGTTGAGCCTACGTTAACGCCTCGCTACTCCTATCACTTCTTCGTGAAGTGACCCTCTTTATGCCGAAAATTATAACACGGTTATAACCAATCTGTAGAAAATACGACCTCATGAAATGTATCGACGCGAAGTCTCTAGATATTCGGTGACCCGGACATCTGGCTTTGAGCTTAACAGGTCGACTAACGACGTTTCTTGTAAATTGTTCGTCTGTTTTTAAAAGCGATTTCCTGATTTGAAACCGATTCAAAGCAGAAATAAACGATAGAGTGTTATTAGAGCCACGCACAGGTGCGTGTGGTATATTACACTACATTTCGAAAACATTTATATGAGCAGAACTCTCCCGGGCCGGAGACGCGTTTACACCGAAGCATTATGCACGACCGCTCAATCCACGCCTACCGACGGAGACGCTCGGGAGTACGATATTTCACGCCGATTCTCTATTAGCTGTTGATGCGAGTGTTGCCTAAAAAATTGGCAAAGTTTCATGCATCCAAAGCCCCAATAGTTTAAAAAATGCAGATATGCAAATTAACCAAAATATATATCTTAAGTTTGTCGACAAAATGCCAAACAAGTCATAATTGGGACATAGTATACAAAAACCTCTGCTCAAAAGCTGGATGAGATGGATGAGATTGCGAACAGCCTTTGTAATTATACTACATGTAAAGCCATATCGCGTTCTACGCATTCAAAATCATAAGAACATGAAAATGCAGAAATACAAACTAACCAAAAGTCTAAGGCCTCTGCCAGGCCAAACGCGAAAAGCAGCGCTCTACTTACGGCTATACACTAACCCACGGCCTGGCGAACCGGCCCGCGCCGCCCCCCGCACCCAGCCTGGCAGAGGCCTAGCACGTATTGACAAAGTATCAAACCAATCATGGTGCCACTGTTGCAAAATTATATCACGTTATCCGAACACCTATCAAAACGCCAATGACGATGACGAACAGTCTGCACATATACACATCGCCAGCAGAAAAACAGTATATAGATCTTAACCCTTCCCACCAGTCCCTAGAAAAACCTGCCAATCTCCAGTTCTATTTTTCTACATAACCAAAATAAAAATAAAATTTCCAAAAGAATCCCAGCGATGCGCACTGCATAAACACGCTCAATGTCAACGAGCTGCTTGCCGAAGGCACAGAAACACACATTCAATATTCCTTCCTTCATTCACCACCACTCCACTGGCATACAGGTCCATCAGCGTCAACACACATACCACCGCCGAGCAATCGAACGACAAAACGGCAACAGTTCGCACTACATACGCCAAAGAACCTTCTTATGATGTGATGAAAAGCCGTGTGTTGGAACTTGAGCATCAGCTGAAGGAATTGCAACGGCAGATGTCAGCCACCAGCCTTACTCCGAGGGTGAACCCGGCACACCAGAGCGCGAGTAGGCCAGGTTTACAGAATCAAACCCGAGATTGGGACAGGCAGGATAATCTTCGCGGTCACGACAGGCCAGTTCGCATGCAGAACAATACGGATCGACTCTCAGATTCGAGAACGGTTCCACCAGTAGCTAGCGACAGCGACTCGGAAGAGGAGGACCGACATGATCGGTTCAGAGGCAGGCAGAGGCCAAACGGAAGACAAAGCCCAGGTGCTAGCGACGGTAGGCGCGAATCATATGGATCGATGTCTAGCCACCAGCGGGACCGTGAGCCACGACATTTCAGAAGGATAGAACACTGGAAATTGTTCTTCTCAGGTGACACGAAATCCGTACCGGTAGAAGACTTTCTGTACAAACTGAAAAAAAAAAAATTCTAGAAGAGAATGGGTATCGGGCTACAGTTTGCTGAGGGATATCCACCTTATTTTGGAAGGACCGGCTTCGGACTGGTTATTTACATACGTTGACGAATTTCAAAACTGGGAGGATTTCGAGGAACGGATTCGATACCGATTTGGAAACCCGAATCAGGACCAAGGCATACGACTTAAGATTCAAGAGCGGAAACAACTGCGAGAGGAACCGTTCATTGCGTTTGTGACTGAGATAGAGAGGTTAAATAAAATGCTGTCTAGGCCACTATCTCGCCGGAGAAAATTCGAAGTAGTGTGGGATAATATGCGGCAACACTACCGCTAAAAATCGCAACTATTTCTGTTCAAGACCTGGACCATCTTATACGCCTCAATCACGGTTTAGACGCAGCCGATATGAATCACCAACAATATTCTGACGCACGGGGTCAACGCAACATCCATCATCTGGAATTCAACGATCCCGAGGGCGAAAGAAACGGTTCGGAGGAGGAGATAGCGGCTATTGGATTGAGGTCGGAAAGAAGTAACCGACAATCTACCGAAGTAAGACGGGAGATACAGCACCAGCAGGGCGTGTCGCAACAGAGTCGAAGCCTGTGCTGGAACTGTAGAAGAGCGGGCCATAATTGGCGAGATTGCCATGAGCCAAGAAGAATTTTCTGCTATGGTTGTGGCGATCTTGGTCAAACGATTCGTTCTTGCACTAAATGCGCTGCTAGAGATGGTAGGCAGTTTCATCCAAGTCAGGGAAACCAATAAAGGGATGCACGACTGGGAACACAACCATCCCTACAGTCAAAACGGTTCCCAAATCACCAAGTTACGACCCTATCGAACAAGTACACACGATCAAAATAGAAACCAGAAAGTGCCCGTATTTGACGGTAAAAGTGTTCGATGACGAAATAACGGCATTGCTTGATTCAGGAGCGGGAATCAGCGTAATAAACTCGTTGAAACTCGCGGAAAAATACGGCCTTCGCCTGCAACCCACAAGGTTGAAGGTCTGTACAGCGGACAGCACGCAATACGAATGCTTGGGCTACCTCAACATTCCATATACCTTCAGAGGAATAACGCGAGTAGTTCCAACAGTGGTTGTCCCTGCGATTGCTAAACCAATACTGGGATGCAATTTTTGGAAAAGCTTCGGAATTCAACCAATGGTAAATTTGGGCCAGGGCCCGGAACCAGTCGGAGATTTTGAGAAGATCAACGAACTTATTACGTTCAACTTGGAACCTATTGGACCATTACCACAGTTGCCAACTACGAAAGACACATCTCTGGATTTGCGAACCGGCCCGCGCCGCCCCCCGCACCCGGCCTGGCAGAGGCCTAGCACGTATTGACAAAGTATCAAACCAATCATGGTGCCACTGTTGCAAAATTATATCACGTTATCCGAACACCTATCAAAACGCCAATGACGATGACGAACAGTCTGCACATATACACATCGCCAGCAGAAAAACAGTATATAGATCTTAACCCTTCCCACCAGTGGGAAGGGTTAAGATCTATATACTGTTTTTCTGCTGGCGATGTGTATATGTGCAGACTGTTCGTCATCGTCATTGGCGTTTTAATAGGTGTTCGGATGGGTTCCCTAGAAAAACCTGGCAATCTCCAGTTCTATTTTTCTACATAACCAAAATAAAAATAAAATTTCCAATAGAATCCCAGCGATGCGCACTGCATAAAGACGCTCAATGTCAAGGAGCTGCTTGCCGAAGGCACAGAAACACACATTCAATATTCCTTCCTTCATTCACCACCACTCCACTGGCATACAGGTCCATCAGCGTCAACACACATACCACCGCCGAGCAATCGAACGACAAAACGGCAACAGTTCGCACTACATACGCCAAAGAACCTTCTTATGATGTGATGAAAAGTCGTGTGTTGGAACTTGAGCATCAGCTGAAGGAATTGCAACGGCAGATGTCAGCCACCAGCCTTACTCCGAGGGTGAACCCGGCACACCAGAGCGCGAGTAGGCCAGGTTTACAGAATCAAACCCGAGATTGGGACAGGCAGGATAATCTTCGCGGTCACGACAGGCCAGTTCGCGCGCAGAACAATACGGATCGACTCTCAGATTCGAGAACGGTTCCACCAGTAGCTAGCGACAGCGACTCGGAAGAGGAGGACCGACATGATCGGTTCAGAGGCAGGCAGAGGCCAAACGGAAGACAAAGCCCAGGTGCTAGCGACGGTAGGCGCGAATCATATGGATCGATGTCTAGCCACCAGCGGGACCGTGAGCCACGACATTTCAGAAGGATAGAACACTGGAAATTGTTCTTCTCAGGTGACACGAAATCCGTACCGGTAGAAGACTTTCTGTACAAACTAAAAAAAAATTCTAGAAGAGAAGGGGTATCGGGCTACAGTTTGCTGAGGGATATCCACCTTATTTTGGAAGGACCGGCTTCGGACTGGTTATTTACATACGTTGACGAATTTCAAAACTGGGAGGATTTCGAGGAACGGATTCGATACCGATTTGGAAACCCGAATCAGGACCAAGGCATACGACTTAAGATTCAAGAGCGGAAACAACTGCGAGAGTAACCGTTCATTGCGTTTGTGACTGAGATAGAGAGGTTAAATAAAATGCTGTCTAGGCCACTATCTTGCCGGAGAAAATTCGAAGTAGTTTGGGATAATATGCGGCAACACTACCGCTAAAAATCGCAACTATTTCTGTTCGAGACCTGGACCATCTTATACGCCTCAATCACGGTATAGACGCAGCCGATATGAATCACCAACAATATTCTGACGCACGGGGTCAACGCAACATCCATCATCTGGAATTCAACGAGCCCGAGGGCGAAAGAAACGGTTCGGAGGAGGAGATAGCGGCTATTGGATTGAGGTCGGAAAGAAGTAACCGACAATCTACCGAAGTAAGACGGGAGATACAGCACCAGCAGGGCGTGTCGCAACAGAGTCGAAGCCTGTGCTGGAACTGTAGAAGAGCGGGCCATAATTGGCGAGATTGCCATGAGCCAAGAAGAATTTTCTGCTATGGTTGTGGCGATCTTGGTCAAACGATTCGTTCTTGCACTAAATGCGCTGCTAGAGATGGTAGGCAGTTTCATCCAAGTCAGGGAAACCAATAAAGGGATGCACGACTGGGAACACAACCATCCCTACAGTCAAAACGGTTCCCAAATCACCAAGTTACGACCCTATCGAACAAGTACACACGATCAAAATAGAAACCAGAAAGTGCCCGTATTTGACGGTAAAAGTGTTCGATGACGAAATAACGGCATTGCTTGATTCAGGAGCGGGAATCAGCGTAATAAACTCGTTGAAACTCGCGGAAAAATACGGCCTTCGCCTGCAACCCACAAGGTTGAAGGTCTGTACAGCGGACAGCACGCAATACGAATGCTTGGGCTACCTCAACATTCCATATACCTTCAGAGGAATAACGCGAGTAGTTCCAACAGTGGTTGTCCCTGCGATTGCTAAACCAATACTGGGATGCAATTTTTGGAAAAGCTTCGGAATTCAACCAATGGTAAATTTGGGCCAGGGCCCGGAACCAGTCGGAGATTTTGAGAAGGTCAACGAACTTATTACGTTCAACTTGGAACCTATTGGACCATTACCACAGTTGCCAACTACGGAAGACACATCTCTGGATTTGCATACGTTTGATGTACCAGAAAATGCTCAAGTACCCACAGAAGAGTCCATCGAAGTAGAACATGAGCTGTCACGAACGGAGCGAATGGAACTGGTTGAGGTTGTTAAAGGGTTCGATTACACTTCAAGCGAGAAGCTTGGTAGAACGAACATGATCGAGCATGAAATCGTGTTGAAGGAAGAAGCGAAGCCCAGGAACCAACCAACGTATAGCTGTTTGCCCAGTATACAAAAAGAAGTAGACGCAGAAATCGAGCGGTTTAAACAAATGGGCGTGATAGAAGAATGCTTCAGTGAGTGGACCAATCCGTTGGTACCAGTTCGGAAATCAAACGGCAAAATCAGAGTGTGTTTAGACTCTAGAAGATTGAACGCAATGACCGTGAAAGACACGTACCCGATTCGAGCATGTTAGAGATATTCGGTAGGCTAGAACACGCTGAGTATTTTTCAATCATCGATTTGAAGGACGCTTATTTTACGATCCCGTTGAAAGATGAATGTAAAAATTTGACAGCTTTTCGAACTTCAAAAGGATTGTTCAGGTTCAATGTGTGTCCATTTGGAGTAACGAACGCACCATTTACGATGTGTCGGTTAATGGACAAGGTTATTGGGTTTGACCTCATGCCGTCCGTGTTCGCCTACTTAGACGACATTGTGATCGCAACAAAATCATTATCAGAACACTTCCGGCTGTTGAAAATAGTCGCCGAGAGACTAAGAAAGGCGAATCTTACGGTGTCCCTGGGGAAATCGAAGTTTTGTCGGAAGCAGATAAAATATTTGGGGTACTTGCTGACGGAAAAAGGTGTTGCGATCGATGGAGCAAGGATCGTGCCTATTCTGGACTACGCAAGACCTAAAAACATCAAGGACGTTCGCCGGTTGTTAGGTTTGGCAGGCTTCTACCAACGGTTCATCAAGAACTATAGTCGAATAACCGTCCCAATCACAGATCTGCTCAAGAAAGCGAAAAAAAAGTTCGACTGGACGGAGGAAGCCGAGCAGGCCTTCACCGAGCTGAAGTCAGTATTGACATCTGCACCGATTTTAGCTAATCCGGATTTTAGTAAGCCATTTAGTATAGAATCTGATGCTTCGGATACGGCTGTTGGGGCAGCACTGGTTCAGGAACTCGACGGAGACACGACAATTATCGCTTACTTCAGTAAAAAGCTAAGCAGGACACAGCGAGCTTATTCTAGCGTCGAGAAAGAGTGTCTCGGAGTGTTGCTTGCGATTGAAAATTTCCGACACTACGTTGAAGGATCGCGGTTCAAAGTAGTCACAGACGCACGGAGCCTCTTGTGGTTGTTTACGATCTGAGTCCAGTCTGGCAACTCGAAACTTCTTCGGTGGGCACTAAAGATCCAGTCCTATGATATTCAGTTGGAATATAGGAAAGGATCGTGCAATATTACGGCCGATTGCCTGTCTAGATCAATCAACCTAATCGATCTAACATCCCAGGATATTGACTACGAGGAACTGGCCGAAAAGATTTCAACAAACCCAGCGAAGTTTTCCGACTACCGAATAACAGACGGGGTTATCTACCGGTACGTGAAAAGTAAAACCCGAGTCGATGACCCACGGTTCCGATGGAAAATGATTCCCCGAGCGGAGGAGAGACTACCAATCATCAAAACCGAACACGAGACTGAACATCTCGGAACGGAAAAAACCTTGCAAGCGCTGAAGCGTCGCTACATCTGGCCGGGAATGGTTGAGGATGTGAAAAAGGTTTGCCGTGAATGCCTTAAATGCCAAACCTCGAAGGCCGGGAACATCATCGTGACTCCGCCGATGGGCATGCAGAAAGAGTTTGTCGAGTACCCGTGGCAGTTCGTCACGCTAGATTATGTCGGCCCACTTCCAGCTTCCGGTAAAGGTCGCCATACCTGCCTGCTAGTCGCAACCGATGTTTTCAGCAAATTTGTTCTGATCCAACCGTTTAGGGAAGCGAAAGCGAACTCGCTAGTAGACTTCGTGAAAAACATGATCTTCCTGTTGTTTAGTGTACCAGAAGTCGTGCTGACGGACAATGGTACACAATTCACATCGAAAGCTTTCCGCGACCTACTTGCTGAATTCAATGTAAACCATTGACTTACTCCCGCCTATCACCCACAAGTAAACAACACAGAGCGTGCAAACCGGGTATTAACAACAGCTATACGGGCAACCATAAAACGACACAAGGATTGGGCGGACGACTTGCAAACAATTGCTTGCGCGATTCGCAATGCGGTGCACGAGTCGACAAAATACACACCGCATTTCGTTGTCTTTGGCAGGGAAATGGTATCGAATGGTCAAGAGTATGCTAGAATGCGAAACCAGCCCAGTACCCATCAAATGCAGAGTCAGGAAGCGGAAGAGAGAAGGAAGAAACTCTTCGACGAAATTAAGGATCAGTTGACAAAAGCCTACGAACGTCATAAAAAACAATACAATTTACGGTCGAACCCTGATTGCCCAAGCTATTCGATTGGAGAAACTGTACTGAAACGTACTTTTGAGCTGTCGGATAAAGCGAAAGGTTTTTGTGCAAAGTTAGCACCGAAGTTCGAACACGCCGTAGTTAGGAAAATATTAGGAAAACACTGCTACGAGCTTGAGGATACGAATGGAAAGCGACTTGGTGTCTTCTACGGAAAGCACCTGAAGAAGGCGCTTTTACCCAAGAAATGACTTTTTTTTTAGCTATGAAGCTCTTCGGAGTGACCAAAATTTCATGAAAAAAACACCATAAAGGTCATTTTATTTTTGAAAAAAGACCAACTGATTTTTTTCCGGCAGCAAATTACTTCTGTGAGGGACCAATTTTCGAAAATATTTTTCATAACAGGTCATTGGTTTTAGCTTAAGTAATTTGTATTAATATAGTGCATAAGATAGGAAAGTCGACCGGCCTGTGAGGGGGAATGATCACGAAGAGGAAGGAGCTCGGGCAATGACCTGATTTTAGTAGTGAAAATCACGAAGTTAGCGAGCCCATAGGCGATGACTTCGAATAAGATAAGTAGTGTGATTCCAACTACTTTATCGACTTTTCTTATTTAAGCTCGATTATTGGAACAAGTCACGTCAACTGAAGACCAATCCCCAACCTCACGTTGGAAAATTGGATGGACGTTCTCAAGCTATGAACCTTCTAAAAGGAACAACAGATTTCGGTAGCGAATTCCACCAGAAACACCAAAATGGTAAATGTAGAAGTATTACAAGGTCGAGACTTCCCTCCCTTGTTACTTTTTAAAAATATTTGTAAATAATGTAAATATTAGTGATTAGTACGCGCCTAACGTCTAGCTTAATTTTAGTATTAGTATGGAAATTGGTTAAGTAGTTTTTAAAAAACGCTCACGATTTTTCTACGATCCTTCTTGCAAAATTTCCTGTTTCATTTGTTTTTTAGAATTTATCGTTCATTGTATCCCATGGTTTTTTTTTCCGAGAACTTCTTCATAATTTTTCTGTAGTTTTTGGTAACTTTAGTACTGGTGTTCCTCTATACGTTTCCATCGTTTTGTTGGTCTGTTTCGGAAAATAGAAAACAGAAAAACAATTAGAATTTTTCTCACCTTACGATACGTCGGGTTTTCGATCCGGGTCGCCGGGTATCTGAAAAAAAATGGTCCCATAAGCAAAACAACGATAGATACATAAATAAGAAATACTTCCTTTCAATTCCTGATGAATTGCCGATTTTCTAGCTCCAAATCCGATTTTTTCCACTTGGGCAGACTGCGTGAATGTCGCCCATGCACAACTAGTTCACAGTCACTGACACTTTTCCGTTTGTTTTGGTTTGAGTACACTGAAAGAAATCGACACGACATTATAAAGTGTTTTGCACTTGAATTCGCCCTACTGGTCAAAACATGTAGAATTCATATGCGAAACACTTTAGAATTATTCATCGTGCAACACCTCATTTTCAAAAGGAAAACACTTTCAATCCTGGTGTTATGACATATAGACATAAAGTGTTTGGATTTTGAATCTCAAATAAATGTTTACCGAGCTTCGAATGATTTTTATTCGATTTAAAAATGAAAACAGTTTTATATGGATATGATTGCATATAATATTTTTGCCTTTCTCCTAGAAAGGTATAGCAATCACTTGCGAAACCGAAAGTATAAAAGTGCTCCAAAGGGCCGAATGGCATATATCACTCGACTCAGCTCGACGAGCTGAGCATTTTCTATATGTGTGTGTGTGTATGTGCAGATTTTTATTCTCACTCATTTTTCTCAGAGATGGCTGGACCGATTTTAATGAAATTAATTGCAAATGAAAGGTCTTGTTGTCCCATAAGACCCTATTAAATTTGATTGTAATCGGATTTTTAGTTTAGAAATTATGTATCAAAATGTGAAAATCACGAAACATCATTATCTTGAAAAATACACAACCGATTTGAACAAAATTGGTTTCAAATGAACCTTAAAAACCCTTAACTTTTGAATTTTATGAAGATTGAACTTGTGGTTCAAAAGTTATGAAAAGAAACGTGTTCTGAAGACTGTTTAATCTCACTCATGTTTCTCAGAGATGGCTGGACCGATTTTCATAAAATCAGTTTCAAATGACAGGTCTAGTTGCCCCATAAGACCCTATTGATTTGTTTTGCAATCGGACTATTACTTTGCCTGTTATGTTTAAAAATGTGAAATCAGGCTATGAGAAGGAACATATTCCGAAGACTACTTGGAATCACTCACTTTTCTCAAAGATGGCTGACCCGATTTCCACAAAATTAGTGTCAAATGAAATGTATAGCTGCCTCATAACACCCCATTGAATTTTACTGTAAGCGGACTGTAACTTCGTCTGTAATGTATCGAAATGTGAAAATCACGAAACTTAATTATCTCAGAAACTACACAACCGATTTGAACAATATTGATATAAAATGAACGAGCTAGTTAAGACGTAACTGATGAATTATGATTGAACACGTGGTTTGAAAGTTTGGCTGCCCTATACGTTCCCATTTCATTTATTTTTAATCGAACTTAAGCAACCGTTATGTATTAAATTTTTAATTAAACAACGGAAGTCTATTATTTCAAAGATTACATGACTTATTTGAACATAACTAGTGTCATACGAACAAGTCATCTCTCAAACTTACAAATAACAAACTTCATAACAATTTGATATGTGGCTCAAAAGATATGGAAAGAAAAGAAATTCAAAGGCTATTTAAAACTATACCTGCTTTGATTGATATATGTGGTCTCAACATAATTTAAATGTGGTATCGTACTATTTGAACGTTCCAAATTCATTGATTCCTTGCGATGTGCTTAAAGTCTGCAAATTCACGAAGAATCGGCCATAGGATATGATCAAAGTCAAAAAACAAATCGTTTGAAATGAATGGTTTTATCGAAATGACAAAATCTTCGACTTTTGGCTTTTGGCGCCCTATTTCTGAATATATTCATATTGGGTGGTATTCGGTCATTTTCAGCAGATTTTCTGGCATCAATCTGAAACCGGAAATACCCATATTGGGAGGTATTTAGTTATTTTGGTTGTTTTCCAGAAACTAACAGTGGTCGTCTTTAAATTAAAAATGGTGTCAAGGGTCAATGTTTGGTTTCTATGCATCATCTCGATTACGGAAATATCCATGTTGAGTATCATTTGGTCATTTTCGACTGTTTCCTAAAAGTTGCCATTTAGCGATTCACAATGGTGCCTGAGGTCAATTGTTAGCTCATTGCATCATTCTCGTTCCAGAGATACTCATATTGGATGGTATTTGGTTATTTTAGGCTGTTCTTCACAAACCGGAAGTCGCCATCTTGGATTTCAAAATGGTATTTAAAATAGTTTCTGGCCTCTGAGCGTCATTCTGGTTGAAGAAACACCCATATTGGGTGTAATTCGATCATTTTCCGCTGTTTCCCAGGAACCGAAAGTCGCCAACCTAGAATCCAAAATGGGGTCTGTGGTCAATTTCAGTAGCTGTGTAGTATTTGTTACCATCAAAAACATTCACCTGCCAAATATGGTTCCATTTAGTTGATTAGTTCGCGAGATGTGCAGAAATTTGTGGAGACACATGTGCTTCCATAAGAGGGGAGGGGGGGGGCGTCGAACCATTATGGACATATTTATTACCCTTTAAAACATCCACATACCAAATTCGGTTTCATTTGCTTGGTTTGTTCTTGAGTTGTGCAGAAATGTATGTTTCATTTGTATTGGACCCCTCCTTTCCAGAAGAGGGAGGGGTCTCAAACTCTCATAGGAACCTTTATCGGGACCAAAATCCCCTTCATACAAATTTTCACGTCGATCGGTTCGGTAGTTTTCGAGCCTATATGGATCAAACAGACTGACAGACCGGACTACATTTTTATATGTATAGATTACAACATCAATATTTCAGAACCTAAAGAGTGAATATACATTTATTGGATTGAAGCGTGCATGTAAATCTATTTTTACAAATAAAAGTTTGAATGAGAAAGGCTGGGTCTGACCGCAAGGTGGATTAATTCAGGTTTTTTTTTATAAAATTTAAATTTCACTATAAAAATTCATCACCGAATATAAACTATCCTTTTCTGTTGAAGAAGCCTGCAAAGCAAACAATGATTCAAATTAGTTTAATATAAATAATTGATGTTTTAGTAAACAAATACTTGCCTCTAGCGTAAAGATGTTTTCATCAGAATCTTTGTGATCTTGTGCTGGAAGACGAAATAAGATTAGAATTCGATTCTTTTACGTGACATAAATCACTTACCTTCCAAAAATTTACAGATGTAGTCTGGAAAATCCTCAAACTTCTGAGCCGTATGACACTCGTTTACTTTTCATCTGTCGCCATTTCTCTACTTTTCAGCCCAAACGGCACATCATTTGACATATAAAAACAAAACAAATCAACTGAAAGTGTTTCGCACATGATAATCACTGTAATACGTGTAGTTTTTTTCGTTGTTCGTTCTTATTTTACTCCGGGTGGCTCTCGGGAAACAGCCCCACTATTGCCGCTGAATCGAACAGAAAGATTTGGCGTTGGTGTTCCGCCTGTGATGATAACGCTTATTTTTCGGACACTCGTGTTTTCCGCGTTTCGATAAGACGGTTGTTTTTTGGCTAAGCGGAGTAGTGGTTTTATCGTACGCGCGGCGGAGTAATTCTTCCATTCAACAATTGCTACCGTTTCTTTATGTCGTTTCGGGACAATTCTTCCACAACCTCCAGCCGAGCATTCATTAAACAATATTTTTCCATTGGAATTGCTTTGAGCATTATTCCAAGATCGATGTTTCGCATTAAAATCATCGATGATTAAAAATTTAGATTTATTTCTTGTGAGTTTTTGCACATCTCCCTTGAAATAATTTTTTCGCTCACCAGTGCATTGAAAAGGCAAATACACTGCGGCTATAAATAAAATGCCAATACTGGTTTCAATTTCAATTCCCAAACTCTCGATAACTTTGGTTTCAAGATGGGGTAAAACACGATGTTTTATTCGACGGTGGATAACTATTGCAACTTCACCACCGGCAACATCAATTCTATCAAACCTATGAACAGAGCCGAATTTACGATTGTGGGGGCCCGGGGCCCAGTTTACAGTGGGGGCCCCAGAATAAAACAAACCCGTTTTTTATCGTACGAGTTAAAAACACTTATTTCTCATTGGAAAGTTACCAAAAATTTGCTAGAATTTTTTCTTACGAGTTTTTTTTTGCAGAGAACTTATTGATTGAATAATCAACATTCAGCTCCTTCAGAATATTGTACTCTCAACTTGACAATGCTAAGTTTGACAGCCTTTCACTCTTCATAGTCGTACGCAACCTATTTTCAATCAGTTTCATCTTCGATAAAGACCTTTCTCCAGTTGCGTTCGAGATCATTAGGCTCAAATAAATAAATGTATGCAACTGCTCGAAATCCGGGATTTTTTTCTTGATATCTGAAAAATAAAAACCTACCGCAATTCAAAAAAAATGCTATCCGCGAGCAAAAATTTGCACACAATTTGAGAAAGACTGCGCAAATATAAGGCTACGCTGGCAATAATCTACAGAACCTAGGAAAAAACTAGGGGTAAGCGGGGTAAGACCGCCCCCTTAAGCAATTCTGTTTATAGAAAAAAAAGTTGCGGCTGCAATTTCATTTTTTCTTCGCTAAGAAGTTCTTCTATTCAATACCCGCATTTAAAAAATAGAAGAACTGAAATATTTTTGTTTATTTTCCAGTTTTTTTTTCAATTTTTAAAAATTCATTGAAAATGTGCAGATCTTTTTCATGCGGGGTAAGCCCGCCCACCAGCGGGGTAAGATCGCCCACCATTTTTTGAGGATAAACAATATTTTTAGGGCCGAAACGGTTGATTTTATCGGTATAGTGTCTCTGACAAAGTTGTGGATGGTATTTTTTTTCTTTTTAAATAAAATATACACTGTGAAAAATCTGAAAAAAAAAATTTCTAAGTTCAACTTACTTTGTTTTCTGATTATTCAAGTTCAGATCAATGTTTAGGTAACTTTTTTGGTTTTCAAAATAAATAGATTTTTCAGAATTGGGGGTTTTCAAGATATTTAATTCATAATATACCTATCTTTAAGCTAAAAATTAAAACTCATTAAACCTGTCTGTATGATTCTTTTGAAGACTTATTATGTATAGAAAAATACTAATAATTATTCTTTCGTTTATTTATATTTTCAATTTTCTGTTTTTTTTTTGAAGAACAAAATTATCAACGACTCTATACACCAAACAAACCGTCCAAAAAAAAATTCTTCACAAAAATTTAGCTATTAATGTTTCTATTACTCCATGATCCAACAACCATAAAATTTTAGCTTACCTTTTGTAGATTTTACAGGCAAAAACATATATTTTCAAATAAATTTAAAAAAAATATATTTTTAATTCTATTCTTATATCTTTTCTTTAAATTTTTTTAGAGTGTGTATTTTTTTCGGAAGTAAAAAACTACTATTTTCAATTCTGCCGGAGACGTCATACCAATCAAACAAACCGTCATGGCTCTAAAATCATTTTGGTTCATTAACACCATTTTCACACAGGTTTACTTTTTTCAAAAATAAGTCTTGTTAAATTATATTACTGGAAAAGCTTCAACCAAATCGAAAATGGTCGATTAACATCGATGTCTTATGTGGCTTCCCTTTGTAGTGTCGAGGCATTTGGGTCTTGAAGTAAAACAACAAGCAGTTGGATACGTTGCGGTTTTACCCCTTGTATAGTGGGCGACTTTACCCCCAGTGGAACATTTTCATATTTGACCGAAAAAGTAGTCAAAATTACAAGATTACTCATGGCCTTCGATATTCCCGAAAGAAGATAGATTCAGGCAAGCGATTAAACGTATATTCACGAACAAAACAATAGATTTTTAGACTGAAAAACCTTAAGTCCCGTTGCCGCAAAACAATAGCGCATTGACTGGTTGCCAGCTGAAAGGTTGTTTTTGATTATTTCTGCGACCGTTCGCGCACTATCAAAACAGAAAAACGTGCAAAATGTTATGTAATTATACTGTGACAGACACGTTAAAGAAATTTTTCAATTATTTTATAACTTGGTAGTAAAACTACAGTGGGCGGTCTTACCCCGCAGGGCGGTCTTACCCTGTTTACCCCTACACACTTCTGCAGGTCAATAAAATCTGCACACGGACTCTGAAAATCTGCATTATGCAACGCAAATCTAGTATCCCTGATTCGGACAGGTAAACTTATTTTCGGAATCAACAGCAATGTATTAAAAAAACTTGTGGATTATCTTCTTTCCTGCTTGATTTCCCATGCGCGCTGGTTCGATTCAAATGGTGTGTTAATGTGTGTCATTCCAAGAGAATCGAAGGTGAAATCTTATGGATGTGGTTGTGATATTGGCGCTCGCGAAAAAATAACACTGAAGGAAAGTTTCAGATTGAAATGGTCTGTTCAAATTTTCTTACTGTAAATTGAACTTTTGATTGAATCTCATTTTTGATAGAGAAAAGAACTTTTTCTCGTTTTGTGGGGGCCCGGGGCCCGGGCCCCCTGGGCCCCCCCTTAAATCCGGCTCTGCCTATGAACTATATAATTTGGGTTTCTTTTTAGTTTAATATTTGGCTTTAAAAGCGTTTCAGTCACAACTGCAATATGCACATCGTGGACTGTTAAAAAATTGAAAAATTCATCCTCTTTCGCTTTTAAAGAGCGAGCATTCCAATTTAGAAAGTTTACAGCATTATTTAAAATCATTGCTGAATTTCAATTTCATAACAATGTTAGTTGTAAATTTCATACCTACTTGAACAGCCTTAAACATCGAGTTACAGTTCAACAAAGCAATCTTTTCGGGTGTTGGAATACCTAAATCAATACTGGCTGACTTTTAAGCACCAAAGACGAATGGTTTGTTACTGTTTGAATTTGAAATACAGTGATCACCCGACTATATCTCACCCTGATGATTTTTGGCGTGATAAAATAGGGAAAGTGATAAAATCGGGAAATTTTTAAAAAAATTTTTTTTATTGATGTTGTTAAATCAATAACTAAATACGTAAAATCAGCGATTTTAATTTTTCTTGGAAAATTTATCTGTACAAACATATGAAAAAAGCTGCAGTTGTTTTTTCATAAATCGATATATCTGAATAATGACAAAAGATAGAGAAAAGCTGTCAAGGGATGAATTTAGGAAAACTGTCTGAGCTTTTATAAAAATATTTTAAAAAATCAATTTGAGATCGTGTACTGTAGATGTAGATGTAGATGATTCAGTTCCCTAAAACTTTTCTGAACAAACCTAAAAAAATGAAAAAGCCTAAAAAAATCGATGTGAAGTTGCAAATATATTACAATTAGGTTTTTTATTCGTTCATGTTTTTGTTTGAATTGGTAAAATGAATTACTTGCTTTTTTGTAGCGCAGTACCATAAGCAAAATATTAGATGTTCTCACAACACTAAACTTTGCCGAAGACAGCATGCTGATATCTCTCACATATTGCAACCAGAAAAATCTTAAAATGTAAATAACGATTTCAATGCCTTCTCATAGAAAACTTTATGTTGCTTGCAATATGTAAGAGATAGAAACATGATGTCTTCTGTAAAGTTTCTTGTTTTGAGATCACCTAATACTTCGCCTAAGACACCAAGCGTCTATCTTTATCTAATGAAAAGTAAATATTCTATCTCACTTTTAGAAGGATTGATCATCCAGCTTTCTACATCGAAGGATGCGTTTTCAAATATTTTGAAACTTCTCATATACATATTATAAGGTTATGATAAACATTTGTATCACTATTCAATTATTCGCACGATAACAGCAAAATGTAACATTGTGCATCGGTTGAATTTTTAATGTAAACTGCATCCAGAATGATACACAGAATTATGAAAAATATCTTAAATATTGAAGCGTAATAGAAAATCAGTTCACCCTGACATTTTTTTAATGAAATGTTTTATGATGATAAAATCGGGTGGAAAATGTGATAAAATCGGGGGTAGATAAAAACGGGTACAGATATAATCGGGTGATTACTGTATTACTTGAAAGGACACTGGCATATGAACAGCCTGGTGTTGCCTGAACAGGATTATTTGTCTGAAATTTGTTATCTGAATTTAAATTATTACCTACAGACACACCTGCTAATGAAAGTGCTGGTGATGCCTGAACAGTATTGAAAGTCTTTTGATTACCCACATTGACAACAGGTTGTTTAGAATTCCTACATTGTCTGGAAGCAATAATTTTTGACCTTACAGGACAATTAAAGAAATTAGATTTGTGATTTCCCCCGCAATTTACACATTTGAAACCATTAGCGGTCTCTTTCACGGGGCAGATATCTTTCGTGTGACTAGTGTCACCACAAATCATACATTTAGCTGCCATATGACAGTTTCGAGTTCCATGACCATAGGCTCGACAATTCCGACATTGCGTAAGATTATGTCCATGTCTCTTGAAATTTTCCCACTTTATTCGTACGTTAAATAAAACACGTGCTTTTTCCAAACATTTCAAATTATTTACTTTGGTACGATCAAAATGTACTAAGTAATTTTTCTGGTGTATTCCAGTTTGATTAATTTTGGCATTAGCCTTTCGTTTCATCAAAATTACTTGGTTGGGGGCAAAACCAAGTGATTATGATAAACAATCTTTAATTTCATCAATAGTTTGATCATTTGAAAGACCTTTCAAAACAGCCTTAAACGGTCTCTCGTTTTTGGCATCAAAAGGATAAAATTTATACATCTTTTCAGTCAAATACTGTAAAAGATGTTTATGGCCATCAAAATATTCGGCCAAAATACGAATTTCGCCTTGGCGGCCAATTTGAAAAGTACTTTCACATCCGACAGAAATGATGAAAGTTTTGATCGAAAAGCTTTAAAATTTGCTACAAATACCACAATAGGTGGAACTTTAACCTTCTTCATAACTCTTGTTCGCATGACACATTAATAGTTAAATTTAACCGGCAAACTAGTACTGATGCAAATATCGATAGTTTTGATCACCAGTTAAAACATGGTCGCTATATGACCGCTGTGATTGAGTTGTTTTGACAATGTATATGGTTACTGCTTTTCTAACTCTCATGGTATTTTCAACCATGAACTTTTTCAAGGTGACAATTATCATGGTAATAACTAAAAAATTCTGTGATTGTTGCGATAACCATGGGTGTAAGGTCAATACTAACATTTTTTTTCTCTGTTTACCATATAGTTTGATAGCACTTGATTTTTGAGAGTAGGTTGTGTTTCCATGTAATTCTACTACAAAAAATCGAATACATACCCTTTTATCGAATACCGTCCGCAGATACGTATTTTGGTTGCTACATGCAACCATCATCAGTGCTTATGTGGACTGTTGAAGAGCATAACTGAGTAACCCCCTTTTTATATGCGTGTAGGTAGAAGTAGGTAGATGGAAAATTCCTAAATTGAAGTTAGGTAGTCATATTATTTGTTGTAGTTGTTTTTTGTCCTGTACTGGATCTAGGGTTTTTCGGTAGGATTTTGAAAAGCCATGAAAAACGATTACCTACGTCTCTATTGAGCAAAAATCCTACCGAGCATATGGCAGAGGTCACCAAAGCATGCAAAGTTTCCAAAAATGATCCACCACACCTTTTCAAATCAAAAGTGGCTGAACATGTAGCACTGGTCGCAGTGGTACAATGTCCCCAACAAGGAAAAAACATGTAGCAGCCGAAATACGTATCTGCGGACGGTATTCGATTAAAGGGTTTTCGATTTTTTGTAGTAGAATTAAATGGAAACATAACCTATTCTCAAAAATCAATTCCATTCTACTAAGACGCTCGAAAAGAAATTTATTTGATAGCCCTTGGTTGTTTATGATTTTTGAAAATAACACAGTGCCTTCGTTCATCCATGTTTTCAAGTACACCACCTTAGTTTGTAACTAACATGCAATGAAAAAACGTGATAACGGGAAATAAAAATCTTATTTATCAGATAAAATTAAGATTTGTCTTCGGATGGTGGTGGGGCACATTCGGGCACTTACCAAATTTGTGTTTGATTGTTGTTTATTAACAAATATCGATTTAGACTGATTCTCAGTTCTAAAAATGGTTCGGAACTACAAAAGGAAAACCGAAAGAGCAAGCATCAACGAAAATGAGCTGGGGAGAGTTTCTAAAGAAAGAATGTCTTTGAGACACGCTTCAGATACCTGCGGAATTAAAAGAAGTACCTTGGTCTGTCGTCTGAAAAATCAGAGAAACGAAAAAACGGAAGAATCAGAAAGTTTCTCGTCCAAAAACTCAGATCAACAAGTATTTACGAACATGGAAAAAACATTTCTAGAGAAATATTTGATCGAAAGTTTCCAAGGCGATTGAAAAATTGTTTCTCAGTGTCCTGGAACACTTGAATAAGGTTCCAGAAAGCAGCGTTAGAGATCCAATTTTGCTGTTGCTTGACAATCACGAATGCCATTGTACTTTGAACCAATAAAATATTGCCGAGAAAATGGCATAGTTCTTGTATCCCCTTTATAGCCAGTTTGCTCGATTTTTATTTTATGAAATAAAAGGTTTCGAAGTTTGCGAAGCATCTGATCTCAGTCTCTGTTTATATGGAAGAAATAGTTGAAAAACACAAAATTTTCATTAATCTAGAAAAGTTTTTCAACACTCCGAAAGTGCCCCTGGAATGTCCGAAACTACCCCACACACAGGGCACATTCGGACAAAAAATCAATTTTGAAAAATTCAAATAAATCAATCGAAATCGCATCATCGCACACAATTAACACGCTTATATGATACTCTGATGTCCAAGCAACAGCCAGGATGAATTCAGATTTTTTTAAAAGATAACAAAAAATATTAAAAATTATGGTAGAAAAATTGTCCGAAACTGCCCCCCTCTCCCCTATTATAACGTTTCCAATACAGTAAGGTCGCTTTTTACGCAGTTTTTTTTTTACGCGGATTGCTTTCCTCCGTTACTAAAAAACGGCACAAGATATCGACCTCATTTCAATCACGTTTTCCGTTTTAGGCCACGAGTGATCATATACCAGTTTTCAAAAAAATTCACAATTTTTGGTGTAAATACTCAAAATTTAAAATATTGAATTTTGGTCTCTAGATTGGCCACTATCATATTCAAACGAGGTTTTAACGTTTTAGGACGGTTTCTTTGTTATATTTGCAACTCAAAAAAGTCGTTTTTTACGCGGGCCCATACAAATTTGGAACGCATCCCCCGCGTAAAAAACGACCTTAGTGTACTGATGATTTTTTCGGTTCTCTTTACAGTACCGTAATCAACTATCATTGCAACAAGATGCCAGACTTCATTTACAACGGGAGGCATTGCAAAAACGCCAAGCAGAACTCCAGTCAGTAGACCAACGTATATTAGAATTACAAGGTAGGCTTCATAAGAAGCGCATATCGAATATAACTCACCATCAGTCATTATCCTCTCAAGCATCACTCTTGGATAATATGTGTTCAAATCATGTAAGGTAATGTTCCAAAGAAATAATGTAAAAACATTTTAACTGGCTAACTTATGTATTAAAGATCAATATCTTCAAATTTTTATCCTCATCTACGATTGCCAAGGAATAATATAGTTGCCGTTGAGCCATTTTCTCACATACCACAAAAAACCATCGCTGTGGCGAATAATGGAAACAAAACTAGTGTGTTGAACAATCTTATTCAAACAGAAATGCGCACTGTATCTGCCGATATATCAACTGATACCAACTTAGCAGCAGAAAGTGACGAAATTAAACTAGCTGCCAAACAGAAAAGAAAGGAACTTATGCTAAAAACAAACATAATACAGGATTACGACGAATCGTATAACTATTCGAAAGCACCTGCCATACGTACTTTTCCCATTCAAAGCTGTAATGATATAATTATAATCGATCGTGAGATATCCCGAGATGAAGACGCTGAATACAATGTATACTTTTGTAATCGCAATGATGACACGGACGACGGCAATTCAAGCGCACTCAACAAAAATGTTTCAGAAACATCATCAAATGCTAATACAAATGTATGCGACAACGATAAAGATATTATCCATCTATCTACTACTGTTTACAGCAAATCGTCATCAATTTCGAACGAGCCTGTTCGAATCACAGTCGATGATAAAATTTGTCCTGCTGAAGAACAAATTACACGCACCAACCCAATAATGATAAATCAAAGTTGGGATTCTTCACACACTATACTTCACAGAATTCCGTCTGGAAATTTAGTAGTGCCACCACGGAAGCCAAACAACAATATTATCAACATGAAGCCTAACAGTACTTCAGTTGTCAAAATTAACATGGTTATGCCTCAATCGCAGCAACCACTCGCGAGTTGCTCAAAAGTTTCAGAAAAGCTTAAACCTGCCTTGCCACCCAAACCGATCAAAAGAAACAATCCTATCTCTTCAAATAACACAGAATCTGGTTACAACGAAAATAGCATATGTGAATTGAACGACATATTGAATAAACCTACTATTGCTTTAGATAATCAGCCAATAAAGGCTAAGCCCTTAACTATAAAGAAATCTCCAAGTTGTGAGCAACCAAAACTAAAACATTCAAATTACAAAATGCTCAATGTAGCTAATAATCGTGCTGTCGACACACCATCATCAGATGATACAAAACAACCGCTGCCTACTGATATTGAAAAATATGATGATGTTTTTCTACATAACGACGACCATACTAACAAATTCAATGATATCGAACGATCATGCAATAAAAACATTAGCGAACATCATCACAGTGATGAGTATTCGGAAAGCTTTCAAGACAAACCCATTGAAGAGGTGTCTCTGCGTAAACGTGGATTTTCATCTATGGTCATTACTAATAGCCAAACAAAATTAGCTCGGCGCGTGAGTTTTGACCCTTTGGCGCTACTGTTAGATGCTAGCTTGGAGGGTGAGCTAGAACTAGTACAGAGAACTACTTTACAGGCAAGTACTATCAACCAGTGTTAAAGCAAAGCAAAGCCTTGGTGCTACATTCCGATTCGGAATTTGACCTTCTGTTTACTATACACAGACTTCGCAGCCAACCGTTAAGTGTACAGGGCAATTGCGGGGCTAGCGCTACGATCCTACTGACACTAACAGTCACTCCCGAGTCAAGACTCGAACCTACGACGACTGGTTTATTAGGCCAGCATCGTACCTCGAGACTAGCTGGGGAGATGTGTACCAGTGTTACGCACTATCGAAATCGATGCGCTACTGCAAAGTGGATTTCACTTAGAGCAAGCGCACCGGTGAGTTGCCATTTGAGTTGCTATTTTCACAACGCTGGCCGTTGCTATTTTGGATAGCAACCGATGTTCGCACCGGTCGTTGCTGTTGGGGATTACCAATTCATCTATCTCTTGTTAAGACCGGCGCTTGCCAATTGCTAAAGACCGTCACTAGCTAGCGTTAGCAAAATGTTTATGTGTGTCGTATTTCCCAGAAATTCTGCGCATCTAGTAATAACCAATTTATCTGTCCGTCAATTGTTTCTGGAATGATCTGCGTTTTTCTGCTTCATAAAATGTCCCCTTTATTTCAAGCAACTCTGTTTTAACTTTGTTTCAGTTTTCCCAAATTATCGATAACACATTTCTGTTGAGCAAGATCGCGCTAAATGACCTATGGTCGAATATCGATCATTTTGACGTGGGACTACGTCTTTCTTTACTATACCAAGGTACATTCTGTGAAAACTGGATTGAACATGTAACGTTTTTGGTTGGCGGAATGGAAGATTTTAGATGCTAATAGCGCTCAAACATCTGTTCCGATTTCAATAGTTAATATATCGTTGGAAAGCTAAAATATACAAGATTTGTATAACATGATAATTTCAGTTACCATTTTCTTATTACTCCGTGAAAATTGCGGAAAAGTTTGAAGGTCGAATATCCACATACATTTTTCATACGATTGGTATATTTCCCTAACGCAGACTTCAAAAACATAGACGAAATGATTTCACGCATTCAGTCATTGGCTAGCAATGCCAGCCAATTGGCATCGCATTCATCACCCAACTAAAGCGACGAAGAAAGAAAGGAGAGATGCTTCCACGTGATTGGTTCTTCCCCCAATCACCCAAGTTACCCACAATGAGTGACGCTATAAAAGGATATTCCGTGTTGAGAGAAGCTCATTCCCTGGTCGACCGTCAAGGCGAACAGTTCGGCTTCCCTTCGATCTGAGTTGGACCCCACCAGTGGTAATCTAATTCAGATATCGTTGTTGGAATACAGCCCGGAATCGGACGTGAATGGCACTGGGGACTATTGGAAGCCGTTGGAAGGGACCATTGGAAGACTTGGAAGCCGTTTGGGTGCTGCCGATAGTGTAGGTATAGTGTGTCGTACATCAAGCGTGTGTGTCTGAGTAGCGTGTGGGTGTGTGAATAGCGTGTGTGTGTATGTGTGAGTGGCGTGTAAGTAACGTGTGTGTATGTGTAAGTAACGTGTGTGTATGTGTGTGTTTGGATGTGTGTGTCACTGTGTGTGTGTAAGTAGCGTGGGTGTGGGTGTAAGTATCGTGTGCGTGTCTGAGTAGCGCGTGTGTGTGTATGTGTGTGTATGTATGTGTGTGTATGTATGTGTGTGTATGTATGTGTGTGTATTACGTGTATGTGTGTATGTGAGTATAACATGTGTGTGCAAAAATGTATTTATTCGAGGTAAATATATTTATGACAGAATACTTGTATAGGAAAAAGTCAATTATTTTTCCTGTTAGTACTTCAATTAGTATTTCTATGAAAATGACCATAATTTTATGCTAGTTATTTTCAGCACTGAACTTGTTTTTCGTTTATTTGTAACATGGGACTGACCAAAATTCATATTTTTCTAATCAATTTAGCAACAAAAAGCTTTTTTTTTGCGAGCACCGGGTATGTGAAAAAGTTTTTGAGGTTTAAACAAAAAGTGATGAGAAATTACATGGGGCTGTTATGCATTTATGGGCAGTTCATGTGGGTATTGGTATTGGTATGCTGTGGTTTATGACAGGTGTATGTGTTTTTTTTTGTGAAAAGTTCATGGATTATTGTGTATGGTATTTGTACGTTTGGTGTGTGTTATATACTATGGCTCTGGCAGAATTAAATCTTTACACCCATCAAAGTAACACGGCAAGCCTACGTTTGTGCACTCAAGCACATACCCTCTAACTTTTTGATTTGAATAAAACTTTGCACACGTATTTGGCTTTGGCATAGGTTTTATTCGAAGCATTGTAGCCCAGAAACCGTTGGTTGTATAGAAAAACTGTCTGAGAATGAGTTGTAGGGAATTAAAAATGCATCATAAAAAAATTATACACAGTACAAAAAAATTATTTTTTGACCAAAAAAAGTTAAAAATAAACATTCAATTTCAATTAAAAAAAAGAGTTGAATTTTTTTTAATATTTTTAAAATAAACTTGATGTTAATACGCAACTTTAAAAAATACTCCAGGATGGAGAAATGAAAAATATTTTTATGGTAGATTTATTTTTTTATAAAAATTCTAATTCAAACATTTTTCAAAATATTTGTATTCTGATGAATTTAAAAGATGCAGAGAGTCATTTTGAATTAAAAAGCTCTTGGTAGTTAACATTCTCAAGGCATCGGTTTTCGAGTTATTCTGAATTCAAGCTCGAAAAATTATTAAAATTTAGGAAAATACACGTGTTTCTTAATTGGTCCGTGGTTCTCCAGCAAAAACCATACGTTCATTGGAATGCTTGATCAAAACCTACACGCCTACCTACACGTTCCCCCTTGCCGAATGTTTTATAAAAAAATATGTTTGTCGTGCAACACTACCTACTTGTTTACTAATAATAACTGTTTGTAAAGTACGCTACCAATATCCTATAATATCTGTTTTCGTATATAAATACGACTGCACTTCTCTAGAAGTGTTAGTAAAAGTATGCATCTTGTGAAAATGGAATACCAAACCCAAGTGCTGTAAACCCTTTCTGATCATCGGTGCTCATCAAGCTTTCGCAAATTAAACGAAAACGTTATTGCAAAATTGAAAATATTGAACTGTCTAGCTCATTTTAATACGTCTTTATCAATTTGTGATTCGTGTAGATTATATTGTATCGAAGTGAAAGATTAATTTGATCTCGAAGAGCATCCACACAATTCATTCATGGAACCATTAACATCAGGATGTGGAAGAAACATTCTACCGACGGAGTTGCAACCATCTGCATCTGTATACGAATTGGCGGAGATATCAAGAAAGCATTCAAAAATAATACTCCAGAACATAGAAAATTGAGTTATTCAACAAAGGCCTAGCTGGAATCAACGTATCACCGATATCACTGGCAAAGCTCAATAAGAAAAAATATCCTAAAAAAGTATCTGAACATTACTGACGGTATAAGAAAAAACATTTTTGATTTTGATGCTGAAGAAGACCTGGATTTATTGAAACGTAAAGCGAGAGACTTCGACGAGATGATTTTGCAGTTAAAAGAAAAAATTACTGCGCCCGAATGCTCGAGGGAAGATAAAGTAAGAATATTTTCGGTTCTACCGAAATCTTGGAACCAACAAACGATAACAGAATAGTTTGAAACAACGGAATACATTGTGAAACAGGCTCGGCGCATGTCAGAGGTTAGTGGAACATTGGCTATTCCTGACGTGAGGCTTGGACATGGATTGCCCCTGGAAGTAAAATACGAGGTACTGCAGCTTTATGACAGTGACCACGTCAATAGAGCCATGCCAGGGCAAAGGGACTACGTTTCAGGGAGAAAAGATGGTAAGCGACAACTTGTGCACAAGCGACTCTCAATGAATGCAATTCGTGAGGCTTACGTTTATTTTAAAGATATCAGCAAAACTGATATTGGGTTGACTTCTTTCAGAGCTATGAAACCTAAGCATTGTAAATTACTTGGAAGCTCAGGATCTCATAATATTTGTGAGAATACTGAATTGATGATACACAGTCTAAAGAAATATTCATTCCAAAATGATTCTGAATTTTACTTTGAACAACTGTTATGTAGCTCAACTACACGATCCAAATATTGTTATCTCCGCAAATTTGAACATTGCCCAAGCCGTTTAGATTTTGAAAACAGTTTTTTCAAAGAACTTGAGGAACCTTGTGTGAGAGAAATACATTTCCTACAATGGATTGCAATAGATCGATGTAATATAGAGACACTCGTGAAACCAATTAATAAATTTGTAACTTATTTTTGTGAAAAGTTGTAAATGACTTTCTGCATCTTTTAAAATCATCAGAATAAATTTTTTTTGAAAAATGTTTGAATTAGAATTTTTATAAAAAAAAAAAATCAATCTACCATATAAAAATTATTTTTCCTTTCTCCATCCTGGACTTTTTTTTAAAAGTTGCGTATTAATTTCAAGTTTATTTAAAAAAAAATCAGCTCATTTTTTTAATTGAAATTTAATGTGTATTTTTAATTTTTTTTTGTCAAAAAAAATTTTTTTTTGTACAGTGTATAATTTTTTTATATTGCATTTCTAATTCCCTACAACTCATTCTCAGACAGTTTTTCTATACAACCAACGGTTTCTGGGCTGCAATGCTTCGAATAAAACCTATGCCAAAAGGCATACGCTCTTTTAGAATGTTACTCATGGGTGTAAAAAATCTCTCCATCTGTGAAAAATGCTCAGTTTGCCAAGCCAAATACATGTGCAAAGTTTCATTCAAATCAAAAATGGTCGATTAAATTTTCGCGTATTTCCACGTCATTTGAAATGATTTTGCTCTGTTGCAGGTTTCTTCGTTTGTGCGAGCATGGATTTTTTATCCTTGTATGTTCAATTAAAGTAATTGCGTTAGACCGTGGCATGTTCCGCAACGTTGCCTTCAATAACTATTATACTTAAAATTGGCGAATCATTAATTGTATTTTGTACTTTGTGCTGTTTCGGTTTCTACAATTTGCTATTAATATTTGCAAATTTGCAGCCAAAAAAAGTTTAAATGTAGAACGCGGAAATTGTTCTCGAGTATTTGGTTGATTCTAGTGACGAAGAAAATGATTTCGCGGAACAAATGTTCTCATACGCGAGTATGAAAAGGATTTTTGGAAAGATTCGAGGCGGCTCTCAGCCTGGAAAACGGTAAAATATTGACCGCTGTGCTGAGGAAGGTGCCATCCAGCGTTTTAACAATGTTTTTTTTTCGGAAACACAGGTCTATACCGATGACCATTTCCGACGCCGCTTTCAAATGCGTCTTACGTTGTTTTCGAAGATTAAAACAGCTGTAGATGCGAAAAATGATTTTTTATTCAACAACCGGACGCAACGGGGAAATTGAGACTAACATGCCTTCAGAAGAGTCAGCAGCAGGGATCGTCTAACTACTCAGAGCTGTGCAAAAAATCCTCGTGCGTCACGCAGATTCTTGTGCACGTCTCCAATATTTGGAAGGAGTAAGAAGCGAAGGAGAGAGAGATTTTTTACCTGAGAGTCAGAGATCGGGTGGTACTCGTTTTTTTGCGTGGAAAGCACACGCCGTTGGGAGACTGCACATTAATTTTTAAAGAGACGAGTAAGAGCAGTTCGGATTGCACTGTACATTCGTTTCCAAAGAGACGAGTAAGTGCAGTTCGCATGTCACAGCACTCTTTATCCGTGTATTAAAATCTGTGTACGAGCCAGCAAGAAGACGCAAACGGACAAAATTTTCACACAGCGCAGGCATAATTAGGGATGCCACTAATATTTTTAAATAATCTGTGGGAATACTAAAAATAAAACTGAAAAAAACTGGATCCTTAAAATAAGTGAAACCTTATGTGTTTTAATTTGTGCTTTATTGTAAACCCATTTAGGGTTTATATTTATAAATAAATGGGTTTACAATAAAGCACAAATGGAAACACATAAACACATAAGGTTTCACTTATTTTCAGGATCCAGGTTTTCGATTTGCACGATAAATAATTCTAAATTTATATATAAATGGGTTTACAATAAAGCACAAATGTAAACACATAAACACATAAGGTTTCACTTATTTTCAGGATCCAGTTTTTCGATTTGCACGATAAATAATTCTAAAGTGTTAATAATGTCGTGTCGGTTTCTTTCAGTGAACAAAGAGACGCACAAAGACCAAGAAATTTTGTGAGGTAGGAACTACCGTAACTACGGGTAACTCCGCGCAGCACATTTTTCTGCGCACTCATCTTAAAAAACAATTTTTTAATAGTACATTTCACTTAAACACAGTTAATTTGTGTGCTTTACCATGTGCATAGATTGGCCTGCTATAATAGTATAGTGATTGGGCATGTTTTAGTAAAATTTACTGCTGAAAAACAGTTGTTTAAGCTGAGTGCGTGAAAAAAATGTGCTGCGCGGAATTACCCGCAGTCACGGTACGTCTTTCTGCACTATACTGGGGTAAATTTTGTAAAGTCTCCTGAACGACACGAATGCGATCCGAACTGCTCTTACTCGTCTCTTTGGAAATTGATGTACAGTCTCCCAACATCGTGTATTCTATTCGCAAAAAATGAGTAGCACCCGATCCCTGAGAATAAGAAACATCTCCGGAAAGAGACGGATAAAGTGTGTAGTGACATGCTACCTGCACTTACTCGTCTCTTTGGAAACGAATGTACAGAGCAATCCGAACTGCTCTTACTCGCCTCTTTAGAAATTAAAGTGCAGTCTCCCAACGGCGTGTGCTTTGCAATGAGTAGCACCCAGTAATACTCCCGAGCAATTCGCTCAAACCTTCCAGGTTTATTGAACTAATGACATGGCTGACCAATCTTTTGAGGACTTGAGCTTTATACTTCGTGTAGATTAGAGTGCCAACCAAAATGGTCATCTCGAATTAAAAAAAAAAAAAAACTAAATGTCTACCCGCTCGAAAAAAAAACACCCTTCAGCTCAATCGAAATCAAAATTGAGTGGCTCACTGGTTCACGCCGACACTTGCGTCCTACGACGTGTTTAACTAAGGGGCCGTTCCTAAACCACGTGGTCATAAAGAGGGGGACGGGGGGGTTTGTCAAAAGACCACGAAAGACCACGCACGGGGGTGGGGGGGGTTGACGAAATGACCACGTGGTCTTTTCTGACTTATAATTTGTTGTTGCCACTTAGTCAAGAATGAAGCTTTTGCATTTTAGAAATATGAATGTAGGTACTGAAAGTATAACAATAAAAATCTTAAAAAATTAAGCGAATTTTCGGCACTTGACAAATAAAAAGACCACGTGGTTAAAGTCGCAAGGGGGGAGAGGGGTTGGCCAAAAGACCACGAAAGACCACGGGGGGTACGGGGGGTATAAAAAGTGATCAAAATATGACCACGTGGTTTTGGAACGGCCCCTAAGGCGAAGCGCTCCGTCTTCCGGGGCCGACCAATTATGTCCGCATTCGAAACACTCATTATTATCATAATATTGTTACGAACATTTACTATAGAGCACAACAAAACTAACAACAGTTTGACAGTATTCATCAAATAGCAACGATGCGACACGTTGCTATCGCGTTGCCAAATTGAATAACTCGCTACTACTCGAGGTGAGGATTGTTATTTCCCAAATCAACATAGCAACGCCCGGTGCGGTTGCCGCGTTATGGTGGGAGTTGCCAAACTAGCTTTAGAAACTTCAATTTAGCCACTGGTGGGCTTGCTCCAAATGGGTTTACAATAAAGCACAAATTAAAACACATAAGGTTTCACTTATTTTTAGGATCCAGTTTTTTTCAGTTTTATTTTTAGTATTCCCACAGATTATTTAAAAATATTAGTGGCATCCCTAATTATGCCTGCACTGTGTGAAAATTTTGTCCGTTTGCGTCTTCTTGCTGGCTCGTACACAGATTTTAATACAACCTTCATAGCAAGTTTCGAACGCTTCCATTGCACAGAGACATCTCCGGGAAGAGACGGATAAAGAGTGCTGTGACATGCGAACTGCACTTACTTGTCTCTTTGGAAACGAATGTACAGTGCAATCCGAACTGCTCTTACTCGTCTCTTTAAAAATTAATGTGCAGTCTCCCAACGGCGTGTGCTTTCCACGCAAAAAAAAACGAGTACCACCCGATCTCTGACTCTCAGGTAGAAAATCACTCTCTCCTTCGTTTCTTACTCCTTCCAAATATTGGAGACGTGCACAAGTATCTGCGAGAGGCACGAGGATTTTTTGCACAGCTCTGAGTAGTTAGACGATCCCAGCTGCTGACTCTTTTGAAGGCATGTTAGTCTCAATTTCCCCGTTGCGTCCGGAACAGCACAAAGTACAAAATACAATTAATGATTCGCCAATTTTAAGTATAATAGTTATTGAAGGCAACGTTGCGGAACATGCCATGGTCTAACGCAATTACTTTAATTGAACATACAAGGATAAAAAATCTATGCTCGCACAAACGAAGAAACCTGCAACAGAGCAAAATCATTTCAAATGACGTGGAAATACGCGAAAATTTAATCGACCATTTTTGATTTGAATGAAACTTTGCACATGTATTTGGCTTAGCAAACTGAGCATTTTTCACAGATGGAGAGATTTTTTACACCCATGAGTAACATTCTAAAAGGGCGTATGCCTTTTGGCATAGGTTTTATTCGAAGCATTGCAGCCCAGAAACCGTTGGTTGTATAGAAAAACTGTCTGAGAATGAGTTGTAGGGAATTAGAAATGCATCATAAAAAAATTATACACTGTACAAAAAAAATTTTTTTTGACAAAAAAAAATTAAAAATAAACATTAAATTTCAATTAAAAAAAATGAGCTGAATTTTTTTAAATAAACTTGAAATTAATACGCAACTTTTAAAAAAAAGTCCATGATGGAGCAATGAAAAATAATTTTTATATGGTAGATTGATTTTTTTTAAAAAAATTCTAATTCAAACATTTTTCAAAAAAAATTTATCCTGATGATTTTAAAAGATGCAGAAAGTCATTTATCAACTTTTCCAATACCTCGTATTTTACTTCCAAGGGCAATCCATGTCCAAGCCTCACGTCAGGAATAGCCAATATTCCACTAACCTTTGATATGCGCCGAGCCTGTTTCACAATGTATTCCGTTGTTTCAAACTATTCTGCTATCGTTTGTTGGTTCCAAGATTTCGGTAGAACCGAAAATATTCTTACTTTATCTTCCCTCGATCATTCGGGCGCAGTAAATTTTTCTTTTAACTGCAAAATCATCTCGTCGAAGTCTCTCGCTTTTCGTTTCAATTAATCCAGGTCTTCTTCAGCATCAAAATCAAAAATGTTTTTTCTTATACCGTCAGTAATGTTCAGATTCTTTTTTAGGATATTTTTCCTTATTGAGCTTTGCCAGTGTTATCGGTGATACGTTGATTCCAGCTAGGCCTTTGTTGAATAACTCAATTTTCTATGTTCTGGAGTATTATTTTTGAATGCTTTCTTGATATCTCCGCCAATTCGTATACAGATGCAGATGGTTGCAACTCCGTCGGTAGAATGTTTCTTCCACATCCTGATGTTAATGGTTCCATGAATGAATTGTGTGGATGCTCTTCGAGATCAAATTAATCTTTCACTTCGATACAATATAATCTACACGAATCACAAATTGATAAAGACGTATTAAAATGAGCTTGACAGTTCAATATTTTTAATTTTGCAATAACGTTTTCGTTTAATATGCGAAAGCTTGATGAGCACCGATGATCAGAAAGGGTTTACAGCACTTGGGTTTGGTATTCCATTTTCACAAAATGCAAACTTTTACTAACACTTCTAGAGAAGTGCAGTCGTATTTATATACGAAAACAGATATTATAAGATATTGGTAGCGTACTTTACAAACAGTTATTATTAGTAAGCAAGTAGGTAGTGTTGCACGACAAACATATTTTTTTATAAAACATTCGGCAAGGGGGAACGTGTAGGTAGGCGTGTAGGTTTTGATCAAGCATTCCAATGAACGTATGGTTTTTGCTGGAGAACCACGGACCAATTAAGAAACACGTGTATTTTCCTAAATTTTAATAATTTTTCGAGCTTGAATTCAGAATAACTCGAAAACCGATGCCTTGAGAATGTTAACTACCAAGAGCTTTTTAATTCAAAATGACTCTCTGCATCTTTTAAAATCATCAGAATACAAATATTTTGAAAAATGTTTTAATTAGAATTTTTATAAAAAAATAAATCTGCCATAAAAATATTTTTCATTTCTCCATCCTGGGGTATTTTTTTTAAAGTTGCGTATTAACATCAAGTTTATTTAAAAAAAAATTAAAAAAAAATTCAACTCTTTTTTTTTAATTGAAATTGAATGTTTATTTTTAACTTTTTTTGGTCAAAAAATATTTTTTTTGTACTGTGTATAATTTTTTTATGATGCATTTCTAATTCCCTACAACTCATTCTCAGACAGTTTTTCTATACAACCAACGGTTTCTGGGCTACAATGCTTCGAATAAAACATATGCCAAAAGGCATACGCCCTTGTAGAATATGGGTGTAAAAAATCTCTCCATCTGTGAAAAATCCTCAGTTTGCTAAGCCAAATACGTGTGCAAAGTTTTATTCAAATCAAAAAGTTAAAGGGTATGTGCTTGAGTGCACAAACGTAGGCTTGCCGTGTTACTTTGATGGGTGTAAAGATTTAATTCTGCCAGAGCCATAGTATATAACACACACCAAACGTACAAATACCATACACAATAATCCATGAACTTTTCACAAAAAAAAACACATACACCTGTCATAAACCACAGCATACCAATACCAATACCCACATGAACTGCCCATAAATGCATAACAGCCACATGTAATTTCTCATTATTTTTGTTTAAACCTCAAAAACTTTTTCACATACCCGGTGCTCGCAAAAAATCGCAAGAAAAAGCTTTTTGTTGGTAAATTGATTAGAAAAATATGAATTTTGGTCAGTCCCATGTTACAAATAAACGAAAAACAAGTTCAGTGCTAAAAATAACTAGCATAAAATTATGGTCATTATCATAGAAATACCAATTGAAGTACTAACAGGAAAAATAATTGACTTTTTCCTATACAAGTATTCTGTCATAAATATATTTACCTCGAATAAATACATTTTTGCACACACATGTTATACTCACATACACACATACACGTAATACACACACATACATACACACACATACATACACACACATACACACACACACGCGCTACTCAGACACGCACACGATACTTATACACACACCCACGCTACTTACACACACACAGTGACACACACATACAAACACACACATACACACACAAGTTACTTACACATACACACACGTTACTTACACATACACGCACACGCCACTCACACATACACACACACGCTATTCACACACCCACACGCTACTCAGACACACACGCTTGATGTACGACACAATATACCTACACTATCGGCAGCACCCAAACGGCTTCCAAGTCTTCCAATGGTCCCTTCCAACGGCTTCCAATAGTCCCCAGTGCCATTCACGTCCAATTTCGGGCTGTATTCCAACAACGATATCTGAATTAGATTACCACTGGTGGGTTCCAACTCAGATCTAAGGGAAGCCGAACTGTTCGCCTTGACGGTCGACCAGGAAATGAGCTTCTCTCAACACGGAATATCCTTTTATAGCGTCACTCATTGTGGGTAACTTGGGTGATTGGGGGAAGAACCAATCACGTGGAAGCATCTCTCCTTTCTTTCTTCGTCGCTTTAGTTGGGTGATGAATGCGATGCCAATTGGCTGGCATTGCTAGCCAATGACTGAATGCGTGAAATCATTTCGTCTATGTTTTTGAAGTCTGCGTTAGGGAAATATACCAATCGTATGAAAAATGTATGTGGATATTCGACCTTCAAACTTTTCCGCAATTTTCACGGAGTAATAAGAAAATGGTAACTGAAATTATCATGTTATACAAATCTTGTATATTTTAGCTTTCCAACGATATATTAACTATTGAAATCGGAACAGATGTTTGAGCGCTATTAGCATCTAAAATCTTCCATTCCGCCAACCAAAAACGTTACATGTTCAATCCAGTTTTCACAGAATGTACCTTGGTATAGTAAAGAAAGACGTAGTCCCACGTCAAAATGATCGATATTCGACCAAAGGTCATTTAGCGCGATCTTGCTCAACAAAAATGTGTTATCGATAATTTGGGAAAACTGAAACAAAGTTAAAACAGAGTTGCTTGAAATAAAGGGGACATTTTATGAAGCAGAAAAACGCAGATCATTCCAGAAACAATTGACGGACAGATAAATTGGTTATTACTAGATGCGCAGAATTTCTGGGAAATACGACACACATAAACATTTTGCTAACGCTAGCTAGTGACGGTCTTTAGCAATTGGCAAGCGCCGGTCTTAACAAGAGATAGATGAATTGGTAATCCCCAACAGCAACGACCGGTGCGAACATCGGTTGCTTTCTAAATAGCAACGGCCAGCGTTGTGAAAATAGCAACTCAAATGGCAACTCACCGGTGCGCTTGCTCTTAGGGTTTATATTTATATATAAATGGGTTTACAATAAAGCACAAATGGAAACATATAAACACATAAGGTTTCACTTATTTTCAGGATCCAGTTTTTCGATTTGCACGATAAATAATTCTAAAGTGTTAATAATGTCGTGTCGCTTTCTTTCAGTGAACAAAGAGACGCACAAAGACCAAGAAATTTTGTGAGGTAGGAACTACCGTAACTACGGGTAACTCCGCGCAGCACATTTTTCTGCGCACTCATCTTAAAAAACAATTTTTTAATAGTACATTACACTAAAACACAGTTAATTTGTGTGCTTTACCATGTGCATAGATTGGCCTGCTATAATAGTACAGTGATTAGGCATGTTTTAGTAAAATTTACTACTGAAAAACAGTTGTTTAAGCTGAGTGCGTGAAAAAAATGTGCTGCGCGGAATTACCCGCAGTCACGGTACGTCTTTCTGCACTATACTGGGGTAAATTTTGTAAAGTCTCCTGAACGACACGAATGCGATCCGAACTGCTCTTACTCGTCTCTTTGCAAATTGATGAACAGTCTCCCAACATCGTGTATTCTATTCGCAAAAAAATGAATAGCACCCGATCCCTGAGAATAAGAAACATCTCCGGAAAGAGACGGATAAAGTGTGTAGTGACATGCTACCTGCACTTACTCGTCTCTTTGGAAACGAATGTACAGAGCAATCCGAACTGCTCTTACTCGCCTCTTTAGAAATTAAAGTGCAGTCTCCCAACGGCGTGTGCTTTGCAATGAGTAGCACCCGATCCCTGGTCAGCAGCAATCGTCGGTAATACTCCCGAGCAATTCGCTCAAACCTTCCAGGTTTATTGAACTAATGACATGGCTGACCAATCTTTTGAGGACTTGAGCTTTATACTTCGTGTAGATTGGAGTGCCAACCAAAATGGTCATCTCGAATTAAAAAAAAAAACTAAATGTCTACCCGCCCGAAAAAAAACACCCTTCAGCTCAATCGAAATTAAAATTGAGTGGCTCACTGGTTCACGCCGACACTTGCGTCCTACGACGTGTTTAACTAAGGCGAAGCGCTCCGTCTTCCGGGGCCGATCAATTATGTCCGCATTCGAAACACTCGTTATTATCATAATATTGTTACGAACATTTACTATAGAGCACAACAAAACTAACAACAGTTTGACAGTATTCATCAAATAGCAACGATGCGACACGTTGCTATCGCGTTGCCAAATTGAATAACTCGCTACTACTCGAGGTGAGGATTGCTATTTCCCAAATCAACATAGCAACGCCCGGTGCGGTTGCCGCGTTATAGTGGGAGTTGCCAAACTAACTTTAGAAACTTCAATTTAGCCACTGGTGAGCTTGCTCTAAGTGTGAAAAATGCCTGCGTACGTGGTATTGAAATTGTCAACGTCTGTGCAGGAATTAGCTGTGTTGGTATGTTGTAGATATGGCACATTTCTAGTATAGGGAGATCCGTAAAGTTGCCACTTTGTGTTGGCGATCAATGATATGTTGTGTAAGAGCTGTTCTTTGCTCATTTGGATGGTGTGGGGATGCGGATAGTTTGTTGAAGTTGGATCTGTGTTCACTATCTCTAGTTTTTAGATGATTTTTCGTCATGCCTATATACGATTTCTCACAACAGATGACTCACAATTGAGTACAACATTTCCGATAGTTTTGAATTCGCGAGGTATTTCTACATCATCATGCTACCTCCGGACTACGTCCTCGTATCGTTCGATGTCGTTTTACTGTTAACGAACGTACCACAAGAATTTATCATGCAAACCATCATATACCGGTGGCCGAGCATAGAGGAAAAAACCAGCATAAATTTGAATCTTTTTCTGGAGATGGTCGAGCTTTGCTTAAAATGCAGCTATTTCCAATTCAGAGGCAAGTACTACCTGCAACAGACGGGCACCGCCATGGGAAGCCCTTTGTCGCCAATTCTGGCCGATGGATGGTGATGGAGGACCTTATATGCAACGCAGCCCGAAAATTAAGTTTCGCTCTCCCGGCTCTCAAAAAGTATGTAGACGATCTGATACTAGCAAAGCAAGAAACATTAAGCACTCTTTGCATATTCAGCGATTGCGTTGAAGTAGCGAAACATATTCGGATTGCCAGCGTGATCTGAACTTCTGCGCAATGCGTTGTACATACTGCCATTTGCCTAACGAGTCAATTTTATCGTCTAGTTGGTTTATCTCCGGAATAATATGAAGCGGCCTTCCAATCAAGAAATGTGCGGGTATGGGGGATTGAGGCTCACTGGGATCATTTGATAAGGGAGGAATAGGACGCGAGTTCATGCATGCAGATATCTGGGCAAGAACTGTACTCAACTCTTCAAAGGTAAAGCGATTTTCTCCTCCTAATTTGCTCAAAAAGCTCTTGGCAACCTTGATGCCGGCTTCCCAAAAACCACCGTGATGAGGAGATCTAGCCGGGATAAATACAATTCAATCCCTTTAGTTGTGAAAAAATCAATTACCTCATCGTCATTTTCAGTAGCATTAATGTGCTCGTACAGGTTACGAAACTTTTTCGCTGCTCCTCGAAGATTGGTAGCGTTGTCAGAATAAACTTTATTTGGCAAGCCATAACCACTGATGAACCGAGTGAAGGCAGCAATGAATGAAGACGTGCTTAGATCCGAAACTGCTTCGAGTTGAAAAACAGACAAACAGCGCGATATATCCCTTTGCAATGGTCGCACCACGTGTACGGCGACCAATCACGTTGATTGGACCAGCGTAATAGATGCCGGTGATAGAGAATGGAGGTAGAGGCTTCACACGATCTGCTGGTAGCTGTCCCATTTGTTGATGCACCGGTGCAGGCTTTGCACGAGCACAATGAACGCAGGCACGACAAACTTTTTTGGCAGCGCTTACTCCTCGAATAATCCAATAACGTTGACGAATTCCTGCCAGCAATATTTGAGGCCCACAATGTAGTTGTTCGTAATGTTCCTGGTGTAGGATGTACGTTGAGAGTATCGACTTGTTCGGTAGTAGAATCGGGTGTTTCGTTTCGTAGCTCAGGTTTGCTTTTACCCATGCTGAGCAACCTTAAGCTGGACAGCTAAGGCCCTTGGTCTCCCCGGGACCGCCGTTAGGCATTACTTCAGGGAGAGGGCCAGTCGTGCTTTTTTCGCACTTACCTCTACGGGTAGCAGAGCAGCCTATTCAGGCCAGTTAGTTAATTGCTAACTAACTGGTGCACGTCGATGGTTTCCCGTCGATTGGTGCCCTGCAAAATACTAACGATCTGTGATGCGGCCTTGATGACAGCATCCCAGATTTTCCTATTCTCGCACATCCTACGCGCAATATTCTCTGGCGTGATGTCCGTCCCACTTATTGCCAGCATTTCGTACCTTATCCGCTCGAAACGCGGACATGTGAAGAACACATACTCCGCGTTTTCTTCCGCACCCGTACAAGCGGGGCACATAGGGGACTCGGCGTACCCGAACCCATGCAGGTACTGCCTAAAGCAGCCATGGCCTGACAGGATCTGTGTCAGATGGAAGGTTACTTACCCATGGCGCTTATTAATCCAGCATGCTAACTCTGGAATGAGTCGGTGTTTCCATCTACCTTTTGTAGTGTTGGATCACTCCCGCTGCCACCTAGCCATTGACGATGACCGTATGGTGTTGCGTATACCCCTCGTGTCGCGTTGATCGAAGCACTCTACACCCTCTTTGACGATGATGCTGATGGGCATCATGCCAGCCAAGACGCAAACCGCCTCGTATGACACTGTTCAGTATGCGCACGCGACCCTTGGGCACATTGGCCTGTACGCAGGGATGCCACATGTACAGATTAATCTGTATTTTACAGATTTTTGGCCGAAGTAACGGTACAGAATCTGTATATACAGATATACAGATTTGCGACGAAAAGTACAGATTTACAGATTTTTCGAAATTGACATCAATTTTTATAAACAATCCAAATTTTATTTCATTAAATATTAAGCAAATTGAACATATTTTCAACTCCTCACACGTTTTAAGCTAAAAATTTTGTTTATGTACCATAAAAACTTAAAAAATACAAAGTTCTTTATGTTTAAACAATACAGATTTTTTTTACTTTTTTTTGTTCCAGATACAGATGCTCAGATTTTTTCAAGGGAAAACACAGATTTAAATGTGGGAACCCTGCCTGTACGTACTCTCGAGTTTGCCACGATGGCACGAGGTACCCAAAACCTTGGACCACACTGGTCCTCCTTACCTGAGTATGGACGTGGTCACGCTAGCAAGGACTTTGCGCCTGCTGCTACGGACCGCCGAGCTGTTTGCCATCATGCGAGATAGCGCCGCCACAGCCATGGAAGCTTTCTTGTAGGTAAAATCGACGTGGCTCCTGAACGTGAGCATGTCGTAGATCATAACCCCCAGAAGCTTCAGGGAGCATTTTGAGGCGATAGTGCATGAACCAGCACTGATCGATGCCTCCTGCTCCGACTTTCTGTTATTTACAACAATAACCTCAGTCTTATGGTGAGCTAGCTCCAGTTTCCTGGAGTGATCCAGTCTTCCACTACGCGTATGGATAGCGCGGCCTTTAACTACACCTCTCTAATTGACTCGCCATAGACCGTCGGCGAAGCTCACAATCACCACCCCTGGAGGGAGTGTTAGTTTCAACACGTCATCGTACATGGCATTCCACAACACCAGACCCAGGATGGAACCTTGCGGTACACCTGCGGTAACTGGGACGCTTTTCTGACCGTCGTTTGTGTTGTACCCTAGCATTCGATTCTGAAAGAAGTTACCCATAATCTTGTATAACGGCGTCGGCAATCTGAGGCTCTGTAGCGCTAAGACTATGGAGTCCTAGCTGGCACTGTTAAACGCGTTCTTCACGTCGAGCGTGACGATCGCGCAATAACGAATGCCCCTCCTTTTACGTTGGATTGCAACCTCAGCCGTTCCAGTGACGGAGAGGATTGCATCCACCGTGGACCTACCTTTTCGAAAACCGAAATGGTTGCATGATAGGCCGTTCTCACCTTCTGTATATTTCACCAGTCTATTGAGGATTACCCTCTCAAGCATCTTGCCCGCCGTGTCCAGCAGGCAGATTGGTCTGTATGCCGATGGGTCATCTCACCTAGTGGTTTCCCGACCTTCGGCAGCAGCACCAGCCTCTGGCGCTTCCACACGTCCGGGAAGAGGCAATCGTCAAGGCGTTTAAGTATGACCGCCTTGAGCAACCCGGGGGCTTCTTTAATGGCCGTTTAGATGGCCAAGTTCGGGATTCCATCTGGTCCCGGTGCCTTGCCTATCTTCAGGGAGTTTGCGATCTCGATCAATTCATCTTCTGTCACCCTTACCGCATCGTCTGCCTCTGCACGACTGCCATCACTCACGGTTGGTGGTGACTCGTCAGCCGGAGACCAGGGACTTGGTTCGTGGCTTGGGAAGAGGCCCTGAATGATCGTTTCTAGCATTGCTGGTGATTGTTCAGCCGGGGCTAGCGCACCTCTAGTCTTGGTCATAACGATCCTGTAGGCGTCACCCCACGGGTTCGAATTGGCACTGGCACATAGTCGTTCGAAACAGGCTCGTTTACTGGGTCTGATTGCGCTCTTAAGCGTTGCCTGAACGGATCTGAATGCAGCACCGCGTTCCGCTCTTTGCTCGTCGGAACGCGCGCGTTGCATCCTCCGTCTTGCACGGAGGCATGCACTACGTAGGCCTGCTATCGTTTCGCTCCACCAGTATGTTGGTGGTCTACCCTCTAGGCGAACGAGACCTCTAGGCATCGTGGCGTCGCACGCCCATGACAACATCGAATTTAGATGGTCCGCACCCGGGTGTGGTTCACCCCCTTCGTGCCTCATCTAATGGCCTGCCCAAAAATATGCAATGTTTTCCAGCCGTAGAAGGATGGAATGTTGCTTCCGCACGCCTACCTTATAGCGGACCGATTGGTGGTCGCTATTCGTCTAGCTGTCGTCTACCCTCCAGTTCGTGATCAGTCCCGGGCTGCATAACGTCACATCGATAATCGATTCCGCACCATTCCTGCTGTAGGTGCATTACGTGCCAACGTTAGCCAAGTCTAAGTTGAGCTTTGCCAGAGCTTCCAACAAGATCTGGCCTCTCTGGTTTGTACAGCGACTTCCCCACTCGACAGCCCAAGCGTTGAAGTCACCCGCAACCACCAACGGCCATAGGCCCGTCAGTTCCACGGTTGCTTGATCGACCATCTGTGCGAACGTTTCGGTAGACCAACTTGGCGGAGCATAGCAACTGCAGTAGAATATTCCATCCACTTTGGCTATCACGTACCCCTCTCTGGAGGTCGACACAATCTCCTGAACCTGGGACCTGCCTGTCGTGCAAATGGCCGTCTTCCCAGACTTGTCCGATACCCAGTTACAGTTTCCGGTTGGGATGCGGTAGGGGTCCGAGACAATGGCCACGTCAGACAACGACTCAGCAGCTGCCTGGTGTAGCAACTGCTGCGCCGCATAGCAGTGGTTCATGTATCACCCTCCAGCCTGCGGCTTAGTAGCCGGCCTTGAAGCTGGACACTTGGGCCTCCCATGGCGTGTTTGGCGTCCCGTTTACCGGTGCATACCACACACTTGGTTGGCAAATGGCTGGGCACGTGTAACTTGAGACCCTAATGTGGCCATTCATCTCTGTCCAGCAACTTCTATCCCAACCTCCACGTGGTGCCGACCGGAATACGAGTAACCTTAGCGGAGATCGGGTAACCAACCCCGGTGGAAACTATGGTCGTATGCTGACTGGGAAGGGGGTCGTACGCGGCTGTATCCTCATTCAACAGCGTCTGACCCGGAGCGGGCGGCTGAATTATGGAATGCTGTATCCCGCCAGCTACACCTAAGATGGCAGCCCCATCAGCAGGATGTAGGTATCGCGACCCTAGTAAGGTGCATACCGAAACCTTTCATCAACCACGAACAACGAATTTGGAAATACGGAACGGATCAATCGGCAAAGACCTAGGCTACGAACACGGAAAAAGATTAAGGTAAACGATTGGAAATTGTGTACTTGGAACGTCCGATCTCCCAATGAATCGGCGCAAGCTGGCTTGCTTGATCGAAAACTACAGCGGCAGGGAGTCGAAATTGCAGCGATTCAGGAGGTTCGGTGGCAAAATTCCGGAGAAAGAGAATTCCGTGCAGTGGACCCTATTGCACACACTTTTTTCAAGTACCGCATCTACTACAGTGGCGGCAAAGCAGCGGAATGGGTCGTCGGTTTCGTAGTGCTGGGAAATCAGAAAACAAGAGTCATCCGGTGGAGACCCGTAGATGACCGTATATGCGTGTTGAGGATTAAGGGCAAATTCTTCAACTACAGTTTAATCAACACCCACGCACCAACAAACGACAAATCCGATGAAGTCAAAGATGAGTTCTATGACAAGCTTGAGAGAATCTGACGAGTGCCCAAAACACGACGTAAAAGTCGTCATCGGAGACGCAAACGCACAGGTTGGGAGGGAGGAATTCTTCCGTCCGGTCATTGGAAGGCATAGCCTTCACTCGTAAACCAATGAAAACGGCCTGAGGCTGATAAACTTTGCCGCGGCCAGATTCTATAGAACTGTCAACAGAGTCATTAGCAGGAATTTCCCTGTGCCGGTCATGTGTAATGACAAGGACGGCAACCTGCTTACTGATAAACCGACGGTTGTAGCCAGGTGGAATGAGCATTTTCAGGCGCTATTGAACGGTGAGGAGCCGGATGAACAGAGCAGGAGCAGGATGACGATTATGAGTGACGAACAAGCTGTGGAGCCACCGACACAGGAGGAGGTGAAAATGGCGATTAGTGAGCTGAAAAACGGCAAGGCCGCTGGGAAGGACGGTATCCCGGCCGAACTTCTAAAGGCAGGAAGCGAGCGGCTGTACTATGCGATCCACCAGATAATACTAAGAATCCGGGCGGACGAACAAATGCCGAACGACTGGTTGGAAGGCCTCATATGCCCTATCTATAAGAAGGGCCATCGATTGGATTGTGGCAACTATCGAGGGATAACGTTGCTCAACTCCGGATATAAAGTGCTCTCCTGTATCCTGTTCTTCAGATTGAGACCGTTAACGGAATCCTTTGTTGGCGAATACCAGGCTGGTTTTCGACAAGGGCGTTCCACGACAGATCAAATCTTCACCCTGCGACAGATCCTCGATAAGTTCCGGGAGTACAACTTACCGACTCACCATCTGTTTGTAGACTTCAGGGCGGCATACGACTCAGTGAAAAGAAACGAGCTATGTCAGATCATGCTGGAACACGGTTTTCCCTACGAAGCTAATAAAGCTGAGTCGTATGACACTGGAGGGATCAAAATCGTGCGTGCGGATAGCTGGCGAGACATCAGCCGCGTTCATAACGTTGGATGGACTGAAGCAGGGGGATGCGCTCTCCAACCTACTGTTTAACATCGCTCTTGAGGGTGCAGTACGAAGAGCAAACGTCGAAAGGAACGGTACGATCATCACAAAATCTCACATGTTTCTTGGTTTTGCGGACGACATCGATATCATCGGTATCAACCGTAAGGCCGTGGAGGAGGCCTTCGTACCTTTTAAGAGAGAAGCAGCGAGATTGGGACTTGTCATTAACTCTGCCAAAACGAAGTACATGGTAGCTGGCAGAGATCGTGGGAGTCCCCGTGGTGTTGGCGCTGAGGTGGAGATAGATGGGGAATGATTTGAAGTGGTTGACGAATTCGTTTATCTTGGTACGCTTGTGACATGTGACAACGATGTGAGCAGTGAAGTGAATTGACGAGTTGCAGCTGCGAACATGGCTTTCTACGGACTGCGTAACCAGCTGAGGACCCGTAGTTTGCAAACTCGCAAAAAACTAGCGCTGTATAGGACGCTGATACTCCCGGTGGCCCTTTACGGACATGAAGCATGGACGCTGAAGGAAGCTGATCGACGAGTGCTGGAGTGGGGCGCAGACGCATGAATCACGAGTTGTACCAGGTATACAAACATGCTGATATAGTGAAGGTAATACAGCGGAGCAGGCTTCAGTGGGCTGGACATGTAGCCAGGATGCCTGACGAGAGAGCCGCCAAAACTATCTTTAGTAGAAAACCAGGAAGAGGCTGTCGACTCCGTGGTAGGCCTCGCACGCAGTGAATGTGCGCGGTGGAAGAAGATGCACGATCTGCTGGTGTACGGGGAGACTGGAGAACGGCTGCCCAAGACAGAAGACTACGTTCGTCCGTGATCTTGAGTATTTCATCAAGTTATACGGACACCGCCTCTACCCTCGGGAACTTATTCATGTGGCTTTCTACCGCAGAGAGTAGCATAGCCCCAGAGATCAGTTCCCGTTCTTTGGCGGTTTTAGGTGTATCCACCTTGCCGCCAGTCTTTACCGTTCCGGTTGGTGCTGTCTTGGGCATGCCCGTCTTTGCCCCAACTCGGAACTCCCCTTCGGTGTCGCAAAAGGTGTACCAACCTGTGCGCCGCCTTTAGCGGCATCAGCCAATCTCAAATTCCTAGAAATCCCCATTCTCAAAAACCTAGAACACAGCGACCAGTACACCATAATTGGAACCTTACTGGTATCGGCCCCAATAGGCAGATAGTGCATTTGGGTGATGGGAGCGGCACTACGCGCTCCGTCGGAGCTGCTTACGGTTGGCCGTGGCTTTTGCGTTGAATCGACTGCCCAATGCCCGAAACCCCACCACTCCCTAGAGAAAGTCGGAGCAGAAGGCATTGATCAGTGCTGGTGCATGCAAAATCGCCTCAAAACGCTCCCGGAAGCTTCTGGGGGTTATGATCGACGACTCACGTTCGGCAGCCACGTCGATTATACCTGCAAGAAAGCTTCCATGGCATTGGCGGCGTTATCTTGCATGATGGAAAACAGCTCGGCGGTCCGTAGCAGCAGGCGCAAAGTCCTTGCTAGCGTGACCTCGTCCATACTCAGGTATGGAGGGCCAGTGTGGTCCAAGGTTTTGAGTACCTCGTACCATCGTGGCAAACTCGAGAGTACGTACAGGCCAATGTGCCCAAGGGTCGCGTGCGCATACTGAACAGTGTCATACGAGGCGGGTTGCGTCTTGGCTGACATGATGCCCATCAGCATCATCGTCAAAAGGATGTAGAGTGCTTCGACCAACGCGACACGAGGGGTATACGCAACACCATACGGTCATCGTCAATGGCTAGGTGGCAGCGGGGGTGGTCCAACACTACAAAAGGTAGATGGACACATTGACTCATTCCATAGTTAGCATGCTGGACTAATAGGCGCCATGGGTAAGCAACCTTCCATCTGACACAGATCCTGTCAGGCCATGGCTGCTTTAGGCAGTACTTGCATAGGTTCGGGTACGCCGAGTCCCCTATGTGCCCCGCTTGTACGGGTGCGGAAGAAAACGCGGAGCATATGTTCTTCACATGTCCGCGTTTCGAGCGGATAAGGTACGAAATGCTGGCAATAAGTGGGACGGACACCACGCCAGAGAATATTGTGCGTAGGATGTGCGAGAATAGGGAAATCTGGGATGCTGTCATCAAGGCTGCATCACAGATCGTTAGTATTTTGCAGGGTACCAATCGACGGGAAACCATCAATGTGCCCCAGTTAGTTAGCAATTAGCCAGGACAATCTGAGAGGCGGCCGCACAGACCGCGTTCCAGATGTCCGGGTCGTCGCACATTCTCCGGACTAAATTGGCCGAAGTAATGTCAGTCCCGCTCATAGCCATCATGTCGCTCCTCGCTCTTACGAAACGGGGGCATATGAAGGAGACATGCTCAGCAGTCTCCTCCTCTTTCACGCACTCGGGACACATGGGTGACCCAGCGTGTCCGAACCTGTGCAGATATTGCCTGAAATAACCATTGCCTGACAGGATTTGTGTCAGGTGGAAGTTCACTTCACCATGTCGTCTTCCGACCCAGCCGGATATCTCCGGTATAAGTCGGTCCTCCTTGAAGGCGATGCTGATAGGCATCATGCCGGACAAGACACAGATTGCATCGTATGACACCGTACGATACGCACTCGCAACTCTCAGGCACATGAGCCTGTAGGTACTTCCCAGTTTACCGCGGTAACTGTTAGTACCTAGCGCTCTGGACCACACTGGCCCACCATACCTAAGTATGGACGAAACTACGCTGGCAAGAAGTCTTCGCTTGCTCCCACAGACCGCTAAGCTATTGGACATCATACGAGATAGTGCTGCAATAGCCGATGAGGCCCTCTTACAGGTATAGTCGACGTGGCTCCCGAACTGAGCTTGTCGTCGACCATAACCCCCAAGAGCTTCAACGATCGCTTTGAGGTGATGGTGCAGTCTCCGACTCTGACCACCGCCTGTTGCTCCGATTTACGGTTGTTCACAACCGTGACCTCCGTCTTGTGGTGCGCGAGCTCCAGTTTCCTGGAGCGCATCCAATCCTCGAACTTGCGTATGCAGTGCGCAGCCGTCAACTCGACCTCTTCGACCGACTCGCCGTAAACCTCTAGCGTTATGTCGTCTGCAAAGCTGACGATCACAACCCCTACAGGAAACTTTAGTTTCAATACCCCGTCGTACATGACGATCCACAACACCCGACCCAGGATGGAACCTTGCGGAACCCCTACTTTTACCCATGCTGAGCAACCTTAAGCTGAACAGCTAAATCCCTTGGTCTCCCCGGGACCGCCGTTAGGCATTACTTCAGAGAGAGGGCCAGTCGTGCTTTTCGCACTTACCTCTATGGGTAGCAGAGCACCCTATACAGGCCAGTTAGTTAACCGTTAACTAACTGGGGCACATCGATGGTATCCCGTCGTTTGGTTCGAGTTCCACTTTTTCACGCGGTGATTGGAACGCACTTCTGACCCTCCTCTGTGTTGTAAGCCTGTACACGATTCTGGAAGTAGTTTTCCAGAATCTTGTACAGCGACACCGGTACATGGATGCTCCTGAGCGCGAGCGCTATGGAGTCCCAACTGGCGCTATTGAACGCATTCTTCACGTCGAGCGTGACGATTACGCAATAGCGTATGACCCTTCTCTTACGCTGGAGTGCTATCTCCGCCGTCTTGGTGACGGAGGCGAAAGCATCCAGCGTGGACTTTGGTCCCAATAGCATCCAGCGTGGACTTTGGAGTCCCAACTGGCGCTATTGAACGCATTCTTCACGTCGAGCGTGACGATTGCGCAATAGCGTATTACCCTTCTCTTGCGCTGGAGTGCTATCTCCGCCGTCTTGGTGACGGAGGCGATAGCATCCAGCGCGCCTTTGGTCTTGGCCATTACGATCCAGTCGGCGTCATCCCACGGGCTCGTATTGGCACTTGCGCATAGCCTGTCGAAACAGATCCTCTTGCTGGCCTTAATCGCACTCTTCAGCGTCGATCTGGCAGAACTGAATGCTGCGCGGCGCTCTGTCCTCTGTTCGCGCACGCTGCATCCTCCGTCTCGCGTGGAGGCACGCACTGCGAAGGTCCGCTTTTTCATCAGTCCACCAGTAGACCGGTGGCTTCCCATTCCTAGGTTGGCGAGTTCAGGCATGGTGGCGTCGTACGCCCGAGATAGCATAGCAACTAGTTGGTCAGGCGTCGGGCGAAGCCGAATGCCGTCCTCGCGCTCTCGTCTCATTGCCTCTTCAAATACCTCGGCATAGAAATGCGACGTCTTCCACCCGCGGGCGAACGGAGTGTTGGTCCTACTCGTCGCTTGTCGCCTCTCGTTGTTGTCTACACTATAGCAGACCGGCTGATGGTCGCTATTGGTGTAGCCATCGTCTACCCTCCAGTTCATGATCAGTCCAGGGCTTGAGAACGTCACGTCGATGATCGACTACGCGCCATTTCTGCTCTATGTACTTTCGGACCCAACGTTGGCCAGATCTAGGTTGAGCTTTGCCAAACCTTCCAACAAGATCTGGTCCCTCTCTGGTTCGTGGAGCGACTCCCCCACTCGACAGCCCAAGCGTTGAAGTCGCCTGCCACCACCAATGGTGTTAGGCCCGTTAGCTCCATGGATAGCAGGTCGACTATCTGTGCGAACCTTCCGGTAGACCAACGCGGCGGATCATAGCAACTGTAGTAGAACACTCCGTTAACCTTGACAACCGCGTACCATTCTTCTGAGGTTGAAACAACCTCTTGAACCGGAAACTTGCCCGTCGTTCATATGGCCGCCATGCTGGACCTATCCGCAACCCAGTTACCGTTTCCGGGAGGGATGCGGTAGGGGTCCGATACAGTGGCGATGTCCGACAGCGACTCAGTGGCTGCTTGGTATAGCAGCTACTGAGCCGCGTAGCAGTGGTTTAGGTTCAGTTGCCTCGGGTTCCCGCTGGACCCTTCCGGAGGCGGATTGACTCAGTGCCCACCACCACCTCGCACTTCTCCTTGAGGGCTTGCGCAATGTCGCACCCCTCGGTGATTTCATCCAGGTTTTTAAGCTGGAGAGTCACCTCCGAGGTGAATGCCTGAACTTGCACATCCTTGCCCAGGACCTGCTCGGCTACCGCCTTGTAGGAAACGCCCTTGTTTTTCGCACCCTTTCGGAGCTCAAGGATCATCTCGACGGTACGAGATCGGCGGATGCTCCGCACATCCTCCTCCAACTCATTAAGCTGGGTTTCGCCCCTCATCTTTTTCAATACTTCCGAGTACTTAGAATCGTCGGTTATGAGGATGACAGTGTCTGCCCTGCTCTTGGCCTTCTTCCCCACCTCCTTTTCAGCCGCTTCGTCCTGCGCGTTCGGCGTACTCCTGTTGAGCTTCGTCAATGGTGGCCCGAAGCAGGATATTGCTCCTATTCGCCGCGAACTCGATGATCGTATCGAGCTGTTCGGACAGCGCTGCCACCCTTGGCCGCTTGTCCCTACTCTTCTCGATGGCCTTGACAAGCAAGGGACCGTTGACCGTTATATCCGTTGTGGCGACTGGCGTGTTAACCTTTCCGCCACCGGATTTTACTGCATCCGTCTCCGCCTTCTTCTGCGTAGACCGCTAGATGCCGCCTCTCGCAAAGGGATTTGGTAGTTCCTCCACGCTCGTCGCTTGTTTTTGCTGGTAGGATTCATTTTAATTGGGTCCTCCTCCCAGCCGCTATCCTTGTCCATAGAGGAGAAGTCGCTGGTTTGGTCCCATGGTAACCTACGCCGAAGCAGTGAGGCCTTGGGTAAGGGGAGTCACCATAGCACCTTATGAGCACTATGACGCCCCCGCCCGCGTAAGTCAGGAAAGGGGCATCTTTTCCTAGGACCAGTCTCCCCCATCTGATCCTTCTCTGCCTGATTCCCACCAGGCAATGGATGCGGAACGTACTGGAAAGCCTGCCAGGTTTTACGGGATGGAGACCCTTGCCGTTTCAAGCCGCTGTCACGCGACTTTACTAAGGGAGCTTGATGCAGGTGCCAGCCCTTGGTTGTGGTTCCGTATCAAAGTCCGACTCGAATCCGTTTCTTTCGCTGCCAGTTGCCATAATTGGAACCTTCCTGGCCCCAATGGGCAGGGGAGTGTATTTGGTTGATGGGAACGGCACTACTCGCTCCGTCAGAGATGCTTCCGGGTACTTGTGGCATTTACGAGGAGTCGACGGCCCAGTGTCCGACCCTCACCACCCCTAGGCAATCTCCTGCTGCTGGTCCGGGGCTGTTGAGTACTGTCAGCGGTCACCCTCGTATTACGTGACCTCGGCGATCGCCTCGTGCTGACCCGTGCTGGCATGCAGCTCTGCCTCTGCATACATACATCTAAACATATAAAAATGCAGCTCTGTCTGTCTGAGGGGGTCTGAGGGGGTCTGGAGAGGTCCCGTACAAATAAAACACGAATTTATGCACATCTCGAAAACTAACCAAGCAAATGGATTTGGCATGTAGATGTTTTAATGAGTATCAAATATCTCCATATTGGTTTGACACCCTTCCCTTTTCTGGAAGGGAGGGGTTTCATACATATGAAACACTAATTTCTGCACATCTCGAGAACTAACCAAGTAAATGGAACCAAATTTGGCAGGTGGATGTTTTATGGGATAACAAATATATCCATAATGGTTTGAAACCCCTCCCTTTTTTATAAGGTAGGAGTCCCATACAAATGAAACAAGAATTTCACACAGCTCGAGAACCAATCAACCAAATACAACCAAATTTGGTATGTGAATGTTTATAGAGGTAACAAATATGTCCATAATGGCTCGACACCCCTCCCTCTTCTGTGTGGGAGGGGTTCGAAAAATATGAAATACAAATTTCTGCTTATCTCGAGAACTAACCAACTAAATGAAACCAAATTTGGCAGGTGAATGTTTTTAGGGGTAACAAATATATCCTTAATGGTTTTAAACCCCTCTTCTTCTATAATGTAGGAGTCCCATACAAATGAAACACAATTTTCGCACAGCTCGAGAACCAATCAAGCAAATACAGCCAAATTTGGCAGGTGAATGTTTTTAGGTGTAACAAACATGTCCATAATGTTTCGACATCCTTCCTTCTTCTGGCATGTCTCCAAATACCATTTTGAAATCCAAGATTGCGACTTCCGGTTTCTGAAAAACAGCGGCAAATGACCAAATACCACCCAACATGGGTATTTCCGGAATTGTTATGATGCACTGTACTTACAAATCGACCTCAGACAACATTTTGAATTGTAAGATGGCGACTTCCGGTGTCTGGAAAACAGCCGAAAATTACACAGTGCAACAAAAATTTACTTTTTTGCTGCCTTGGCTTATATCTATAATTTTTTTGTGTATTTTTATGCAAAACTAAATTTCGCGAGTTTGAACATATTTCAACTTATGGGGTAACAATGGCGCCATTTTGAATTTTTGAGAAACTGGAAATTTTTGATGTTTTTTCGACGCCATTTTGTTTTAAGACCAAATATCAAAATTCTAAGAGTTTGTCCACATATGAGCATCTTCTTACCCATATTTTAAAGAAACAGATCTGAAATCGGACAAAAACTGAGCTCAAAACGGTGATTCTACGAAACCGGTTTTGGCATAGTTTTAGTGTATTTCACAAAGCAAAATAATTTCGATTATTTCTGAACATTAATGGTAATTCGCTAATATCTTAAAGTGGTAGTTAAATAATATCTTATCTTGAGTGAAAACGTCTCAGAAATCGAATGGTAGGTAACTGATCTACGTAAAATGTCATCCACTGGTCCCTTCCAACGGCTTCCAATGGTCCCCAGTGCCGACCACGTCCAGTTTCGGGCTGTATTCCAACAACGATATCTGAATTAGATTACCACTGGTGGGGTCCAACTCAGATCGAAGGGAAGCCGAACTGTTCGCCTTGACGGTCGACCAGTAAATAAGCGTCTCCTAACACGAAATTTCCTTTTATAGCGTCACTCAGTGTGGGGAACTTGGGTGATTGGGGGAAGAACCAATCACGTGGAAGCATCTCTGCTTTCTTTCATCGTCGCTTACGTTAGGTGATGAATGCGATGCCAATTGGCTGGCATTACTAGCCAATGACTGAATGCGTGAAATCATTTCGTCTATGTTTTTGAAGTCTGCGTTAGGGAAATATACCAATCGTATGAAAAATGTATGTTGATATTCGACCTTCAAACTTTTCCGCAATTTTCACGGAGTAATAAGAAAATGGTAACTGAAATTATCATGTTATACAAATCTTGTATGTTTTAGCTTTCCAACGGTATATTAACTATTGAAATCGGAACAGTTGTGTGACCGCTATTAGCATCTAAAATCTTCCATTCCGACCAACCAAAAACGTTACATGTTCTATCCAGTTTTCCCAGAAGGTACCTTAGTATAGTGAAGAAAGACGTAGTCCCACGTCAAAAAAATTAATCCAGTGAGACCCAGCATTACTCATTCAAACTTATTTTTTGTTAAAATAAATTTACACGCACACCTCAATTTTCAGAAAAAAATACACCGTGGTAATATTTGCAGGATTTGATAATCACTCCGAATAACCAATTTTTTGTAGCCAACTGTGAAACTATACCGAACATATAAAACAAAACATTCACACAGACATGAACATTAGGGTGGGACAAAAAATAAATGTTAGCTCCCATGCACTTTTCGTGTTCCTCATGGGCCCTGTAACAACTGTAAAACTTTAAAGATCGATCGGTGGAACTATATTATTGCGCCCGATTTTTAAAGTTTCGATATGATTTTATATGAGAAAATCCACTTTTTCAAAATTTGTTCTCTAGAGATGTCCTGTTGGTTCCTAAAAATACAGGTATACCTCGATTATACACACCCTCGATTTTACGTTCTTTGATTTTACGCACATTTTACCTCGATTTTACGTACACTTTTTTCAAACACATTTTAAATGTTGTATGTTTTTTATTCTATTGTGTCGTCTGTATTTATATATTTTGTAATGTTAAATGTAATATTAAATGTGAAATTATATAATGTTCAACTTCGCCAATAGTTTTCAGCCCCTTAAAAACTGCTTTCCTTTTTACACATAATGTCTTCAACTAATAACTACACCTCGACGAGCACTACTGGTGCAGTGATGAACGCCGGTCTCTGTTCCGAAAAGCTTAATATCTGTCACGGAAACGCACAGAGTCTGTGCGCTAGAAATTTAGTGAAACTTGATGAAGTCAAGTCGCTTCCTCACTGATTCGTCCTCGCCGCCACTTCTGTGGAGGCAAGTTATCATCAACCAATAATACCATTGCACCGATATCGTAACGTTTCACTCCATCGTGCCACTTTGTAGGTGATGTAAATATTCCTTGGAGCATTTTGTCCAAAAATGCTGCTGCATTATGTTTCGTTTCGTTATCGGAATACACGTGAGAGGGAAGACCTCGTCTGCTGATAAAGCGATGCAAGGCAGCAATAAAATTATCCGTCGATAGGTTTGTAACCAATTTAAAGTGCAAGGCCTTTACAGCCATGCAAACAAAAACAACATACGAGTTAAATGTTTTTTTTTGCTTCGAATCCCAGGTTTCAACAGAAATCGTCCTGCATAATCCAGACCGACACTTGAAAAAAAAGGTGCAGGGTAACACGGGCCTCTGGGAGATCACTCATATACAAGCTACCAAGCGTAGGACGGTATTTAGCGCATGTTTGACATCGGGAAATGATTCGTTTAATAGACGATCTTGCGCGCAGCGGCCAATAACTTTCACGAACTATAGCTAGTAATCCTCCTTGCCCGACATGATGATTCTCTTCATGTAGTTTTCGGATTATCATTACCGTAATATGGTGACTTTCCGGGAGAAGCACTTGATGCTTTCCGTCGTACGGTATAGCGGAATGTTTCAACCGTCCGCCTACTCGAATAAGCCCATCTTGGCCTAAAAAAGGTGCTAAATTCGACAACCCATGTTTGGTCGATCCTGTGGTTAAACTTTTGAGAAAGTCGCTAAACACATCCCTTATTATAATAATGCTCTTTCTCCATTGGCAAGTTCTTCAGCACAAATTACAGTGAAGTCACGTTTACGATGCATTACAAAATCAATAAACCTTAAAACATACACCCATGCTCGTTGCAATTTCCGAAAGTTACTCATACGGTCTAATTTGGTTACCGAATTGTTCAAAATGATAACTAATACTGTTGCCTGTTTCAGCTCAGGTAAATCATCTGTCTCTTCTGTTACATCAGCATGTGGAATTAATTGCTGTAAGTGTTGAGGGCCGCTCAACCACAATTTGTTTGCTAGTAAATCATCTGGAGCAGTACCTCTGGATATAACATCAGCAGGATTTCTTTCAGACCGAATGTATTCCCATTGGTATTTCTTCCAGAGAGCGAGTAATAGCGCTATAACCATAAGCTAAAAATGCTAGGACTAAAGTTAATACTCAAGTTCCAACCGTAAAAGTGGAAGCGAGAAAAGGCGCTATATCCTTGGTTTCGAAACCCGAACATAAGGAGAAAATACCTATGTTCCATCCCAGGAGATTGGTCAACAAAGGAGTGTATTTTCTTAGCTTTATCACTTCTAACGAATGATGTATATTACTTCTTACATACGGATCGGTTGGTACGGATTGTCCCCGATGTTAGATTATATTGTATTATATTGCGCTACACAGTAGACCTGGTCGTTGAAAAATTCATGGAAATCATTTTTTTTAAATGGTGGATATCATTTTCCAGGAGCTGTGTTAGTGTAGACTAGACTAGACTAGACTAGACTAGAACAATAGAGCTAGCACTCCACAATCTGACTTCATCTAAATATACATCCATCGACGTTATTACCTTTTTGTTAACTCAGCCAATAATTTCGCTCCCACAATTCAAGACGAGGAATTGTAGATGGTTTTATTGGAGCTACACGAGATTTACTTGCCACCAGGTGTACACTAATTGTACCGTCCGCTGTGATGCAACTTATATTAATCACTGCTCCATAAGCCTTTGTAGACGCATCTGAAAAACCATGCAGCTCAACTCGTATCGTGTTTTTTGAAAGAATACAGCGCTGCTTTCTTATCTGGGTTACAGCTGGTAGTTGACTTTTAAATCGAATACACTCTTGGAGCAGATCCCCTGGGAGCTCATCATCCCATTTCATGCCGAGGCGTCATATGTGTTGCTTTATTAGTTTGGCTCTTGTTATTATCGGTCCTAAGAAACCTAGAGGATCGAATAATCTACCGATTTCCGATAGAACCATACGTTCCGTGGATGAAGTTATTTCTCTAGACGGTGATTCAACATAAAAAGTGAAAAAATCGTCAATGGGATTCCAGATCAGTCCCAAAGCACATACGGTATTTTCTATTCCAGTTTCTTTAAAACTAACACATTTCTCCTGTAGATCTTCTGGAATTTCACTCAGCACTTTCGGATCGTTTGAGCAAAATTTATGAACTTCAAATTCTTCTCGTTTCAACAGCGATGATAACTCATTATAAATTCTGACGACTTCTTCAGAAGATCCGCCATCAGTCAAAAAATCATCGATGTAACTGTCATATCGCATAACTTGTTCAGCTAACGGAAAATCTTTACCTGCATCTATCGTCAACTGAATTAGTGCTCTGGTTGCATGGTAAGGCGATTTGGTCAACCCATACGTTACTGTTTTCAGTTCGAATATTTTACGCACACCCTTGTTATCCATCCATATTACTTTCTGAAGTTTGCGATCATCCATACTTGCCGGTAGACCCGGTAGATGTTAGATGTTATCTTCGGAACAATTAGAAAATCAAGAACTGGTGACGTAAAGGAATTTTCACGAGACATGAATCTTGTACTAATGAGATATTTAACTCGTGTCTGAATATCATTGATCCCACTGACAGGAAGATCGATATGCTGTAACTTTATATTCAGTTTTGCTGCTAGCTTTTCTGTAACAATATTGCTGTCGGATCCCGAATCCAACAAAGCGCGAGACTTAATATGAATTCCTCCTTTTCCAACGACTAGTACTTCCGCTGTGGACAATAGTACTTGACGCGCATTGGTGCCAATGGAAGTGCACATTGCGATTGCAGTTGCTATTTCGGGTTCTTCATCTATATTCTGATTTAGAAATTTGCTTAGTTTCAATGGACTCCCTTCGAGCATTAGTGGGATGCAACATACTATGATGTCTTCGACCGCACCCACGGATCTTGCATACTTGATCAGATGGACAGTCGGAGACGCGATATTTAGATTTTAAACAATTAAAATATAAGATGGCCTTCATGACGAAAGTTTTGCGTTCCTCAACACCAAGCGCGAAAAATTTCGTGCACTGGTAGATGGAGTGTCCTTCGTTGCAATATGGTCAATTCTCTGTAGTCGCCTGAACAAAAGATCGTAAAGATACCGCTAATTTCTGGTTTAATACCTGGCGATGTCTAAATGAAATCTGTGGACTTACCTGGTGGGAACGATCAGCTCGCTGTAAAACGCGGCCTTTGTTTTTCAAAAATCTATGAAACTTTTAAAACAGCATCTTACCTAGACTTAACTTTCATTCCCATTGTTCCTGAATTTCTTTATCCAATTTTTTATATAATACGTCATTGCTTCGGTGTGCTTGGTGCATGTATCGACTAACCTGGAGATAGATCTACCACGGTTGTCTCTGCTGATTTTCGAACAGTTGAAAATAGCATCGATATGAGTGTCCATTATCAATCTTTTATCTTCGTTAGCATCTTGCAGGATCTTCCAAGCCATCTCATAATTGTTATTGTTGACTACATCCTGATCTATTTTCTCTTTGACATCGCCTGTCAAACAATTCCTTAAATGCAGTATCTCCATTGCCGGAGACTCACTGGAATATTTTGACATTAGGCTCATGAATAGATTTTTTTCAAACTAAACCAATTTTCAGGGTTTCTGTCGAACGTAGAAAAGGGTGCGTGTAATTGTGGTGTTTGTGTTTGCACGTACACTGGCGGTTGCGATATGGCAAGTTGGTTCTGATTTGATTCTACAGACATGGCCTCCAAGTTTGTTTTGTTTGTAAACTGTACTCCGCCTGTTACGGTTCTCTTGGTTCAGTTTAGCCTTTACGAATAGACTTGAATTATTGAGGACTGGAGCAGAGGGTCCAAAGCCACTGTAAAGGAGGATGGTTGTAACAATATGAGTGTTTCTTAAACCAGATTGACGCACGGAGGCCAGAAATTGTTCCCAAATGCCATTTTAAAATCCAACATGGCGACTTCCAGTTTCTGAAAAACAGCGGCAAATGACCAAATACCACCCAATATAGATATTTCCGGAATTGTTATGATGCCCTGAAGCCGCAAATCGATCTCAGACAACATTTTGAATTGTAAGATGGCGACTTCCGGTGTCTGGAAAACAGCCGAAAATGACCAAATATCACCCAATATGAATGTTTCTTTAACCAGAATGACGCTCAGAGGCCAAAAACTGTCTCCTAATGCCATTTTGAAATTCAAGATGGCGACTTCCGGTTTCTGAAAAACAGCGGCAAATGACCAAATACAACCCAATATGGGTATTTCTGGAATTGTTATGATGCACTGAAGCCACAAATCGACCTATCGACCTCAGACAGCATTTTGAATTGTAAAATGGCGATTTCCAGTGTCTGAAAACAGCCGAAAATGACCAAATACCACCCAATATGACTGTTTCTTTAACCAGATTGACGTACGGAGGCCAGAAATTGTTCCCAATCGCCATTTTAAAATCCAAGATGGCGACTTCCAGTTTATGAAAAACAGCGGCAAATGACCAAATACCACCCAATATAGATATTTCCGGAATTGTTATGATGCCCTGAAACCACAAATCGACCTCAGACAACATTTTGAATTGTAAGATGGCAATTTCCAGTTTCTGAAAAACAGCGGCAAATGACCAAATACCACCCAATATAGATATTTCCGGAATTGTTATGATGCACTGAAGCCACAAATCAATCTCAGACATCATTTTGAATTGTAAGATGGCGACTTCCGGTGTCTGGAAAACAGCCGAAAATGACCAAATGCCACCCAATACGAGTGTTTCTTTAACCAGAATGACGCTCAGAGGCCAAAAACTGTCTTCTAATGCCATTTTGAAATCCAAGATGGCGACTTCCGGTTTCTGAAAAAGACGCGGCAAATGACCAAATACCACCCAATATGGGTATTCCCGGAATTGTTATGATGCCCTGAAGCCACAAATCGACCTATCGACCTCAGACAAAATTTTGAATTGTAAGATGGCGACTTCCGGTGTCTGGAAAACAGCCGAAAATGACCAAATACCACCCAATATGAGTGTTTCTTTAATCAGATTGACGCTCAGAGGCCGGAAATTGTTTCCAAATGCCATTTTGAAATCCAAGATGGCAACTTCCGGTTTCTAAAAAACAGCGGCAAATGACCAAATACCACCAAATATGGGTATTTGCGGAATTGTTATGATGCTCTGAAGCTACAAATCGACCTCAGAAAACATTTTGAATCGTAAGATGACGAGTTCCGGTGTCTGGAAAACAGCCGAAAATGACCAAATACCACCCAATATAAGCGTTTCTTCAAGCAGATTGACGCACGGAGGCCAGAAATTGTTTCCAAATGCTATTTCGAAATCCAAGATGGCGACTTCCGGTTTCTTAAAAACAGCGGCAAATTACCAAATACCACCCAATATGGGTATTTCCGGAATTGTTATGATGCACTGAAGTCACAAATCGACCTCAGACAACATTTTGAATCGTAAGATGGCGACTTCCGGTGTGCGGAAAACAGCTAAAGTGACCAAATACCACCCAATATGAGTATCTCTGGAACCAGAATGATGCAAGGAGCTAAAAATTGACCTTAGACACCATTATGAATTGTAAGATGGCAACTATGATTTGTAAGATGGCACTAAAATACAATATGAGTATCTTCGGAACCAGAATGATACACAGGAGCTAGAATCGACAACAGACACCATTTTGAATTCGAAGATGGTGATATCCGGTTTCTGAAAAACAGCCGAAAATGACCAAATAACACCCAATATGGGTGTTTCTTAAACCAGAATGACTCTCAAGGGCCAGAAATTGTCTCCAAATGCCATTTTAAAATCCTAGATGGCGAATTACGGTTTCTGAAAAATAGCCTGAAGTGACCAAATACCATCCATTATGAGCATCACCGGATCCAGAATGATGCAAGGAGCTAAAAATTGACCTCAGACACCTGTTTGAATTGTGAAATGGCAACTTCTGGGAAACAGCCGAAAATAACCGAATACTACTACATATGGATATGTCCGTAATCGAAATGATGGAAATGATGGAAAACAACGAAAATAACTGAAATGCACCCAATATATATCCGGAATAGAGGTGATGTACAAAAGCCAAAAGTTGAGGATGTTGTTATTCCGATAAAACCAATCATTTCAAACGATATAAACAAATCGCAAGAAATCAATGAATTTGAAATGTTTAAAATTATTAAATTAAACACTAAAATAGGCGGAACGAAGTTTGCATGGTCAGCTAGTACAATATAAAAATACGCTGATGCGCGCAGTTCTAGCGGACGTTGCCTCGGTGACGCCGAGCAATAAAATAAAATAAAATTAGGCCACTGTAGGTTCAAGCAAAATATTTAGTACTCATTATTTGAATAATTTAATTTTAAAAACTAACATTTTTATTTGAATAAAGCTACTGTGTTGTTTCCAAAAGCATTTGCTTTACTGCAATACCACATAATATGGGCAACCAATTTAATCGCCCTTTTTCGATTTAGCTGAAACTTTGCGTAGACATTTCTTTGAGCAACAGAAGCCTTTTTGTGGTGTCGGTTCTTTTTTTTAAAGCATGAGTCATTTTTGAGAAGCTATTGAAAAATGATATGTTGGAAAGGTATTGATGATTACAAATATATGTAAAGCCAAAACGGTTTGTTTATTCGGTGTGACGTCGTCGGCAAAGTTCTAAATAATAATATTGTCTTTCCGAAAAAAATACACCTTAAAAATTTATTTATCTTGTCAATCAAAAACTAAAAATTATTTATCTAAAAAAGCACAAAAGATTACCTAAACATTGATGGCCACTGCCCATAGAAACGTCTACACCCAACGCAAACGGGGAACATTTTATTACTTTAGGGCAATTTTTTATTACTTATTGTGTCTTATGACTGCGTATTATACACAAATAGTAACAAACAAAAAGTAATAAAAATTATGACGGCCACACGCTTGTATGTGTTTCTGGAGGAGAACATACAGCCAAGCACCCACCGCAATGCATGTGTTAGCAAGACTTCACTCGCTGCATTTGTATTGATGCAACGATCAGATTCATTTTTGCTTCCCTTCATCCACACATATAGGAATCTCACCCGTCAACCTCAAATGTCTAATTAGAAACACTTTCGTTTCGTCCCCCAGTGTTTACATGAAATGGAAATATGTAATACTGTCTGACCAGAGTTGCCGAAGTTGCGAATATTGTCTGGATAGGCACGAGTATTGTATTTTCAAACAGGTGCAAATGAGTTTCCATGAACCAATGAGTATGTGTTTTAGATATCTTGCAGGAAAGCGAATGTTTTTGTTTTTCTCTAACGCAGTTTACAGATCGTGATGTCATTTAAAGACGCATTTCAAGTCTTTGAAATCATCAACGTTTGCATACTCTGTGACGGGGAAAATGCTGCTTGGCAGCTCTTGTCATAATTTTTCTCTACTCCGTATGCGAACTAATACACGCACACCGGATGAATTGGAGATTGAAGAAACTTGTAACATGTGCAACATATGCGACGGTGTGTAATTTTTTTTTTGCTTGAGATGGAAAGTAAGCAGTTTTCGACAGAAAAAATCTTGCATGTGGTTGAAACGACCATTATTAGATAGTCGTACTCCCGTAACACGTGCTAAATTTATGTCAGTATGTGTTGTTACTTGACTGGGGAAGAATTTTATTGCCTTTAAAGTAATAGGTTTGTTACCCAAAAGGCAATTTTGCGCTATTGCTTCTAAAGTAATAAGGAAAAGTTTTGCGTGTATGTAAAGTTTCAGTCGAATTAAAAATAACAATTAAAAAAAAAATAAAACTGGGACATTCTTCGTGGAACTACTCTTTAGCGAGTTTTTTCTAGCGGTAAAATGTAAGCTTTGCACTGAAACAAAGAAATGCAAGAAATGTATTCTACATAAATATCTTTAGCGAATTTGTTCTAGCGGTAAAATATTAACTTTGCACTGAAACAAAGAAATCCAAGAAATGTATTCTACATGAAGATCAACTCTTAACATCTACAATATATTTGAAAAATAGAGAAAAACTGTTAGTTTTCTACTTTATTTCAGGTACCAAATCCAAGTGCAGCCAATGATGAAGGAATTACAGCACTACACAACGCTATTTGTGCAGGACACTTCGAAATTGTGAAGTACGTATAGATTGATTTTCCAGAACGTTGTTTTTTTGGTGTCAAATAATCATAAAACTTACTTGACTTCTATTACTTTTTTCTTCGCTTCGCTACTTGCATTTGTAATTTGTATGGGATTTTCTTGCTTTTTTCTTCCTAGAGAGTTTGATAATGGTTTACTTATGCCCAAACCTATTTAAAAATCAAGTTAAAGATGCCTAATATATATTAAACATGGCTCACCAAACCTAATGTAAATCATTTTAATGTTTATTGGGCATCTTAAATTCAATTTTTTATAAAGGACTAGCTGACCCGGCAAATTTCATTTCGCCAAAAACATGGTTTTAGTTTTAAATATAGGGTAAGCAATCCAATAATCACAGTTTGTTTTTCTATTGTTGCATTGTTAATCTATTCGCAATTTTTCAACACAACTATAGACACAGTTTCCGCGATTGTTGGAATATATACCCTATATTTGAACATTCGTGAAAAATACGTTTGCTGAAGGACATTTATTAACGGTGTTACCACTTCCATATGACAGAATACTTTATTAGATAGATTCACATTTTGTGGCGAATTTATACCAAATTGCTGAATGTTGAATGACTAATTGAGTAACTTATTTAAATCTAATGTACATGAAAAGTATTAATTTTAAAAATCTGGACAGAAAAAATAAAAATACCCTTTCCTCAACATATCTTTAATAATTCTAACTACTCAAATGCCGCAAAATGGGACATGATTCTCATTCAAATGAGTCATTCCGTCTATTTTGTGTTCTTCAAATTGCATCCTAATTTTGATTTATTATTGAATAAAATGTTGTTTTAATATAATTACATTCTACATCATCATCATTTTTTACATCATATACATTTTGAGCATTATTAACATTAGTTTCATTATTTACATTATATACATTATTTACATCATTTACTATATTATTTATATGTTTAAATTATTTACATTATTAACATTAACTACATTATTTACATTATTTTACTTATTTACAGTACATTAACTTCATTATTTACATCAATAGCGAAATGGGTAAAGTAATCACATTAAAAATCAATTCAATGCTTTGTGGTAAACTACGTTTTTCTTTCTGTTGTCTGGTGCGTAAATAAACAAAGACGATGGCTTACCAACACGCGAGCTTGCCACATACAGGTATACCTCGATTTTACGCACATTCTCGTTTTTGAAATGTGCGTAAAATCGAATTGTGCGTAAAATCGAAGCAAAATTTTTAATATTTTTTATAACTCAAAACTACTTTCCGTAATCGGAGATTTGCAAAAGACATGTAAGGGAACATCCAATTATTACGTAACGTTCGAAAGCGGGGTTAGAAAACCCAAAAAACTTAAAAAGGTGCAAATAGGAGAGTGACATAGAAGGTGGGGTTGATGAAGTTATTTATTTGCGTTACGTAATCAATAGACGTTCACTAATGGACCCAAAAAATTTGTAAAATGCTTGAAAGGAATTACTTTAATCAAAGAACATGAGCGTGTGTTTATGCCTGTGTATGTGTGTATGTGTGTATATATGCATGTGTTTATATATGTGTGTGTGTGTATGAGTGTGTATGTGCGTATATGTGTAAGTATGTGTATGACCACACATTCATTTGTTTATTTATTTATTTCGTCAATCATATATGTAGACTGGTTACAATAATTTCTAAACTATACACGAACATAAACAAATTAATTTTGTGTCCTAAGCCTCAAGGACTTGAAATACTGTTTTAGTTTATACCGGGACATCGTAAAGTCAATGGCTTCGCAGTGTTGATTATAAGAATTCATCATACTATTTATAGGTCCATTTTTTGCGTATTCCGTACGATGATGGTTAAGAGCAAATAAACTACGGTGTCGAAGTTGTCGAATGGGTGCATAAAAGTTCAATTTAGAAAGTAGTACTGCTGAGTCAACGTTCTGCGAAACGATATCGTTTACAAATGAAGCCATCGCGTACTCTCGCCGTTCTTTTAATGTTTGAATGTCAATCAACATGCAGCGTGCTTCATATGACGGAAGACGATGTGCGGTCCAACCTAGTTTACGAAGAGCATATAGTAGAAATTGCTTTTGTACTGATTCTATTCTTTCTTCATGTACGCCAGGACGAGGAGACCACACAATGCTACAGTATTCCAGTATTGACCTCACATAGGCAATATACAAAGTTTTGATAGTGTACGGGTCTTGAAAATTGTAGCAGAAGCGTTAGATGAACCCTAACATGTTGTTTGCCTTGTGTATGATAGTGTTATAGTGGTCGATGAACTTAAGTTTAGAATCTAAGATTATTCCTAAATCCCTAACTTTATCACATTTCTTCACATTCTGATCCCCTAATGCAATTACAATTTTGGGCGTTGTTAGTTTTCTGCTAAAGGATATTACATTGCATTTTTTACATTTAATTCAAGTAGGCTTTCCTTACACCAGATGTAAAATGTGTGGATTTCATTCTGAAATACATTGATGTCTTCTTGACTTTTTATTTCCAAAAACAGCTTCATGTCGTCGGCATATATTAGAACTTTAATATTTTTGAGGATGAAGGAAATGTCGTTTACGTACAAAATAAAAAGAAGTGGTCCTAAGTGGGAGCCTTGGAGAACACCTGAAGTAACTTGAATGGGATTTGACTTTTTTCCATTAAATTTTATTATTTGTTGCCTGTTTGTTAAATATGATTCAAGCCACTTCAGGAGACCAGACTCAATTCCAATTTTTTGCAGTTTAAAAAGTAGCATTGGTATGTCAATACGATCAAATTCTTTGCTAAAGTCTGTATAAAGAGCTTCAACATGGTTCCCATTATCCATTGCATTCAATGAGTAATCTACGAATTCAAGTAAATTTGTGGATGTAGAGCGGCCTTTGAAGAAGCCGTGTTGTTTGTCAGTTATTCGATTTTTGACTTGAGCAAATATCTTTTCATTGACAATTGCCTCAAAGAGTTTAGGTATGCAAGAGATAATTGCGATTCCACGATAATTACGTATGTCAGATTTACGCCCAGATTTGAAAATAGGCACTAAAAATGAGCTTTTCCATATATTTGGGAAGATTCCAGTTTCCAACGACATATTGAGCAGCCAGAACAAAGGAGATGTAAGTTCCTTCGAAAGAATTTGCCCACATACTAACGTCGCTTTTACCCATGCTGAGCAACCTTAAGCTGAACAGCTAAAGCCCTTGGTCTCCCCGGGACCGCCGTGAGGCATTACTTCAGGGAGAGGGCCCGTCGTGCTTTTCGCACTTACCTCTATCGGTAGCGGAGCAGCCTATACAGGCCAGTTAGTTAACCGTTAACTAACTGGGGCACATCGATGGTTTCCCGTCGATTGGTGCCCTGCAAAATACTAACGATCTGTGATGCGGCCGTGATGACCGCATCCCAGATTTCCCTATTTTCGCACATCCTACGCACGATGTTCTCTGGCGTGGTGTCCATTAGAGATGGTCGGGTATGGGAAATTTGTTACCCGTACCCGACTCAACAAAAATTTTCAAACCCGTACCCGACCCGAACCCGAAGTCTGGTTTGTTTAAAATACCCGTACCCAACCCGAACCCGAAAAATATCTATTCCAACTACCCGTACCCGACCCGTACCCGATAGAAAAAAACGCCGAAATTGCCGGTACCCGACCCGTACCCGACCCGTCCTGAATTTTTGTTTAATTTTTTATTTCAAAATGCCTGGGTACCTCGCACATTTTATGCACTGATTGTCATATGTGGTCCCTCGAGCTGATGGCCGGAGTTAGGCTAGAACCGAGTGTGCGAATGATTATGAACCCAAAGTGTCCGGCGGGTGGTCACCTATAAGGAATCGGTCCACTATGAAAAGTGCAGGTCTAGTAAAGTTTAAAATAAACGACGAGTTTTATAAACTCATTAAAGGGTCAAACGAATTTTGAAAGGTCAAAAGTTTATAACTTGAGAAAAATTTGATAATTCACTGCATTTGCCAAAAACCTGTAATTTTGAGTATTGATTCGGTGTCATCGATAAATTCTAAAAATCGGTAAAAAAACAGATATTTCTGCACATGCGGCATCCTTGGTCACAGTACAAACCAGGACTATGCTATCGCTGTCAAATTTTATATATTTGTTTCGTACTAAACATCTCAATGCACAGTGGGAAAGCGCTGGCCATCAAAACAAATGTTTAAACGTCAACTGTTTCATAATATTTTTTTATTATTGATATAACATTTAAGTGCTTAAGTCCAAAATTTGGGTGCAATATCATAAAATTTGATTTTTTTATAACTTTTCAAAGCTCGGCATACTGATGTTTTTTGACATATTTAAAAAAAAAATATCATTACTTTAAAACGCTCTGCAGCTTCAATGATAGCTTGATTTTTTTGTCCTCGAAGAAAAAGTTGATTTTTAGTTAGTTTTTATTACCTATTATAATATATAATATTGTTTAAATTTTTATAAAAACAATTTTTTTTTCGCGAAATTTGGTTGATTTGAGGAGTTGTGCAAAAACTACGTAATCTGTTTTTGTAAAGAGGACGCCCTGTGGCGTTGCTTGTGGTTAAAGTTCATATAATTCTGTTTAATAAAAAAGTGAGAGGAAAAGTGCTAAAAAATCATGAGAAATTAAGTCACGTGCTTTGTGAACGTCCCCAAATAAAAAGTGGAATGGAGATTCGTGTTCAGCACCCCAAAATTAAGTAAATACCATATTTTTGTCGTATTTATCGACACTTTTTTACTTGACAAGCATTTGTATTAATTCGCCCCACTGTGCAATGCTCCGCGGTTTTCCTGACTGTTATGAAAAAAGCCCGACAAAAATTCCATTTAAATCAAAACCGTTGCAGGAAGAACTATTCACTCTAACATTAGAACGCGATAGTATGATGTCATTCCCTTGGTTTTCAAACCCGTACCCGACCCGAACCCGAAGCCTTGGTTTTTTAATTACCCGTACCCGACCCGAACCCGTAAAATATTTTTTGGCGCTACCCGAAACCCGACCCGAACCCGTCGGGTACGGGTCGGGTACGGGTTTCGGGTAAAAATACCCGTACCCGACCTTCTCTAGTGTCCATCCCACTTATTGCCAGCATTTCGTACCGTACCCGCTCGAAACGCGGACATGTGAAGAACACATGCTCCGCGTTTTCTTCCGCACCCGTACAAGCGGGGCACATAGGGGACTTGGCGTACCCGAACCTATGCAGGTACTGCCTAAAGCAGCCATGGCCTGACAGGATCTGTGTCAGATGGCAGGTTACTTCCCCATGGCGCCTTTTAATCCAGCATGCTAACTCTGGAATGAGTCGGTGTGTCCGTCTACCTTTTGTAGTGTTGGACCACTCCCGCTGCCACCTGGCCATTGAAGATGACCGTATGGTGTTGCGTATACCCCTCGTGTCGCGTTGGTCGAAGCACTCTACATCCTCTTTGACGATGATGCTGATGGGCATCATGCCAGCCAGGACGCAAAACGCCTCGTACGACACTGTTCGGTATGCGCACGTGACCCTTAGGCACATTGGCCTGTACGTACTCTCGAGTTTGCCGCGATGGCACGAGGTACTCAATACCTTGGACAACACTGGTCCTCCATACCTGAGTATGGACGTGGTCACGCTAGCAAGGACTTTGCGCCTGCTGCTACGGACCACCGAGCTGTTTGCCATCATGCGAGATAGCGCTGCCACAGCCATGGAAGCTTTCTTGCAGGTATAATCGACGTGGCTCCCGAACGTGAGCTTGTCGTCAATCATAACCCCCAGAAGCTTCAGCGAGCGTTTTGAGGCGATAGTGCATGCACCAGCACTGATCGATGCCTCCTGCTCCGTTTTTTTGTTATTTACGACAATAACTTCAGTCTTATGGTGCGCTAGCTCCAGTTTCCTAGAGTGCATCCAGTCTTCCACTACGCGTATTAATAGCGCGGCCTTTACCTCTACCTCTCTAATTGACTCGCCATAGAAGCCCACGATCACCACCCCTGGAGGGTGTGTTAGTTTTAACACGCCGTCATACATGGCGTTCCACAGTACCGGGCCCAGGATGGAACCTTGCGGTACACCTGCGGTAACTGGAACGCTTTTCTGACCCTCGTTTGTGTTATACACTAGCACTCGATTCTGAAAGTAGTTACCCACATCTTGTACAGCGGCGTCGGCACTCTGAGACTCTGTAGCGCTAAGGCTATGGAGTCCCAGCTGGCACTGTTAAACGCGTTCTTCACGTCGATCGTCACGCGCTGTAACGAATGCCCCTCCTTTTGCGTTGGATTGCAACCTCAGCCGATCTAGTGACGGAGAGAATTGCATCCACCGTGAACCTACCTTTTCGAAGACCGAACTGGTTGCTTGATAGACCGTTCTCACTTTCTGTATATTTCACCAGTCTATTGAGGATTACCCTCTCAAGCACCTTGCCCGCCGTGTCCAGCAGGCAGATTGGTCTGTATGCCGATGGGTCACCTGGTGGTTTCCCAACCTTCGGCAACAGCACCAGCCTCTGGCGCTTCCACACGTCCGGGAAGAGGTAGTCGTCAAGGCATTTCTGCATGACCGCCCTGAACAACCCGGGGGCTTCTTTGATGGCCGTCTTGATGGCCAAGTTCGGGATTCCGTCTGGTCCCGGAGCCTTGCCTATCTTCAGGGAGTTTGCGATCTCGATCAATTCATCTTATGTCACCCTTACCGCATCGTCTGCCTCTGCACGGCTGCGTGGTGACTCGTCAGCCGGAGACCAGGGACTTGGTTCGTGGCTTGGGAAGAGGCCCTGAATGATCGTTTCTAGCATCGCTGGTGATTGTTCGGCCGGGGCTAGCGCACCTCTAGTCTTGGTCATAACGATCCTGTGGACGTTACCCCACGGGTTCGAATTGGCACTGGCACAGAGTCGTTCGAAACAGGCTCGTTTACTGGCTCTGATTGCGCTCTTAAGCGTTGCCTTAGTGGATCTGAATGCGGAACCGCGTTCCGCTCTTTGCTCGTCGGAACGTGCGCGTTGCATCTTCCGTCTTGCACGGAGGCATGCACTGCGTAGGCCTGCTATCGTTTCGCTCCACCAGTATGTCGGTGGTCTACCCTCCCTAGGCGGACGAGTCCTAGGCATCGTGGCGTCGCACGCCCATGACAGTATCGAATTTAGATGGTCCACACCCGGGAGCTGTTCACCCCCTTCGTGCTTCCATCTAATTGCCTGCCCAAAAACATCTGCATCGAAATGCAATGTTTTCCAGCGGTAGAGGCTGGAATATTGGCCCTACTCGCTGCTTTCTTCCGCACACCTACCTCATAGCGGACCGATTGGTGGTCGCTATTCGTGTAGCTGTCGTCTGCCCTCCAGTTCGCGATCAGTCCCGGGCTGCAGAACGTCACATCGATAATCGATTCCGCACCATTTCTACTGTAGGTGCATTTTGTACCAACGTTAGCCACATCTAAGTTGAGCTTTGCCAAAGCTTCCCCACTCGACAGCCCAAGCGTTGAAGTCGCCCGCAACCACCAACGGCCATAGGCCCGTCAGTTCCACGGTTGCTTGATCGACCATCTGTGCGAACGTTTCGGTAGACCAACTTGGCGGAGCATAGCAACTGCAGTAGAATACTCCATCCACTTTGGCTATAACGTACTCCTCTCTGGAGGTCGACACAATCTCCTGAACCGGGGACCTGCCTGTCGTGCAAATGGCCGTCTTCCCAGATTTGTCCGATACCCAGTTACCGTTTCCAGTTGGGATGCGGTATGGGTCCGTGACGATGGTCACGTCCGACAACGACTCAGCAGCTGCTTGGTGTAGCAACTGCTGCGCCGCATAGCAGTGGTTCAGGTTTAACTGTATCACCCTCAGGACTGTGGCTTAGTAGCCGGCCGTGCAGCCGGACACTTGGGACCTCCCATGGCGTGTTTGGCGTCCCGTATACCGGTGCATACCAGACACTTGGGAGGTGCACCGCAGTCCCGTGCCTTGTGGCCTGCGCCACCGCAGCGGCGGCATAAACTGGACCTGTCGGGCCCTTTGCACGACCAGGATTCATGCCCTCGCTCAAAGCACCTGAAGCAAACGTCAGGCTGTTGGAAGGTGCCCAGAGGGAAGACCGACCAACCCACCTTCAACGTGGCCTTCTTCAGGGCCTTGTTACCCTCCGCTAGTGGGAACTTTATGGTAGCAACCTGGGTGCCGGCCGAGCCCCTGCGGAGACGAACTGCCTCCGCGGTCACTATTACTACACACTCTCGCTCGGAGGCTTGTGCTATATCGCACTCTTCGGTGATCTCGTCCAGGTTTTTAAGCTGGAGAGTCACTTCAGGAGTGAAGGCTCGGATTTGAACCTCCTCGCCTAGCACTTCTTGGGCCGTCTTATTATAGGCACAGCCCTTGCCCTTCGCCTCTTTGCGGAGTTCGAGGATCATCTCGCCGGTGCGTGACCGACGAATTGACCTGATATCCGCGCCGAGGTCTTTGAGCTTGGATTCGCCTCTCATGGCCTTCAAAACTTCAGCGTACTTAGACGCATCCGTCTTGAAAATGAGCGCGTCACCCTTGCTCTGCCTATTCGCCCCTTGCGGCTGCTTATTGCGGTCGCCGCGCAGCTTCCTGGCTGTCACCGAACAACCGCCTTCGTTGCGTCCTGGGGGCCGATTCCCCCGGAGAGCCTCTCGCACGTTTGCCAGTCGGTTCAGTTGAACAGACTTTGGCAAACGATGCTGCAGCTGTTTGTGTGTATTTAGACACAGCTGCAGCACTCCCTTTTTAAGGCTGGTTAAGCCTTGCCTCTAGCGCGAGTGCCTTGCTTTCGGCATCGTTAGCCCGTTTAAGGGCTTGCGAAAGCTCAGATTTCGCGCTACAAATGTTCATACGTAGCAACAGAAGACATTGCTTCAAATCTTTCGATATGTTGCTACGTTCGTCCGTGAACTTGAGTATTTCATCAAGTTGTACGGATACCGCCTCTACACTCGGGAACTTGTTCATGTGGCTTTCTACTGCAGAGAGTAGCATAGCCCCAGATATTTGTTCCCGCTTATTGGCGGTTTTAGGTGTTTCCACCTTGTCGCCAATCTTCGCTGTTCCGGTTGGTGCTGGCTTAGGCGTGGCCGCCTTTGCCCCAACTCGGAACTTCCCTGTCGGTGTCGCAAAAGGTGTACCAACCTGTGCGCCGCCTTTACCGGCATCGGCCAGTCTCGGTGGAGACCGGGCGATGCCCCGCCTGGCAAACGGGTTTATTAACCCGTCCGCCCCTTCCGCTACCTTCCTCATCGACTTTGAAAAAATTCATCTTTGTTAATAGGGTCCCCCTTCCAGCCGCTATCCTTGGTCATGGTGGAGTGGTCGCTTATATGGTCCCATGGTGGCCTATGCCGGAGCAGTGAGGTCATGGCTAGTGAAGGTCGTCATAGCCCCTCATGAGCAGCTATGAGGCCTCCCGGCCGGCGTAAGTCAGGAAAGGGCATCTGATCCACATCCTGCCTGATTCCCATCAGGCAATGACCGCGGAACGTACTGAAAGGCCTGCCAGGTTTTACGGGACGGAGACCCCTGCGACCGTATGCCACCTCGCCGTTTCAAACCGTTGTCACACGGCTTTACTAAGGGAGCTCGGTGCAGGTGCCAGCCCAACGTCGTGGTATTAAATCGTATTCCCTCTCAAAAGCCTAAAACACAGCGACCAGCACACCATAATTGGGACCTTACTGGTATCAGCCCCAATAGGCAGGTTAGTGCATTTGGGTGATGGGAACGGCACTACACGCTCCGTCGAAGCTGCTTACGGGTGGCCGTGGCTTTTACGGGGAATCGACTGCCCAATGCCCGAAACCCCACCACTCCCTAGGCAAGCTCCCGCTGCCGGTCCGGGACTAATCGATGTTATCACACACCCATCGGTGGTCACACAACGCGTGCATGACCTCGACGGTCGCCAGGCGTCGACCCGTGGTGGCCTGCAGCTCGGCCTGACATACTAACGTCGACATCCATTGAAAACAGCCCCTCTATCTTGCAACAGCACACGTTTTATATAAAAGTGTTAGAAATGTCCTCTAAAAAACCTACATTAATCCACCTAGCGGTCAGACCCAGCCATTCTCATTCAAACTTATTATTTATGAAAATAGATTTACAAGAACGCTTCAATCCAATAAATGTATATTTACTCTTGAGGTTCTGAAAAATTGATGTTGTAATCTATACATATAAAAATGCAGTTCGGTCTGTCTGTCTGTCTGATCCATATAGGCTCGAAAACTACCGAGCCGATCGGCGTGAAAATTTGTATGTATGGGTTTTTGGTGTCGATAAAGGTTCCTATGATAGTTTGAGACCCCTCCTTCTTCTGGAAGGGAGGGGTCCCATACAAATGAAACACAAATTTCTGCCCATCTCGAAAACTAATCAACTAAATGGAACCAAATTCGGCAGGTAAATGTTTTCAGTGGTAAAAAATATGTTCATTATGTTTTGACACCCCTCCTTCTTTTGGAAGGGAGGACTGCCATACAAATGAAACACAGATTTCTGCACATCCTGAGAACTAACCAACTGAATGGAACCAAATTTGGCAGGTGAATATTTTTAGAGGTAACAAATATGTGCATGATGATTTGACACCCCTCCCTTTTCTATGAGGGAGAGGTCCCATACAAATGAAACACAATTTTCGCACAGCTCTAGAACCAATCAAGAAAATACAACCAAATTTGGTATGAGAATCTTTTGAGAGGTAACAAATATGTTCATAATGGTTCGACGCCCCTCCCTCTTCTGGAAGCACATATTTCTGCACAAATTTCTGCACATGTCGCGAACTAATCAACTAAATGGAACCATATTTGGTGATTGAAAGTTTTCAGTGGTAACCAATATGTTCCATAATTGACCTCTGGCAACATTTTGGATTGTAAGATGGCAACATACGGTGTTACCACAGCACAAGTGAATTCGGATTTTAAAAATACTTCCTCCGATAGGAAATAGTGAAGTTTATTATAAAATTTCTGCCAACGAATCAAATTGGTAATAATTAATTTATACTTAATTTTAATAGAATGTGGTACCTTTAGTAGGTTATGGTAATCAGTCTTGCATCAATCGTCAACCAAGTTGGACGTGTTTGTTGTTACCTCCTATCCACGCGCGAATTTAAATCAAATTGTTTTTTTGCTTAGTTTTCATTTTGCTTGTTGTGTTTTTGTGTCGGTAAAAATGAATCAAATTTGCGAAGTCTGCGCGAAAGCATCCGGTGCCGAAGTGTTCTGGTCGTGTGTTGGAGGGTGTAATCGAAAATTCCATGCCTCCTGTGTGGGACAATTACAACGCAATGGTAACAATTACAACAACCGCAACAATAACAACCACCTGAACAACAATGACAATTACAATCGCAACAATAACATCTACAACAACCGCAGAACCGCAACAATAACAACTACAATCGCAACAATAACATCTACACCAACCGCAGCAACAACAACCACCAGAACCGCAACAATAATAACTTCAATCGCAACAATAACAGCTTCAACAACCGCAACATTAACAACTCCAACAACAACAATAGCCGTATCAATAATAACAGCAATCAAATCCCGAATCGTTACCTCAATCTTGACAGGAATCTTAACAACAGCTACTACAACCAACTACCACCAGACCGTGTGCTTCTTGCTGCAGCGAAGGATAAATTTTCTCGCCCCCCACCTAATCTCCAGCATATCTATTTTCAACGAGGCGAAGTACTTAATCCGTACCCAGCGAATAATGAGTCACAATCATCTTTCACGCCTACCGTTTCAACGCGCCCGCTCAACTTAACGACTCCCGCGACCTCTTCAGCTGTATCGTGTCCTTACCATTTGGCTGGCAGCCGAAACTATAACAATAACAATAATTTCAGATCAACAAGTTTCCCGTGTGATGGATGTTATTGTAAGCATTCGTGTTTTCAAAATCAGTGACGCTCAGAGAAAGAAAAAACAACGCCAGTAGTCAATGAAGTTTTGATTTATGCTCATAATTTCAACAGGATGCGCAGTGCACTCAAAATTAATCACATTAATAACAGAATAAGTGGATGTTCATACTCAATCATCTTAGCAACGGAAACGAACTGGAACGAAGATATTAAAAGTGAAGAAGTTTTCAACAGTTCCTTTAATGTGTTCAGGAGCGATCGTGATTTATCACTATCTGATAAGAAATCAGGTGGAGGAGTGCTTGTGGCTGTTGGGGTTCAGCAAGATTCTGAGCAAATCATAACCCAGAAATATGCCGAATTTGAAGATGTCTGGGTTAAAGTTCTGTTGAAGGGTGAAATCCATATTTTCGTATCTGTTTACTTTCCACCCCACTTTGCCAAAAAGCAATCATATGAAAAATTTTTAAGGACAGTAGAATTAGTGAATGATGAGTCCAACACTAACTCAAAAATTCATATATATGGAGATTTCAATCAAAATGATGTTGATTTTATTGTAAACGATGATAATGAATCGCTTTTACTTCCTGTAGTAGGAGAAAACGAAACTCTGCAATTTATTTTTGACGGATTTAGTCAACTTGGATTAAATCAGGTAAACTCAATCCGGAATGAGCAAAACTGTTTTTTAGACTTTTTATTCACAAATTGCACGGAAGATTTTAGAACACAAATTGCACAAATTGCAAATTTTTTTTATTCACAAATTGCACGGAAGATTTTAGAAAGCAGAATATCCCCTATGGAAAAATGAAAAATTTCATACTGCAATTGAGTACTCGCTAATGATTGATACCGAGAGATCACGACCCTCTGATCATGAGCCTGAATATCAATATGACTTCACTAAAGCAAATTTTGAACTAATCAATCGTAAGTTAACTGACATCGACTGGCAATCACTTCTAAAAAATCATCAAGACGCTCGTCTAGATAAGCAATGGGCGTGATCGAAGAACCGTCGGTCTGGCATGTAAGTCCATTCGCTGGCACTCTGCGTATGGCGATCCTTTCGATAGGTAAAAGGCGTGAAAGCAGAATCGACATATAGAGAGTGCTGTACCTTTTAAACGTGGACTGTGGGCTCGCCAGTCGAATTGGCGCATCTTACACTCCCCCGGAACGCGCAGGTTCTGCACTAGGCGCATTATTTCCTACGCCAACGTCGAGTACAGCGAGCTTCACTGCCGGTCTTTCATATATTTCGCCATATCCAGTCCGCACGGTTGCTCGTCGTACCTGACCATCCAAACCGGTTTGGGCTGCGATCACTCTTCCCTTAGGCCAGCAATCACGGGGTAATTTTGGATCAACCACGACAACAAGGTCATTGACTTTGATTAGTTCCACAGCAGCAAACCACTTGGTACGTCTAGTAATTGTTGGCAGATAGTCCCGTAGCCATTGCTTCCAAAACATGTTAGCTAAAACTTGAGAGGTTTTGTAATTATTATAGAGAGCAACTGAGCTGTTGTCGAGTGGAACCAAGGGTTTCAAACCGTTTGAAGATTGAATCAAAAAATGGTTAGGTGTTAAAACTGGAGAAAAATCATTCTCAAGCGGAGTGTCTGTCAACGGCCTGGAATTCACGATATTTTCCACCTCCGTCAGAGCATTCTCGAGAACTTCCGCTGATGTTACTCTCGATGCCAAAAAATTGTTTAGGTTTTTCTTTACGGTTCTGATGAGTCGTTCCCAGGCTCCCCCCATGTGGGGTGAAGCTGGAGGATTGAACTTCCATTCGGTATGAGCTGACGTGAATTCCTTCAGCAGTCGATCATGGTCTACGTTCTCCATGGCAGTTTTAAATTCTTTCGAAGCGCCTTGAAAATTGGTACCGCAGTCACTATATATGACGGCCGGGGTTCCCCGTCTTCAGAATATGTTTCGTAAAGCCATTATGCATGAATCAGTTGACAATGTAGAGGCAATTTGTAAATGAATTTCTCGTGTCGTCAGGCAAATAGCAAGCACCACCCATCGTTTTTCCACCCGACGACCGACCGAGATAGTTATGGGACCGAAGTAATCCACTCCTGTATGTGTGAATGGACGACAGTATGCAGCTAATCGAACGTCTGGAAGATCTGCCATTAAAGGCGGGCGAGGCTTAGCCCGTTCGTTTTTGCACTGTTAACATTCACTGCGTACCTTTTTAAAGATGCTCTCCAGTTTTGGTATGTAGTAAAGCTGTCGTAATTCGTTTAGAACCGTTTCGTGATTCTGATGATGAAAACGTTGATGAAAGTCCGCTATTATCAAGTGAGTGATATGGTGCCGACGAGGAAGTATAACTGGGTCAACTGCACCGGCATCAATATATTTGCATGCTCCAGTGCGACCGCGAATACGCAAAACATTGCTTTCATCTAAATATGCGCAGAGTCGGTATAACGAGCTGCATTTGGGAAGTGGCTTAGTTGTTTGAGGCTCAGAATTATTCATAAAAATGGCTATTTCATCCGCAAATACATCTTCTTGAGCGGTGCGGTATAAATAACATTCGGCTAAGGTGTACTCACCTCGGGTAAGCGATCCGCTGATTAGCTGTATCTTTTTTACTCGCCGTTTCCAATTGAGAGCACACCGGTACAGTGAAGAAACTTTACGCAGTAACGTAGTCCAACTCGAAAATTTATACGCATTTATTGCTGGTTGTAATGCTAAGGTGTGCACCATAAGATGGGGCCGGAGTTCTTCATCGGTTGGCCCATATTGGCGCGAGGTTATCGGCCACTCTGTTTCCGGTTTCCATAAGAATGCGGGGCCGTGAAACCATCGGCTCGTTGCGCTAAGATCCGGTTTTCCCTTCCATTTCGTCCGTTCATCGGCGACGTTATACTTGGTCGAAATCCAATGCCATTCTGCAGGCTCGGTACTTTCAAGAATCTCGCTTACCTTGCAAGCTACGTAAGAATTATACCTTCGGTGATTCGAATTTACCCAACAGCAAACGTCTCGAGAGTCAGTATAAAAATATCGTCGACTAACTTTAACATTAAGTGCTTTGAGCACGTTGTTAGTTAGACGTGTTCCTATCACAGCCGCCTGCAGTTCTGAGCGAGGAATTGATAAATACCGCAATGGCGCTACCCGTGTTTTGGCACCTATTAGGGCACATTCGATAGTACTTCCTTCTGTGTATCGTAAGTATACGACGGCGGCAAATCCGTTTTCACTGGCGTCGACGAAGGCGTGAAGTTGAATTTCAGCGCTTATTGATGTAATGTTGCAATACAGCGCGGAATTTCCACTAGTTTAAGTTTGGGAAGCTCGTCAATCCACATTAACCATTTTTGAAACTCCGCGTCACAGACGCAGTCATCCCAATTGATTCCAGATCTCCTGTAACAGGACTTTTAAAAACATCATAAAGTGGGCGATAAGGCCAAGCGGATCGAACATCAGCATCAGTGTACGAAGAACCTCACGCTTGGTGGGTCGACGAAATCCGGATAGAAGCTCATCTTGACGCTTGTTGGAGAGTTTAAATGTGAAACAATCTTTTTCAGTATTCCACCACATTCCAAGGATTTTTTCAGTGGGGGCTCCTTCGCATACGTCCAAGTTTCTCTCGGTGGTTGGTTTGTCGGTCGAATTTGCTAGCACCTCTTCGGAATTAGAAAGCCAGTTTCGCATTTCAAATCCACCCTCTGCATGAATTCGTTTTACTTCGCCGACAAGCTCTGTCGCTTCCTTTTCTGTTTCCACGCTCACTAGCATATCGTCAACATAATGTTGCTCGGTTATTGCACGAAAAGCAGCAGGGCTTTTCTGCTCATAGCGTTTTGCATGTTCGTTTTTGACGTACTGAGCTGTGCTAGGCGAACAGCAGGCGCCAAAGGTCAAAACCTGCATAACATATACGTATGGTTCTGCGGAATGTTCCTCACGACCCCAGAAAAAACTTTGACATTGCTGGTCTTGTTCTCGCATTTGTATCTGGTGGTACATTTCTCGCAAATCACCACTTACTGCTACACGATATTCCCGAAATTGAATGAGGACTCCGAGCAATGACGTTAAGAGATCTGGTCCTTTGAGCAGTACTGAATTTAGTGAAACGCCAAACGCTTTGGCAGCTGCGTCCCAAACCAATCTTGTTTTAAGTGGTTTGTTTGGGTTTACGACCGGGAATACTGGAACGTACCAGATACGGGAATGCTGTGTATTCAGTTCCTCGTTAGTGAGCCTTCGTATGTAGCCCTTAGAGACATAATCCGCGATTTTCGCGTTTAACACATCACTAAGTTTAGGGTCGTTCTCCATTCGTCGCTCCAGACACCGCCATCGCTTAAGGGCCATTTCTCTACTAGCGGGAAGACGCGGGTTTTCGTATTTCCAGTGTAGGCCCGACTCGTATTTCCCTTCTTTCCAGCACGTTAGCATTTTCAGCAATTTTTGTGCTCGTTCATCCTCAGTCGAAAGTAGAAAATTTCCTGATTTTACGACTCCCATGCTATCAAGAGAATAATAATTCTTCATCTCGTTATGAAGCACGTTGTCGCAATCGTGATTACACTGGCAACCATCGAGCTGATGGTTATTTAAGGAGCAACTATCTGAGCCATTGGATATTAAAGACCCATATACGCACCACCCCAAGCACGTTTTGATGCCTATTGGCTCCGATGGTTTACCTTCGCGATTGTTAGTTACATGTCCCAGTTTGGCATGATCAACTCCTATAAGAATACGCGGGGAGGTATTTCGATAGGATTCTATTGGTAATCCCTTCAAGTGCGGAAAACGGTTCTGCAACTCGTCGATCAGCATAGTTTGTGGACGAAGTTGAAGCTTTTCTACGGTTCTTACGTTGGTGGGTTTGAATCTCTTCGCGTACTTCGATGTACCGGCAATTTTCAAATTGACTTTCTGAGAAGTCCTTTCTAGTCGCCGAGTATCTCCGGTCCATTTTAGGCACATAGGTGAAGATTTTCCGCTGACACCCAGCTCATCAGCTAGTCCTTTCTCTAGGAGAGTTAGTCTTGAACCATCATCGATAAACGCATATGTCTGAATCGCTTTAGATGGGCCGTGTAGAATCACAGGCACAAATCTGAACAGAACATCGCTGGTTCGTTGTTGGTGGACGTTGCAGCTACGTTCACTTTCTTCAATAGTTTTTTCTGTGACTAAGCTAGGTGGAATTACCACTTTCTTATTGCAATGTAAAAGAGGATGATGTAAGAAAGTACAGCCGTCAATTCCACATGGTTTTTTTCGATTACAGGAAGTGTAATGGCGGTTAAGGTATTTTCGGCAAAGTTTGAGTTCTTCTATGGTTGCCCATCTTGAGTCATAACCGAATTCCGAGAAGCGTTTGCATTTTTCTATCGAAGAACAGGTGCCCTTACACACGCCACAAGCTTTTGGAAATTCTTGCTGTTTGCTAAGTTTAGGTTTACCTATCTCTGTATGCTTGTCTGTTTGAACATGGACATTATGAAAATTTTCCTTTTTCGCCCGAAATCCCAGTTTACGATTTTGTTCGCTGCTCCGTATGGGTTTAACTGAGTTCAATCTTTCAGCCTCAGCATACAACCTTGCATTGAAATCTTGCAGGCTTGGCATGGCGCTTCCCTCGGTAGCTTCTGCCCATTTATATTTCAACCAGGGTGGTAAACGTTTTACTAATTTGCTCCTAAGAGCGACATTATAAACAAAGTCAGGTATTTCACAGGCCTGTATTGTGGCACAAAGATTTTTGACTCCAAACGCAAACTGAATAACAGTATCGAAGTCATCAGTGTCCAACGATGGAAGCTCCTCGATTTTCAAAATTAAAGCCTGAATAATCCTTTCTGGCCTGCCGTACAACATTTTTAGTGTTGATATAACGCTTGCAACGTTGGATGGGTGAAGTAATTCGCAACTGACTGCATTCAACGCCGCTCCTTTCAAGCATTTGCGGAGCCGTAGCATATTTTCTTCGGCCGAAAAACCGCACATTTGCGTGGAAGTATTGAACATAGCGAAGAACAGTGGCTAATCCTCCAGCTTACCACTGAACTCCGGGAGATCCTTCGACACTGCATGGCGTGCGGCCAATTGCTACGATTGAGAATACAAACTGTTTCATCCTCTATATTATTCGCATTAGTCGAACGATTCACTCGCGAAACGATGGGTGGTTGAATTATTGGTTGTCGATTAGGTGTTGAACCATACTCGGGAATAAAATGGTCACTAGTAGTTTGATTACCACGGGGAAAATGTACACAATTTACTGGTAGTGTTTGTTTTGGGGTCGTTGTGTTTATTACTTCGAGTTGCAAACCGGGGTCATCGTTACCAACCTTATTTGTATCATCGATCCAGTTTCCGATTTGCGACGGAATATCATCGATCACGCTGCTAGTGTCGTTTTCGAACTTATCAAGGATAGCAAATTTCATGTCTAAAAACCGTTGCTCAATCGCTTCAGCTTCTTCTAATTTCCGTAGCTGTAATTCCATTTTTCTTCGCATGCTGCTCTGAGCGCTACTGCTTGCTACGCTAGCTGAACTAACTGAAACGGCTGCGTGAAATGATTTCTGTGGCGGTTGTTGCTGATGCTCTGACGAGTGACGCTGAATACATTGATTCTGTACGCTTGTATCGGCATTAGCAGCACCGCTCGGATCGGTAGCGTCGTGCGATTTAACATCGGATCCATTGTTACCAGTATCGCTCCCTGACTGGAGATCAGAAGATCCATTCTTCTTCCCGATTTTTGGCATTCTCCTTTCCTTGCAGTAAAGGAATTTTATAAGATGTTACCACAGCACAAGTGATTTCGGATTTTATGAATACTTCCTCCGATAGGAAATAGTGAAGTTTATTATAAAATTCCTGCCAACGAATCAAATTGGTAATAATTAATTTATACCTAATTTTAATAGAATGCGGTACCTTTAGTAGGTTATGGTAATCGCAAATAAGTTGCTTTAACAATTTTGGACTTTGCCCTATCTCTGTTCCAGTAACGAAATACAAATAAGTGTCACGTTTAAGTATATTAAATGTTTGCACAAATACCTGCTCTTGTTGAATATTATTTGCTAATACTGTAATTGAACTTATAACAAGTTGAAAACTATGCCAAGTTGAAACTTATTAGGAAAATTTTAAACGCAATGTATATCGTTTGCCAAATGATAGCGATGTGCGCTCGTTTGATGTCCGTTATATCCTCTACTTATGACGATCCTCTAGATGAGCAATGGGCGTGATCGAAGAACCGTCGCACAGTGGTCGGAAAGGGCTGGAATCAGGGCGAAATTAATAACTACTAAGGGTTGCCTCCTAGATGAACGATGTCTTCTCGAAAGTTGATCTCGAAACTACTGGCCAACTTTTGGTGATGGCTATGTAGTTCGAAATTTCACCACTAGGGGAGCGCTATCGCTAACTTCTCGAGGAAGCAAAATAAAAGGATAATGTCTAAAGAAAGTTTGTAGAGAATAGTATTTTGAGGAACTCTTCTTTGGACATGAAGTTAGTACCTGATGTATTTTTTGAGAAATTTAGCAATTATTCTTAAAAAACATGATTTACGGCTACTTATAGCATGTTTAAGAAAAAAAACCCGAAAAATCTCGAATTTCACGATCCAGGTACATCAAACCAAGTTAAGGTATGCGTAACGGCTATTAATATTAAGGTAGTTTGAATTTTAATTTTATGAGTAGCGTTCTAAGCTAACATTGCTTGCTAAAAAATGGCCGCTTGCGTGTCGCACGCTCGTTTTTGTTTTGATATTGTGAACGTTTCGGCGAAAATTGCCCAGAAAACTTTTTTGCTCCTGTCTCTTAGAACACGAGGGAACATTTTAGTCTTTGAATGAGCGCGGGTATCGGCGGGGATACCATTTAAAACTTTACATAAAGTTGGAATGCCAAGTATTTCATTATACCTATTTTGTGGAAGGCTTGTTTCCATGAAACGGCTTTAAAAAGGATATCTGAAGTTATTAGAATGCTAGAGTAAGGCTATATAATCATTTCGACACTATTATAACATTCATTACTACTTCTGAATTCTGTGATATATCACCTGGGCCAAAAACGTGAAAATAGAGAAGCCGTGAGTGAACAAGAAGCCCACTTTCTCAACTATGTTAAATGTATGACAACATCAATAATCCGAACATTCTGATGATTTTTCACTAGCTTAAACCCTGCAGAAATAATTCCCGAAGAGGGCTTGCTCGATGCATTAAGTTGAAAAATTGACTTTTTTCCGACTATATGCAGTTCCAGTCCACTGTGCGTCGGTCTGGCATGTAAGTCCATTCGCTGGCACTCTGCGTATGGCGATCCTTTCGATAGGTAAGAGGCGTGAAAGCAGAATCGACATATAGAGAGTGCTGTACCTTTTAAATGTGGACTGTGGGCTCGCCAGTCGAATTGGCGCATCTTACATACGGTTTCTGGAAAACAGCCAAAAATGGCCGATTTCCACCCAATATAATAATATCCGGATCTAGAATGATACACAGGAGCTCAAATCGACCACAGATACCATTTTGAATTCTAAGATGGCGACTTCCGGTTTCTGAAAAACAGCTGAAAATGACCAAATACCACCCAATATGAGTATCTCAGGAGCCAGAATGTTGCAAGAAGCTAAAAATTGACTTCAGACACCACTATGAATTGTAGGATGGCAACTTCTGGTTTCTGGAAAACAGCCAAAAAGGCCGATTTCCGCCTAACATGAGTATCTCCGGAACTAGAATGATACACAGCAGCTGAAATCGACCACAGAACCCATTTTGGATTCTAGGTTGGTTGTTCACAACCGTGACCTCCGTCTTATGATGCGCGAGCTCCAGTTTCCTGGAGCGCATCCAGTCCTCGACCTTGCGTATACAGTGCGCGGCCGTCAACTCGACCTCCTCAATAGACTCGCCGTAAACCTTCAGCGTTATGTCGTCTGCAAAGCCGACGATCACAACCCCTACAGGGAACTTGAGTTTCAACACTCCGTCATACATGACATTCCACAACACCGGGCCCAGGATAGAACCTTGCGGAACTCCTGCGGTAATTGGACGCACTTCTGACCCTCCTCTGTGTTGTAAACAAGTACTCGATTCTGGAAATAATTTTCCAGAATCTTGTACAGCGACACCGGTACATGGATGCTCCTGAGCGCGAGCGCTATGGAGTCCCAACTGGCACTATTGAACGCATTCTTCACGTCGAGCGTGACGATTGCGCAGTAGCGTATTCCCCTTTTCTTGCGCTGGATTGCTACCTCCTCCGTCTTGATGACGGAAGAGATTGCGTCCAGCGTGGACCTGCCCTTCCGGAAGCCGAACTGGTTACTTGCCAGACCGTGTACACCCTTCGTGTACCTCACCAGTCTGTTGAGGATGATCCTCTCAAGCACCTTGCCCGCGGTGTCCAGCAGGCAGATAGGCCTATATGCCGATGGGTCCCCTGGCGGTTTCCCAGCCTTCGGCAATAAGACCAGTCTCTGTCGCTTCCACCTGTCCGGAAAAAGACAGTCATCCAGGCACCTTTGCATGACTGCCCTGAACAGCCCGGTGGCCGTTTTTATCGCCAGCCTGATCGCCAGTTTAGGGATACCATCGGGTCCCGGTGCCTTGCTCACCTTTAGGGATTTGGCGATCACGATAAGTTCCTCATTCGTAACCCTTGCCTCCTCCCCTGCTTCGACACGACTGTCGTCGCTCACGGATTGGATGCTCGGCAGGTTGGCCGACCATCCCTGGTCTATGTCTGAGATACTGGAACGTCGGACGTGAGACTCGACCGCCGGAGGCCAAGGACTTGGCTCGTGGCGTGGAAAGAGTCCCTCGATGATACGCTCCAGCATCGCTGGTGATCGCTCTGCAGGCGCCAGCGCGCCTTTAGTCTTGGCCATTACGATCCTGTAGGCGTCACCCCACGGATTTGTATTGGCACTCGCACATAGCCTATCGAAGCAGGCCCTCTTGCTGGCCTTTATCGCACTCTTTAGCATCGATCTTGCCGAACTGAATGCTGCGCGGCGCTCTGTCCTCTCTTCTTCGTTTTGCGCACGCTGCATCCTCCGTCTTGCACGTAGGCACGCACTGCGAAGGTCGGCTATCGCCTCTTCGCCTCTTCGAATACCTCGGCACCAAAGTGCGATGTCTTCCACCCGCGAACGGTCGGAGTGTTGGCTCTACCCGTCGCTTGCCGCCTCTCGCTGTTGCCTGGTGGTCGCTATTAGTGTAGCCATCGTCTACCCTCCAGTTCTTGATCAGTCCTGGGCTGGAGAACGTCACGTCGATGATCGACTCCGCGCCATTTTTGCTGAATGTACTTTTGTTCCCAACGTTGGCCAGATCTAGGTTGAGCTTTGCCAAAGCCTCCAACAAGATCTGGCCCCTCTGGTTCGTGAAGTGACTTCCCCACTCAACAGCCCAAGCGTTGAAGTCGCCCGCCACCACCAACGGCGTTAGGCCCGTTAGCTCCATGGATAGGAGATCGACCATCAGGGTGAACCTTTCGGTAGACCAACGTGGCGGAGCATAGCAACTGCAGTAGAACACTCCGTTCACCTTAGCAACTACGTAGCCTTCTTCTGAGGTTGAGACAACCTCCTGAACCGGGAACTTGCCCGTCGTACATATGGCCACCATACTGGACTTATCCGCAACCCAGTTACCGTTTCCGGGAGGGATGCGGTAGGAATCCGATATGATGGCGATGTCCGACAACGACTCAGTGGCTGCTTGGTGTAGCAGCTGCTGAGCCGCGAAGCAATGGTTCAGGTTCAGTTGCGTCTCCCTTACGCCCGTGGTTTCGCAGCCGGCCTACCGGCTGGGCACCTGGGGCCTCCCATAAAGTGTTTGGCGTCTCGTTTCCCTGAACATACCATGCACTTGGGAGACTCCTCACAGTCCTTTGCTCTATGGCCTGCACCTCCACATCGCCTGCACAGCTGACTCCTATCGGGCCCCTTGCAGGTCCAGGACTTATGTCCGCCCTCGAAGCACCGGAAGCAAATGTCTGGTTGCTGTAGTATGCCCAGAGGACACACAGACCTGCCGACATTCAACTTGCCCTCTTTCAGGGCCAGGTTAGCGTCCGCCGACGGTAGTCGGAAGGTAGCTATCTGGGTTCCCACCGGACCTTTGCGTAGGCGGATTGACTCCTTAGCCACCTCCACCCCGCACTTCGCTTTTAGGGTTTGTGCAATGTCGCACCCCTCAGTGATTTCGTCCAGGTTTTTAAGCTGGAGAGTCACTTCTGAGGTGAGTGCCCGCACTTGCACCTCCTTTCCTAGGACCTTTTCGGCTACCGTTTTGTAGGTAGCCCCCTTGTTCTTGGCGTCCTTCCGGAGCTCAAGTATCTCGCCAGTGCGAGATCGGCGGATACTCCGCACATCCGCCCCCAGATCCTTGAGCTGGGTTTCCCCCCTCATCTTCTTCAAGACTTCTGAGTACTTCGACCCATCCGTCTTGAGTATGAGGGCATCACCCCTACTCCGCGCCTTTTCGACCTTTTTTGGTCCTCTGGCCACACCGCCGTCATATCGCGTCGCACCTTCCCGACGCTTCCTACCCTCTACGGTAGTCCAAGGGTTGCCCGTAGCCTCCAACTGTGCCTTTTCCGCGGTTGACCTTGAACCGGTTGGCGTGTTTTCCCGTGGGAGTAGCACGACCAATCGTTTCTTGGTGTTCCCGGGGGCCGTTTCCTCCGGGGACTGCTTCGTTCGCTTAGCGACCTGCCCCGTGGAGCAGACAGACGCGAACGAGGGGGCGTCTGTCTGCACCTCTTTAGATGCAGTCGCCCTCCCGGTCCTGGCCGCTTTTTCGGCCGCCTTCACCCGAGCTACGAGTTCTTCGTGCTCCTTTCTGGCTTCATCAATGGTGCTCCGAAGCAGGAGGAGGCTCTGCTTCAGGTCGCCAGCGATGGAAGGGATTTTGTAATCCCTCCGCACTCGTCTCTTTTGTTTTGAATGTGTTCATCTTGATGTTAAATGGGTCCCCCTTCCAGCCGCTATCCTTGCCCATGGTGGAGTAGTCGCCTATGTGGTCCCATGGTGGTCTCTGTCGAAGCAGTGAGGTCATGGCTAGGATAAGCAGTCATAGCGCCTTATGAGCAACTATGACTCCTCCGACCGGCGCAAGTCAGAAACAACCATCTGATCCTACTCCTGCCTGATTCCCACCAGGCAATAGACTCGGAACGTACTGGAAGGCCTGCCAGGTTTTATGGGACGGAGACGTGTGTGTGTATGTGTGTGTGTATGTGCAGATTTTCATTCTCACTCACTTTTCTCAGAGATGGCTGAACCGATTTTCATGAAATTAATTGTAAATGAAAGGTCTTGTTGTCCCATAAGACCCTATTCATTTTAATCGGATTTTTAGTTTAGCGGTTATGTATCAAAATGTAAAAATCATGAAACATCATTATCTCAAAAACTACACAACCGATTTGAACAAACCCTTAACTTTTCAATCTTATGAAGATTGAACATGTGGTTCAAATGTTATGAAAAAAAAAAACGTGTTCTAAAGACTGCTTAATCTCACTCATGTTTCTCAGAGATGGCTGGACAGATTTTCATAAAATCAGTGTCAAATGGAAGGTCTAGTTTCCCCATAAGACCCTATTGATTTGTTTTGCAATCGGACTATTACTTTGCCTGTTATGTTTAAAAATGTGAAATCCAGCTATGAAAAGGAACATATTCCGAAGACTACTTGGACTCACTCACTTTTCTCAGAGATGGCTGACCCAATTCCCACAAAATTAGTGTCAAATAAAAAGTCTAGCTACCTCATAACACCCTATTGAATATTTCTGTAATCGAACTATAACTTCGTCTGTAATGTACCGAAATGTTAAAATCACGAAACTACATTATGAACATATTTTTTACCACTTAAAACATTTACCTGCCAAATTTGATTCCATTTAATTGATTAGTTCTCGAGATGTGCAGAAATTTGTTTTGCCTCCTCCCCTGCTTCGACACGACTGTCGTCGCTCACGGATTGGATGCTCGGCAGGTTGGCCGACCATCCCTGGTCTATGTCTGAGATACTGGAACGTCGGACGTGAGACTCGACCGCCGGAGGCCAAGGACTAGGCTCGTGGCGTGGAAAGAGTCCCTCGATGATACGCTCCAGCATCGCTGGTGATCGCTCTGCAGGCGCCAGCGCGCTTTAGTCTTGGCCATTACGATCCTGTAGGCGTCACCCCACGGATTTGTATTGGCACTCGCACATAGCCTATCGAAGCAGGCCCTCTTGCTGGCCTTTATCGCACTCTTCAGCATCGATCTTGCCGAACTGAATGCTGCGCGGCGCTCTGTCCTCTCTTCTTCGTTTCGCGCACGCTGCATCCTCCGTCTTGCACGGAGGCACGCACTGCGAAGGTCGGCTATCGCCTCTTCGCCTCTTCGAATACCTCGGCATCAAAGTGCGATGTCTTCCACCCGCGAACGGTCGGAGTGTTGGCTCTACCCGTCGCTTGCCGCCTCTCGCTGTTGCCTGGTGGTCGCTATTAGTGTAGCCATCGTCTACCCTCCAGTTTTTGATCAGTCCTGGGCTGGAGAACGTCACGTCGATGATCGACTCCGCGCCATTTTTGCTGAATGTACTTTTGTTCCCAACGTTGGCCAGATCTAGGTTGAGCTTTGCCAAAGCCTCCAACAAGATCTGGCCCCTCTGGTTCGTGAAGTGACTTCCCCACTCAACAGCCCAAGCGTTGAAGTCGCCCGCCACCACCAACGGCGTTAGGCCCGTTAGCTCCATGGATAGGAGATCGACCATCAGGGTGAACCTTTCGGTAGACCAACGTGGCGGAGCATAGCAACTGCAGTAGAACACTCCGTTCACCTTAGCAACTACGTAGCCTTTTTCTGAGGTTGAGACAACCTCCTGAACCGGGAACTTGCCCGTCGTACATATGGCCACCATACTGGACTTATCCGCAACCCAGTTACCGTTTCCGGGAGGGATGCGGTAGAAATCCGATATGATGGCGATGTCCGACAACGACTCAGTGGCTGCTTGGTGTAGCAGCTGCTGAGCCGCGAAGCAATGGTTCAGGTTCAGTTGTGTCACCCTTACGCCCGTGGTTTCGCAGCCGGCCTACCGGCTGGGCACCTGGGGCCTCCCATAAAGTATTTGGCGTCTCGTTTCCCTGAACATACCATGCACTTGGGAGACTCCTCACAGTCCTTTGCTCTATGGCCTGCACCTCCACATCGCCTGCACAGCTGACTCCTATCGGGCCCCTTGCAGGTCCAGGACTTATGTCCGCCCTCGAAGCACCGGAAGCAAATGTCTGGTTGCTGTAGTATGCCCAGAGGACACACAGACCTGCCGACATTCAACTTGCCCTCTTTCAGGGCCAGGTTAGCGTCCGCCGACGGTAGTCGGAAGGTAGCTATCTGGGTTCCCGCCGGACCTTTGCGGAGGCGGATTGACTCCTTAGCCACCTCCACCCCGCACTTCGCTTTTAGGGTTTGTGCAATGTCGCACCCCTCAGTGATTTCGTCCAGGTTTTTAAGCTGGAGAGTCACTTCTGAGGTGAGTGCCCGCACTTGCACCTCCTTTCCTAGGACCTTTTCGGCTACCGTTTTGTAGGTAGCCCCCTTGTTCTTGGCGTCCTTCCGGAGCTCAAGTATCTCGCCAGTGCGAGATCGGCGGATACTCCGCACATCCGCCCCCAGATCCTTGAGCTGGGTTTCCCCCCTCATCTTCTTCAAGACTTCTGAGTACTTCGACCCATCCGTCTTGAGTATGAGGGCATCACCCCTACTCCGCGCCTTTTCGACCTTTTTTGGTCCTCTGGCCACTCCGCCGTCATATCGCGTCGCACCTTCCCGACGCTTCCTACCCTCTACGGTAGTCCAAGGGTTGCCCGTAGCCTCCAACTGTGCCTTTCCGCGGTTGACCTTGAACCGGTTGGCGTGTTTTCCCGTGGGAGTAGCACGACCAATCGTTTCTTGGTGTTCCCGGGGGCCGTTTCCTCCGGGGACTGCCTCGTTCGCTTAGCGACCTGCCCCGTGGAGCAGACAGACGCGAACGAGGGGGCGTCTGTCTGCACCTCTTTAGATGCAGTCGCCCTCCCGGTCCGGCCGCTTTTTCGGCCGCCTTCACCCGAGCTACGAGTTCTTCGTGCTTCTTTCTGGCTTCATCAATGGTGCTCCAAAGCAGGTGGAGGCTCTGCTTCAGGTCGCCAGCGATGGAAGGGATTTTGTAATCCCTCCGCACTCGTCTCTTTTGTTTTGAATGTGTTCATCTTGATGTTAAATGGGTCCCCCTTCCAGCCGCTATCCTTGCCCATGGTGGAGTAGTCGCCTATGTGGTCCCATGGTGGTCTCTGTCGAAGCAGTGAGGTCATGGCTAGGGTAAGCAGTCATAGCGCCTTATGAGCAACTATGACTCCTCCGACCGGCGCAAGTCAGGAACAACCATCTGATCCTACTCCTGCCTGATTCCCACCAGGCAATAGACTCGGAACGTACTGGAAGGCCTGCCAGGTTTTATGGGACGGAGACGTGTGTGTGTATGTGTGTGTGTGTATGTGCAGATTTTCATTCTCACTCACTTTTCTCAGAGATGGCTGAACCGATTTCCATGAAATTAATTGTAAATGAAAGGTCTTGTTGTCCCATAAGACCCTATTCATTTTAAACGGATTTTTAGTTTAGCGGTTATGTATCAAAATGTAAAAATCATGAAACATCATTATCTCAAAAACTACACAACCGATTTGAACAAACCCTTAACTTTTCAATCTTATGAAGATTGAACATGTGGTTCAAATGTTATGAAAAAAAACGTGTTCTAAAGACTGCTTAATCTCACTCATGTTTCTCAGAGATGGCTGGACAGATTTTCATAAAATCAGTGTCAAATGGAAGGTCTAGTTTCCCCATAAGACCCTATTGATTTGTTTTGCAATCGGACTATTACTTTGCCTGTTATGTTTAAAAATGTGAAATCCAGCTATGAAAAGGAACATATTCCGAAGACTACTTGGACTCACTCACTTTTCTCAGAGATGGCTGACCCAATTCCCACAAAATTAGTGTCAAATAAAAAGTCTAGCTACCTCATAACACCCTATTGAATATTTCTGTAATCGAACTATAACTTCGTCTGTAATGTACCGAAATGTGAAAATCACGAAACTACATTATGAACATATTTTTTACCACTTAAAACATTTACCTGCCAAATTTGATTCCATTTAATTGATTAGTTCTCGAGATGTGCAGAAATTTGTGTTTCATTTGTATGGAACCCCTCCTTTCCAGAAAAAGGAGAGACGTTCAACTATTATGGACATATTTGTTACCTCTTGAAACATCCACATGCCAAATTCGGTAAATTGAGTTGATCGGTTCGGTAGTTTTTGAGCCTATATGGATCAGACAGACAGACAGACAGACCGAACTGCATATTTACATGTATCATCAATAACATCAATATTTTAGAACCTAAAGAGTGAATATACATTTATTGGATTGAAGCGTTCATGTTAATCTATTTTTACAAATAAAAGTTTGAATGAGAAAGGCTGGGTCAGACCGCTAGGTGGATTAATTGTGTTTTTTTTTTCGTAACTTTTGAACTACTAGTTCAATCTTTATAAAATTCAAAATTTAAGGGTCTTTTAGGTAGCCCGTTCATTTGAAACCAATTTTGTTCAAATCGGTTGTATGGTTTTCGAGATAATGATGTTGCTTGATTGTTACATTTTGATACATAACCTCTAAACTAAAAATCCGATTACAATAAAATTTAATAGGGTCTTATGGGACAACAAGACCTTTCATTTGCAATTAATTTCATGAAAATCGGTCCAGCCATCTCTGAGAAAAATGAGTGAGAATAAAAATCTGCCTATACACACACATACACACACACACATACATACACACACACACACATACAGAAAATGCTCAGCTCGTCGAGCTGAGTCGAGTGATATATGCCATTCAGCCCTTTGGAGCACTTTTATATCTTCGTTTTTGCAAGTGATTGCTATACCTTTCTAGGAGAGAGGCAAAAAAGGTTGTGTTTTCTGGTTCCCAGAAAAGATGTTTTTGTTACTGTCTCCCGTTTTTCGGCAGCTTTGCCAGTCTATTTGAACAGCCCATTACTTATGAATAATATCTTATATATAAAATCCTATAATTTATTATAATTCAAAAAAAAAATGAATTAAAAATGTTTTTGGTGAAATTGTGCGTAAAATCGAGGTAAAATGTGCGTAAAATCGAAGTACGTGAAATCGAGGGTGCGTATAATCGAGAGTGTGTATAATCGAGGTATAACTGTACAATTGACCATGTGAAAAGCGTGAAAATTCGAGATTTACTCCGCATACCTCCAAAGATTGACCTTGAGATTTGTAGGGTATATCCTACCAGGGACTTTTTTTTCTAGGTATCGCTGTACGCGCAGTCGGCGCGGAAATATAACACCAGATTAGTGCTGATGATAATTAACTTTTATTTTGTACATCACTGCTTAAATATACCCTGCAGGTAACTCTGAGCGAAAGGCTTTTCCCCTTCGATCCAGTCACCCCATACCTAGCTGTTCTATACTAGCTTATGGCATTTCTTGGCCTGTCTCTTTCTTGTGCTTAACATTTAGTACATTTTGGGCATTCTGATTGAGATCGCCATAACATGTGTTTCCAAACACGTGCGCTAGCGTGAGCGCAAAGTACCCGCGCGTGAGCATGGGCGACGCTGAGCGACGCTACCGTTTGTCGAGTTCTGCTTTGTTTATTCAATGCCTCGGTGGCTTTAGTGACTATTCATCGCGGAAGGCAAAGTGTATTCGCCAACGCTTACGTAGCAGAACCGTTCGCGGTCTTTCTTCAAGATTTCCTGTTTTCTTTTACAAAAATGTTTTTGTCTTGTTTTTAGTGGGCAATGGCAGACGGCCATGTCCCGGTTTTACACTCTACCTGTTTTCATTTCATACAACAGAAGGCTTACTTTCTTTCGTACTAAGCAAAAATGTACCGTATGACAAAATTCTGCGTGACGGAACATAAGGTATTTTCTGCGCGGGGTGTGACGTCACATCTGCCACCCCGCCTAGTTGGCCATTATCTAGAAGAGATAATGTTCACATGGTCCGTTCTGTCGGCCGTTAGGTGTGCCTTTTTTATTACAATTATTTTCGCGTTTCAATGCAACTATATACATATTCGTTGTTATATAATATGCCTTCTTTCTTCGGCACGTAAAATTCAATCAAGTACAATGGTGCTACATATCGTTTCTACATAAATTAACAATATCTGAAATTTCTTCATTTCTCGCCTGGTGCGCTGCGTCTTGAAGATATCCGCTGCTTGGCTGTCGTGTTCAAGCGCCGGGTTACAGGAGGTTCGAAACGGGGGGGTGCGTCTGGCAGTTGAGGTTCTCATCGGTTGGTTGTGGTGTCATCCTTCGCGAACTCATCCTTAAGGCTTCATCTGGTTGTTTTACGATTGTTTGTCGTTGGACTTCACTGCTGGGTAAGCCGCCTCCCTTTGATATGGATCGGCTGTATTTTGTTTGACTTATAATACTGTTACGCACCGTGTGGAGAAAAGATTTGCGATTGCCACCAGCTCTGTTGCATAATGCAGTCACTTGGTTTATCATCTTTACCTGTCTGCGCGGGGTGTCCAATTACCCGCTAACATATGTGCGCACATTTTCAAATCGTAGTGCGGAAATAACATTGTTGATTAAACAAGAGCAAAGTTTTATAGCGTCATTTTGCTTGTTTGGCTTTGACCTCGAATCCTCGAATTTGTAGAAGTCAATAATTCTCAATGAGTAATATATATTTGGAACAAATTATTACTCCCTTCGCTGCATAGTTTGATGTAATCGTCTTCGCGCTGAAGTCTCGATTCTGGCTCGACCATGAGCCGCTTTGATTGATTCTTGTTGCACTTCTGGCCTCCTCAGGGCCGAAAACTGGATGTTGTTCGTCTCTTCTTGGTAATATCACTTGGCTAAATTCCCGTCGGCCATAGACACCTGCCGTTCAACTCCCCTCGCAACCGCCTGCTTCCTTTTTCGCTTTTTCCTGGGCATTATGGTATGCCCCATCGCAGCCTCCGTTGTGGTCATCTCTTCGTCTTGTAGATCTGGGAATCGTCTCGTTGTCAATGCTTAGATGCTAGTTGCCCTACTTAGCAAGTGGTGCATTAATTTTTTGCCATTATTTCATCAATTCTTTTTTTCGTTTTGTTACTTTTTCCACTTGCTGTTTAAAATTACTGTTACAAACAAAACATTTCAAATGTGCATTGTTTACTAATTTTTTTATCATACGTTCTCTAACTTTGGTGTTCGATGTTTTTTTTGTTTTACATTGAAAATCATTGCGTGACGTATCAATTCCATTTATCTGTATTTGGCTTTTCTTTCCGCGTTAAAATATCAGTTTAACTTGTCTCGTGGCCCATTATTAACTTTTTTTTAATCAAATGTTCTTCAAATAACTTTCTTCAGTTTTATTAAGTAGCTTAAATGCTTTGCTTTAATTGCATATTTTTATTCATCTCATTGCTTTTTCTCGTTAGATATCTTCTTTCATTTTCTCAAAACATTTTCATTAAATTAGATCTGTTTCCACATGATATATTATTCTTTCATCTCTTTATCTTTTTTTTTCTTCATCTATAGTTTATTTGACACGGCACAAATACAATTCAATGTTTAACGGCGCCAATTATATCTGGTAGCTTACTTTCTAAAGTATCTTAATAACTAAAAGCAAATTTTTTATCCTCGCTGCCGACTACGAGCTGAAACTAAATCTAACTTAAAGCTAGAATATTTTGCATTAAAAGCACAGGTTTGCTGTTTGATGGTTTTCCATCGCCATAGGTAAGCAGCATATTAAATTTGTTCCGCTGCTGGGCCAAGATATTACGGACTGGCATATTGGGTTGTTTCCATCGGGCCTTGAGAGTATCGTGCGGGTCTGATTGCTGTTTCCGGATCCGGGGTCTTAACGTGTTCTTGTCGTTTGGTTGGATGTAGGCGGAAGGGGATAGGACTAAACTGGGGCGTGGATGGATTTCAGGAAAACGTATATAAGGGACATGTAGGATAGGTCACGGCTCGCCAAGACATCATGAACAGGAACAGCCGGCTGCCTACCTTCGGCCTGCAGGGAAGCTATTAATCTAGACCTGACGTCACGGTGTACAGGGCATGACCAAACAACGTGCTCTATGTCGTGATAACCTTCACCACAGGCACAGATACCACTCTCCCCGAGCCCAACACGACGGAGATGCGCGTCAAATCTATAGTGATTGGACATAAGCCGGGACATCACGCAAATAAAATCCCGACCTACATCCAACCCCTTGAACCACGGGTTCGTCGATACCTTGGGGATTATGGAATGTAACCACCTTCCCAGTTCCTCCTTGGTCCAAGAATTTTGTCAACTGATGATAGTATTCTGACGTACAAATGCGAAAAATTCATTAAAGGCAATTGGTCTTTCATAAATATCACCGTTTGTTGCGCCCACCTTAGCCAAAGAGTCCGCTTTCTCATTACCCGGTATCGAGCAGTGAGAAGGGACCCACGCTAAGGTAATCTGAGTAGATTTTTCGGATAAAGTACTCAGATGTTCCCGTATTTTCCCCAGGAAATACGGAGAGTGCTTAACATCTTTCATCGATCGGAGAGCCTCAATGGAACTGAGACTGTCCGTAAAGATGAAATAATGGTCCGTGGGCATTTCTTCGATAATCCCTAGGGTGTACTGAATTGCAGCTAATTCTGCGACGTAAACAGAAGCAGGATTATCGAGTTTATGGGAGACGGTTAAATTGTTATTGAAAATACCGAAGCCAGTGGACCCATCAAGAAGTGATCCGTCAGTGTAGAACATATTTTTGCAGTTGATGTTTCGATATTTATTGGAAAAAATTTTGGGGATCTGCTGCACGCGTAAATGATCCGGGATTCCACGAGTTTCTTCTATCATGGATGTATCGAAAAACACAGTAGAATCAGAAGTATTTGATAAGTCGACACGATTTGGAATATTCGAAGAAGGGTTAATATTTTGGGACATGTGATTGAAATACAATGTCATAAAACGGGTTTGAGAATTAACCTTTAAAAATTTTCAATCACGGGACGGTTCAAGCCCTTACATTTGATTAGAATACGAGAAGACAGGCTCCAGAAGCGGTTTTTCAATGGTAGTACTCCAGCAAAGATCTCCAAACTCATCGTATGGGTCAATTGCATGCAACCCAAGGCGATACGCAAACAACGATATTGTATTCGCTTCAGTTTGATCAAATGTGTGTTTGCTGCGGAGCGGAAGCAGAAACACCCGTACTCAATAACAGACAGTATCGTTGTTTGGTAAAGCCTTATAAGGTCTCCTGGGTGGGCTCCCCACCATTGTCCGGTTATTGTACGGAGAAAATTCACTCTTTGTTGACATTTTTTCATCAGATACCTCACGTGACAACCCCAGGTGCCTTTAGAGTCGAACCAGACACCAAGATATTTGTGTACCAAAACCTGAGAAATCGTTTTACCCATTAATTGTGTTTGAAGCTGAGCAGGTTCATGCTTCCTAGAAAAAACTACTATCTCAGTCTTCTCCGGAGAGAATTCGATACCTAGCTGTAAAGCCCAAGCAGACAAATTATCCAAGGTATCTTGCAATGGTCCTTGCAAATCGGCAGCTTTGGCTCCTGTAACAGAGATTACACTGTCGTCTGCAAGTTGTCTTATCGTGCATGAATTTGCCAGACATTCGTCGATGTCATTTACATAAAAGTTGTAAAGAAGGGGGCTCAAACATGAGCCCTGGGGAAGACCCATGTAGCTAATGCGAAAAGTTGCCAAATCGCCGTGCGTAAAATGCATGTGCTTTTCGGACAACAAATCGTGCAAAAAATTGTTCAAAATTGGAGAAAATCCTTGTCGGTGAAGTTTACCCGAAAGAATGTCAATAGAAACGGAATCAAAAGCCCCCTTAATGTCCAAGAACGCAGACGCCATTTGTTCTTTGCGAGCATACGCCAGCTGAATATCTGTTGAAAGCAACGTAAGACAATCATTCGTCCCTTTGGCACGGCGGAAGCCAAATTGAGTATCTGATAGTATACCATTTGATTCGACCCAATGGTCTAAACGACGGAGTATCATTTTTTCCATCAATTTCCGGATACAGGATAGCATTGCAATCGGCCTATAAAAGTTGTGATCAGAAGCTGGTTTCCCTGGTTTTTGGATGGCGATCACCTTCACTTGCCTCCAATCCTGCGGTACAATGTTTTGCTCCAGGAACTTATTGAACAAGTTCAACAAGCGCCTCTTGGCATTGCCGGGTAGATTCTTCAACAAGTTGAATTTGATTCTATCTAACCCAGGCGCTTTATTGTTACAGGAGAGGAGGGCAACTGAAAATTCTGCCATCGTAAAAGGTGATTCTATCGCGTCGTGGCCCGGAGACGCATCGCGAACAATGTTTTGCTCAGGAACAGAGGCCGGACATACTTTCCTGGCAAAATCAAATAACCACCGACTTGAAGACTCCTCGCTTTCGTTGACCGTTACGCGATTCCGCATTCTTCGGGCTGTGTTCCAAAAAGTGCTCATCGATGTCTCCCTCGACGTCTCGTTCACGAACCGACGTCAATATCCGCGTTTCTTTGCTTTAGCCAAACTTTTAAGCTTGGTATCAAGCAAAGAATATCGTAAATAGTCGCTAGGTATACCTCCCTTCTCGAAGGCCAAAAACGCGTCGGATCTTTGCGTGTAGACATCGGAGCACTCTTGGTCCCACCACGGAGTGGGAGGCTGTTCTTTGATCGTTACGCCGGGATATTTCTTCGTTTGGGCTTGCAACGCGGCGTCGAGAATCAAGCCCGCGAGGAGGTTGTATTCTTCAAGTGGTGGATGATGTTGAATCGACTCGACCGCTTTCGAAATCATTTCCTCGTATAACTTCCAATCGACATTCCGTGTGAGGTCATACGGAATGTCAATTGGTCGCATGCGAGTTGACCCGTTTGTAATTGAAATAAGAATAGGCAGATGGTCGCTACCGTGAGGATCGAGGATTACTTTCCATGTGCAATCCAACCGTAGCGACGTCGAACATAAGGATAGATCCAAAGCGCTTGGGCGCGCTGGAGGTTTTGGGATACGTGTCATTTCACCGTTGTTTAAAATAGTCATGTCGAAGTCATCGCAAAGGTTATAGATTAAAGAGGAGCGGTTATCATTGTAAGGGGAACCCCAAGCCACACCATGAGAGTTGAAGTCTCCCTAAATCAAACGTGGCGAGGGAAGAAGTTCTATTAAATCAAAGATCAACCGTTGCCCAACCTGTGCTCTGGGAGGAATATATATTGAGGCAATACAAAGCTCTTTACCTTGTATTGTCATTTGACATGCGACAACTTCGATGCCTGGAATCGAGGGGAGGTTAATACGATAGAAAGAATAGCACTTTTTAATCCCTAAAAGTACTCCTCCATATGGAGTGTCTCGATCAAGGCGAATAATATTAAAATCATGGAAGTTGAGATCAATATTTGAAGTAAGCCAAGTTTCACAAAGGGAAAATGCATCGCATTTGTTTTTATTTATCAAAACTTTAAACGAATCAATTTTTGGTAAAATACTTCTACAATTCCACTGTAAGACAGAGATAGAATCCTTCATATACGCAGTTGAATTAGGCATCGAAGGATACAATCGCTGCAAGGAGGGGCCATTGGGCAGTCAACTGCTTCAAAAATGATCTAACTGTTGGGAGGAATGCTGTAAGAAAAATTTTAATTGGATCGGGTACATTGAAATTTTCAAAATCCAGTCCACAATGTCAGAAAATTTCACTAATCCAGAGTTTGTTTCATCAACTGGATGTGCAAAAGGAACAACTGGGGTTTTAGATGTTCCTGGCAGTGCTGGGAACTCCTTCTGGGACTTTAAATTTGCAAGCCCAGGAGGAGTTTGCTTCGGTTTTTCCGCAGCACTGTTTGGTTTGTTCGTACTTTTCATTACACTTTGGGAAATCTTAGGACCTTTACGGGGAAGTTTAGGAGAAGAAACATTTTTCCTCTTCCTAGACTCCCCAGGATTGGCATAAGATGTTCCCACTGATGAATCGTCAGAATCGGTTTCATCAGAGGACAACAGATCAAAGGGGTTCGATGTTATGGTAGAAGTGGTCACGGTCTTCTTCAGCATCTCAGCATAAGAACGCTTTGAACGCTCCTTAAGTGACCGCTTGATTTTATCTCTGCGCTGCATGTACACCGGGCATGTGGAGAGCTCATGCTGGTTTTCCCCACAGTGAATACATTTTTCAGCATTAACACTGCAAGAATCTTCCGCATGAGTCTCCCCACACTTGCTACATCGTGCCTTATTGCAGCAGTAGGCGGCTGTGTGGCCTAACTGCTTGCAATTGGTGCAATTCATAACACGGGGTACATACAATCGCACAGGCAGACGAACCCGGTCGATCGAGACGTGGCTAGGGAGTGCAGATCCGGCAAACGTAACGCGAAACGAGTCTGACGGAGTGTAAACTTTTTTACCGCCGACGAGAGACATGGACCGCAATTGCTTACAATCCAAAATTTTCGCCTGTGTTTCGGTATTTTTGAAGCAACCGGTCGCGCTTTTTAGGATACACTCGACAGACAGACTCGAATCGGTTATGACACCGTCGATCTCCACGTCTCGTGCGGGTATGTAAACGCGATACTCGCGTGTGAAGAGCTCAGAGCAAGCGATAGCATTGGCCTGTGTCAGATCACTGACCACGACACGGAGCTTGTTAGGTCGGACCTTGGAAATTTCGGTCACGGCCTTGCACCCCTTCGTCAGGTCTTTCGAAATTTGCAGTATGTTTTATCGCTTTGAATTTACTCCTGCCTTTGGACGAAAATAAACAGTATAGCTGCCCTGTTGAGATCCGTCCGGGTAAAGCCTGGGGCGAAGGGGGACTGGAGAATGAACAGGGGAGGGGGTAACAGAAGGGTCAGGGTCAGGGGGGCTCGGAGATGGTGGCACGGGAGGCGAGGGATCTATATCCATCGCGCTAAATGTAGTGCACTAGCGCACTAGCGCCGACAAGAACACGTACCTATTTACTTCTTCCTTCCAGCAGTGGTTGTCCGATCGTTCGAAGCTGCACCCAAAGCAGCCAGCAGCACCAGTACAGCAGCACCAATACAGCCACCAGCAGTGAGCCGGGTGTGAGATCACTCAGCACAGCGACACGACTCGACTGTCAAATGATGGCCTTGAATTAGAAAGATCTATTCACTGTGCACAGATCAAAACTGCAGCTGGTATTTTGCACCAATACAGCCAAAGTTGCGAGCCGGGTACAGAACGTAGCGACACAACTCACAATCTAGTTGGCCTATAGCGCGAATAATACACTCTTTTGTTTGGCTATTCGTACACACGGACCGGATTGTAATAGAACGACCACTTTGCACGTCCGTTTCTGTCGAGTGTTCGACGCGGAATGATATTATTACTCTTATTATTATTATTATTACCCTTATTATTATTACTCTTATTATTATTATTACTTTTATTATTATTATTACTCTTATTATTCAGAAGCTGTTTTGCTTGCGAAGCGAATAGACGCATATTATTTCAGTCCGTATCGATTCGCACGTCTTTTGCTCAACAATACATTTCGGTCACGGTTTTGTTTTCGGGTCAGTCAGTGCCGTGGTGATAATAGGCTGCGCACAGCAGCAGGAATTATATCCCGCACCGCCGGGTGCTGGCTACATCGCTAGCAGAAAAGTGATCCAGCCTTGGTGACAATAGCCGACAATATAGCGGCAGAAGAACTATCGCTTGCAGCACGTGAAGCCACCTCTGCGACAATAGCTGACAGTCCAGCAGTAGAAGCACTCCCCCGCGCACCGCCGGATTCTGGCTACCCCGCTTGCGGCACGGAAAAGCGTACGGCAGTACGTTGGTCAGGATTATCTTGTTAAGTATTGTGTTTCATTTTTTAACCCTTTAACTACCACTGACTTTTTTTTTATTTTGAACGATTATATTTGAACAAATTGTTTTTTCATTTAGTAAACTTTTTTTTGATTCCCCTCCATATACGGTTTTTTTACCGCGAGTTAGCGGTAGAGCGAAACGCTCCCGCAAAAAATGGACAACATGCAGGTGGAATTATTCTTGGATGTAGAAACCATTGGGGAAGAAATCGAAATCTCCCCCACCACCTCCCCTCTACCGTCCCCTCTACCGTCCCCTCTACCGTCCCCTGTACCCTCCCCTGTACCTAGCCCAGTACCGGAAGCTCCGGAGGTACGGGTAAAAGCTTACCCAGATGCCGCTATAGGTCCATTTTTTGTCTTTTTCCGGCCCATAAAGAAGCCGTTAAACATTATACAAATTGGCAAGGACCTGGTAAAAAAGTTTTCGGCCGTAACCGAAATAACCAAGGTGAGACCGAATAAACTGCGAGTTGTCGTGAGATGCTTGAAGCAAGCAAACGCGATTGCTAGCTGCGAGCTCTTTACGCGAGAGTATCGCGTGTACATCCCTGCCAAGGACGTGGAGATCGACGGTGTGATTACCGAAGGGAATCTCACAGTCGATGACATTTTTCGTTATGGGGCTGGCTGTTTCAAGAACCCCTTAATGAAAAATGTAAAAATACTGGATGTCAAGCAACTGCATTCAGTATCCATCGTAGAAGGGAAGAAGAAATTCTCCCCTTCGGATTCCTTTCGGATAACCTTTGCTGGATCTGCTCTGCCGAACTACGTCCTTTTGGACAGGGTTCGTCTGCCTGTACGCCTGTTCGTACCGCGGGTCATGCATTGCCAAAACTGCAAGCAGTTAGGTCATACAGCCACCTACTGCTGCAACAAGGCACGCTGCAGCAAGTGCGGAGGAAATCATGCTGAGACCGCTTGCAGTGAGGATACTGAAAAGTGTCTTTACTGCGAGGGAACTCGGCATGACCTTTCGGCATGTCCCGCGTACAAACAGCGCGAGGAGAAAATAAAGCGTTCCCTCAAGGAACGATCAAAGCGCTCTTTTGCAGAAATGCTAAAGAGAGCTGAGCCACCTTCGACAGGAAACATCTTTTCCTTTTTGCCAACCGATGAGGGTACATCTGACGATCCCGTCGAAGGGTGTTCTTATGCCATGCCAGAAGGATCTAGGAAGAGGAGAATAGTAAACTCTCCTAATCTTTCTCGCAAAGGTCGTAAGATAACCCCTAGCGGAATGACCAATAAGCCTACGCAAAAAGGAAGCGGTGAAGAAAAACCGAAGCAAGTACCTCCCGGTTTTAATTTCAAATCTAACCAGGAGTACCCACCGCTTCCTGGGGCACCAAAAACCCCTCGTGCACCCATTTCTCGATCAGAGGATAAGAAAGAAACAGGGTTTATAAATTTCTCTGATATTGTGGACTGGATATTCAAAACATTCAACATAACAGATCCCCTTAAAAACATTCTTCTGGCCCTTCTCCCTACAGTGAAAACATTTTTGAAACAACTGGCAGCAACTTGGCCCCTCATTTCAGCTATCATATCTTTCGATGACTAATACGGCGAAAAAGGTTAGGAATTTTATCACTGTATTACAGTGGAATTGCAGAAGTATCATCCCCAAACTCGATTTATTTTCTCATTTGATAAACACTTATAATTGTGACGCTTTTGCGCTTTGTGAAACTTTTCTAAATTCAAATAATCAACCCAATTTCCACGATTTTAACATAATCCGTCGAGACCGAGACTCACATGGTGGAGGGGTACTTTTAGGGATCAGAAAGTGCTACTCCTTTTTTAGAATCAACCTCCCTCGGATCTCGAATATTGAAGTCGTTGCCATTCAAACAAATATGAATGGAAAAGACCTTTGCATTGCTTCGATTTATATTCCTCCATCCGTGCGGATTGAACAGAGGCAACTTCCTGACATAGCAGAATTGCTTCCCGCACCTTTTTTGATTTTGGGAGATTTTAACTCCCACTGTTTGCAATGGGGATCGCAATACGACGACGCCCGATCTTCTTAATTTGTAACTTGATCGACGACTTCAATATGACACTTTTGAATACTGGGGAAGCGACACGTGTACCTAATCCTCCAGCACGTGAAAGCGTGCTTGACCTATCCCTTTGCTCGACATCACTAGCGTTAGATTGCCAGTGGAAAGTAATCAATGATCCTCACGGTAGTGATCATCTCCCAATCGTTATTTCAATTGCTAATGGTTCAACTCCCGCGAATCCAATCAATATGTCATACGACCTCACACGTAACATTGATTGGAAGCGTTATGAGACTATCATAGCGGAAAATCTCGAATCTCACGAGGAACTTCCTCCGAAGGAAGAATACGCGTTCCTTTCTGGCTTGATCATCGACGCCGCGACTCAAGCTCAGACCAAACCGATACCCGGGATAGCAATTAGACGGCGTCCTCCTACCAAGTGGTGGGACAAAGAGTGCTCTGAACTGTACGCGCGAAGGTCCTCGGCATATAAGGACTACCGAAAGTATGGCTCGGTTAAGCTGCTTCGAAGGTACGAGGTACTGGACAGGCAGATGAAGAGCTTAATGAAAGCGAAAAAACGCGGATACTGGCGGCGGTTTGTAAACGCGTTATCGAGGGAAACAGCGATGAGCACTCTTTGGGATGCCGCCAGGCGCATGCGGAATCGTAACGCTTCGAATGAGTCCGAGGAGTATTTAGATCGCTGGATACTCGATTTCGCCAAAAAGGTCTGTCCGGACTCTGTCCCCGAACAGAAGACCTTTCGCGACACGTTTTTAGTAGCTACGGAAGAGCCTCCATTTTCGATGTTGGAATTTTCAATGGCTCTCCTCTCGTGCAACAATAAAGCTCCAGGGTTGGATAGAATTAAATTCAACTTGTTGAAGAACCTACCCGATTCTGCAAAAAGACGCTTGTTGAACTTGTTCAACAAGTTTCTTGAGCTAAACATTGTTCCGCACGACTGGAGGGAGATAAAAGTCATTGCTATTCAAAAACCCGGAAAACCTGCCTCTGATCACAATTCTTATAGGCCGATTGCTATGCTCTTCTGCATCCGGAAATTAATGGAGAAAATGATCCTCTTACGGTTAGACAAATGGGTCGAAACAAATGGTTTACTTTCAGATACTCAATTTGGCTTCCGCCGGGGCAAAGGAACGAACGATTGCCTAGCGTTGCTTTCTACTGAAATTCAACTCGCCTTTGCTCGAAAAGAGCAAATGGCTTCTGCATTTTTGGACATTAAGGGGGCATTTGACTCTGTCTCTGTAGAAGTTGTAACCGAGAAACTTCATTCGCAGGGACTTTCACCAAATTTGAATAATTTTTTGCTCAATTTGTTGTCAGAAAAGCATATGTATTTCTCACATGGTGATTCGACAACTTCCCGAATTAGTTACATGGGTCTTCCCCAGGGCTCATGTTTAAGCCCTCTCTTATATAATGTCTACGTTAATGACATCGATGAATGTCTTGCCAATTCATGCACGCTACGGCAACTTGCAGACGATAGCGTTGTATCCATTACTGGTAGCGAGGCTAGCGATCTGCAAGGACCATTGCAAGATACCTTAGACAATTTGTCTGAATGGGCTCTCAAGCTGGGTATCGAATTCTCTCCGGAGAAAACTGAGCTGGTCGTTTTTTCTAGGAAGCATAACCCAGCTCAGCTGCAGCTCCTACTAACGGGTAAAACGATCACTCAGGTTTTAGTCGCTAAATATCTCGGGGTCTGGTTCGACTCTAAATGCACCTGGGCTTGTCATATTAGGTATCTGACACAAAAATGCCAACAGAGGATTAATTTTCTTCGTACGATTACTGGAACTTGGTGGGGTGCTCACCCAAGAGACCTTCTAAGGTTATACCAAACAACGATACTGTCAGTTCTTGAATACGGTTGTTTCTGCTTTCGCTCTGCTGCGAAAACACACATTATAAAACTAGAAAGAATACAATATCGTTGCTTGCGTATTGCCTTAGGTTGCATGCAGTCGACCCATACGATGAGTCTTGAAGTGCTAGCGGGTATTCTTCCGTTGAAACATCGTTTTTGGAATCTCTCTTACCGGTTACTTATTCGATGTACGATCATGAACCCATTAGTAATTGAAAATTTCGAGAGGTTGGTCGACCTTCAATCTCAATCCAGATTTATGACTTTATGTTTTGACTATATGGCTCAAAATATTAATCCTTCTTCATACGATTCCTCCAATGTCGCACTTTTAAATACTTCTAACAATGCTATATTCTTCGACACCACCATGAAACAAGACATTTCTGGTATCCCGGATCAATTACGACCGCAAGAGATCCCTAAGATTTTTTCCGATAAGTTCAAACATGTTAGTTGTGATAAAAGGTTTTTCACTGACGGATCTAATCTAGATGAGTCCACTGGCTTCGGTGTTTTCCACGAAAATTTTACCGCCTCCTACAAACTCGATGCTCCTGCTTCCGTGTACACCGCAGAATTTGCTGCTATTCAGTACTCCCTTGGGATCATCGAAACCCTACCCATAGACCACTACTTCATCTTCACAGACAGTCTCAGTGCCATTGAGGCTCTGCGATCGATGAAGACTGTGAAGCACACCCCGTATTTCCTGGGGAAAATACGTCGGTTTTTAAGTGCTTTAACAGATAAAAATTACCGGGTTACCTTAGCGTGGGTACCTTCTCATTGTTCCATTCCGGGCAATGAAAAGGCTGACTCTTTAGCTAAGGTGGGTGCTATTGATGGCGATATTTATAGTAGACCAATTGCTTATGATGAATTTTATAGTATTTTGCGTCAGAGAACACTCAATAGTTGGCAATTATCATGGGATACAGATGAACTGGGACGGTGGCTACATTCCATTTCTCCTAAGGTATCGACGAAAGCATGGTTCAAGGGGTTGGAAGTAAGTCGGGACTTCATTCGAGTGATGTCAAGACTTATGTCCAATCACTACACGTTAAACACGCATCTCTTTCGTATAGGACTTGTGGACAGTAATCACTGCGTTTGTGGCGATGGCTACCACGACATCGAGCACGTTGTTTGGTCGTGTGCCGAATACTCTGATGTTAGGTCCAAGCTAATAGATTCCCTCCGGGCCCGAGGAAGACAAGCAAATGTACCCGTTAGAGACATTTTGGGAAGTGGCGATCTCCAGTATATGTCAGAGCTATACTGTTTTTTAAAAATGCGGATATTAAACTCTAAAATAAACGTTTTTTTGTATCTTATCAGATTACTCATCCTTCTTTCACTGAATGACTGGTGTACCTTGTGCTGGAGACACAAAAACTCGAAACCTGATTGGATACAGTGCTGTACCTGTTTCGAGATCACGATAATTCGGTGCAATGTGAAATGCAGTGTAATACATGTGCGAAAATTTATTCACTAGTAATTAGAAATTAGTTTATATTTATCTTAGAATAGTTATAGTTAATAATTACTTAATAATACAAACAAACTCAAGCTCCCAACCCAACAACCCCCAACCAGAAATCTGTAAAACCATACTAACCCCAGTAAATCGGGTGTAGCGATGACTCCCTCTAACAAGTTTGTTTTTACCCTGTAAAAATAAAATGTATTGTAAACACTGCTCCGTCAAGCTAACGCAAATGAGCTAGAATATAAACAACTTTAAAACTAAAAAAACTAAACTCTTATTATTATTATTACTCTTATTATTATTATTACTCTTATTATTATTTTTATTACTCTTATTATTATTACTCTTATTATTATTATTACCATTATTATACTATTTCGACCGATTTTTCTTTTGAGTTAGAACGTATCCAATATCCAATTTATCATGCATTTGCATGATATATGTGAATGTATCCATTTAGAATGTTTAAAATAACTAAACAAAGGAAAAAATCGGCGGGATAAAGTTTGCCGGGTCAGCTAGTTAAATTTATAAATGCGTAGATGGCCGCATACTTTCATTCCAGAAATCTGTATCATAAGTAATATCTTGTGTTAACTAAATTATTAACCCATCTTATCTTTGCTCCAAAATAGGTTCTTGGTATGCTTTGGGTGTGATGTCAATGCTCAAGATTCAGATGGGTGGACGCCACTGCATTGTGCAGCTAGTTGTAATAACCTAGCGATGGTTAAATATTTGGTTGAGTCTGGAGCCTGTTTATTTGCCGCTACGTTATCCGACCATGAAACACCAGCAGAAAAGTGTGAGGAAGACGAGGAAGGTTTTGATGGTTGCTCTGAATATTTATATAGTACGTTGTATTTGAAGATAAACGGGCATATCTCGGGCATGAGGAAGAAGGCTTTTTGTGCTTTTCAACAGCTTTTACTCACTATTCTCATAACATTCGTACCGCTCTTCTGTTATGCCTGTTTATCTATTCATATTTTTTTTTCAAAAATAGTTTAAAATCCATGTATTTACAGGCGTTCAAGAAAAGTTGGGAATTTTGAATGATGGTGATGTCTTCGCCGTATTTGCTTATGATGCGCAACAATCGGATGAGTTAAGTTTTTCTGTAAATGATAAACTTACAGTTATTCGTAAAGGAGACGACTCTGAAAGAGAGTGGTGGTGGGCCAAGGAATCCAATGGCGCAGAAGGTTACATTCCCAGAAACTTGCTAGGGGTAAGTTAAAAATTTTACTCAATTATTAAATTTTAGCTTTTATTTTTTAATACAGACTAAAAAATGTTTGACTAATGATAGTGTTCAGTGTCAATTATTATAAGTAAGGGGCCATACACATACCACGTGGACAGTTGGGGACGGGGGGGGGGGGGGGGGGGTTGTGTAATGTCCACGGTTCTACAAAAAAAGAATTTACATGGCATTTGTCCAGGGGGGGGGGGGTCAAAATCGTTAAAATTCTGTCCACGTGGTATGTGGATGGCCCCTAAGACTAAATAGTAATATCTTTTAAAAGTAAATTCACATTTGAGAAGGAGGTGGCAGCACTCATAAGGTTTTTTTGCATTCTTTGTTTTTGAAAATTTATCTGTAACATTTGAAAAGGACTGAACAAAGAGATAGAGAAAAGTTGATAAGGGATGACTTCTAGAAAAATATCTGAACTTTTTTAAAAAAGTATTGACAATATTAAATTTGAAAGTTCATTTTAAAAATAAAAAGTAATTTTCAATAAATCGGTCATGTAAGATTTTTCTCAAAATAAATTTTTTAGATAGACAGTTTAGTTGGCTAATACTCCTCTGAACAAATCACACACTCAAAGAAAAAAGTTGTTCTAACAATAACTTTTTCAGGTTTACCGCAGATTCACGTTTTATGCTTTTGAGCTGTCATCAATTGAGAGAATTAAAAGCGTTCCTTCGATCGATTAAATTTATAATATTTTTTGTTGAATCTTTAAAGCTTTTCATAAAATTATTTTTAAATGATAGGCTTAAATTTTTTCTCGTAAAGTTGGTGATTAGCTGCTGTTTTTTCCATGGCATCCTGGATTTTATTGGCAGCGCTCTTTTGTGACGCCTATGTGCTTTCGTATATTTGAGACGCTCTCAAGTATTGCTTGAGCGAGCTCTACTTCTCTCATATTTTGTGACTTAATTCCTTTTTTCAACCGTATATACGCTTCAATGAATAATTTAAAAAAAAATTGAAAATGTATTAAGACCACAACATAAAACCTAAATTAATCCACCCAGCGGTCAGACTCAGCCTTTCTCATTTAAACTTATTTAGGGATACCATCCGTCCTGATTTAGCAGGACATGTCCTGATTTTTAGAAACCCGTTTGGAGCGTCCTGATTTATTTTTCATATTTTAGCATTTGTCCTGATTTTTCTGAATGGTGCCGGACATTCAGAAATGTTGAAGATTTTTCAGGACTTTTTCTTGACCCCGGAAAGAAAAGGACTCATTTCAAACGATTTTTTTCCTTGGTTGAATCTTGACGAGAGAAGTTGTCTAGTCGTTGAAACCGTTAAACATCTGACAATTGTTAAGTATAATTTCAAACAGTTTACGTTTGCTACATTTTTGGGTATCTATTAATGCCTAAGGAATCAAAGTTGCAAAAATGAATCGTCCGAGAAATACGTTAAATAAATAAATGAGTGTTTTGGCGTATGTTGCAGAGCAAATCTCAGATTGCATGTTTTATTTATTGTTATCTCAAAAAAAAAGCTTAGATCAAATTTGTGCCGGAAAAAAAAGTTGTCCTGATTTTTAACTCCGACCAAATGGTAACCCTAAACTTATTATTTGTAAAAATAGATTTACATGAATGCTTAAATCCAATAAAGGTTTATTCACTCTTTGGGTTCTAAAATATTGATGTTGTAAATGAAGTATAAAATATGAAATTTGACGTAATGTGAGTGCTTAAGAAATAGCGAAATAAAGAAATGACTCACACATTTAACACACATTTAAATCATGTTGAGACCATATATATTGATCAAAGCAGGTATAGTTTTGAATAGTCTTTGAATTTCTTTTCTTTCCAAAACTTTTGAACCACATATCAAATTGTTATGAAGTTTGTTATTTGTAAGTTTGAGAGATGACTTGTTTGTATGACACTAGTTATGTTCAAATTAGTCGTGTAATATTTGAGATAATAGACTTTCGTTGTTTTAACAATTCAATACATAACGGTTGCTTAAGTTCGACTATAATTAAATAAAAAGGGAACGTATAGGGCAGCCCAACTTTGAAACCATGTGTTCAATCATAATTCATCAGTTAACGCTTAACTAGCCCATTCACCTGATATCAATATTGTTCAAATCGGTTGTGTAGTTTCTAAGATACTGAAGTTTCGTGATTTTCACATTTCGATACATTACAGACGAAATTACTGTCCGATTACACGAAAATTAAATGGGGTGTTATGAGGCAGCTAGACCTTTCATTTGACACTAATTTTGTGGAAATCGGTTCAACCATCTCTGATAAAAGTGAGTGAGTTCAAGTAATGTTTGGAATATGTTACTTTCCATAGCTGGATTTCACATTTTTAAACATAACAGGCAAAGTAATAATCCGTTCGCAAATAAAATCAATGGGGTCTTATGGGGCAACTAGACGTCCAGCCATCTCGGAGAAACATGAGTGAGATTAAATAGTCTCCAGAACACGTTTCTGTAAATAACTTCTGAACCACAAATTCAATCTTCACAAAATTCAAAAGTCAAGGGTTTTTAAGGTAACCCGTTCATTTGAAATTAATTTTGTTCAAATCGGTTGTGTTGTGTATATTTAATTTCTCACAAAATAAACATTTGTAATCAAGGTAATGATCCAACATTTGTTACTAGAATAAGACGAGAGGTTCTTGATCTAACACTTTGTAGCGCTAAACTATCTGGAATGATTGTGAACTGGCACGTGTCAGAAGAACAATCATTGTCGGACCACAAACAAATTATGTTTAACTATGTTTCTGGGGAGCTCGTGTCCGAAAAATTCAGAGATCCTAGAAAAACTAATTGGGATAGCTACTATTCCACACTCTCAAACAAGATTTTGCTCTCAGTGGACATCTCTTCCACTGAGCAACTCGAATCTGTTTCCTCATCTTTTCTAACTAATATAATAGATTCCTTCGAAGAAAGTTGCCCGGTGAAACGGAAAACTTCTAGTAAGAACGTATCTTGGTGGAACAATAAACTTGAAAAGCTAAGAAAATCGTCAAGAAGGCTTTTCAACAAAGCTAAAACTACCGGAAATTGGACAGAATATAAAAGCTGTCTAACAGAATACAATCGAGAGATTCGAAAATCACAGAGAAGGGACTGGAAGCGTACATGTGAGCAAGTTGAAAACTTGCCAGTTGTAGCTAGACTCCATAAAGCCCTCTCTACAGATCACACAAATGGGCTAGGCCGCTTAAAGAACGAAAACGGTCAGTTCACAACAGACTCTCAGGAAACACTTAGTGTCATGATGGATACACACTTCCCAGGCTCGACTCAATTGACTTCCGAAAATGCACAGGACTTCTATATGGCTCAACCTAGCTCAATTCATGACAAGGTTAAAGCTCAAGAATTAGCCAGTGTAAGCTTCACGACGTCAAGAGTTGAATGGGCAGTGGATTCCTTAAAGCCCTTTAAATCGCCGGGGCCAGATGGGATTTATCCAGTGCTTTTACAAAAAAGCAAGGATATTATAGTCCCCTGTCTGGTGGAGATGTTCAGGACTAGCATGACACTAAGCTACATTCCGAGTAAATGGCGAGAAGTCCGCGTCATATTCATTCCTAAGGCTGGAAAACGTGATAGGACGAGTCCCAAAACATATAGACCAATCAGTCTAACTTCTGTCATTTTGAAAATGATGGAAAAAATCATTGATCTACATATCAAATTATCATACTTAAAAAGTAGACCATTAAACAAATTTCAGTTTGCCTATCAAACTGGTAAATCAACTGAAACAGCACTCCACACGCTGGTTTCAAAACTAGAGAAGTCTTTTGAGGCTAAAGAAATCTCACTGACAGCCTTTCTTAAAATTGAGGGAGCGTTTGACAATGCTTCTCACGAATCTATAAAAAATGACATGTTTTGACATGTGCATCTTGAATTAGACTGACGCTATGTTATCAAACCGGTTGATAACAGCCAATTTAGGAAGATCAACTTTAACGACAAAACCAACAAGGGGTTGCCCACAAGGAGGGGTTTTATCTCCCTTATTGTGGTCTCTTGTTGTCGAAGATCTTCTTAACAACTTAAACTAGGATACGAAATCATCGGATTCGCTGATGACATTACTATTTTAGTTAGGGGTGAATGCGGATCCACTATTTCTAATAGAATGCAATACGCTTTAAACTACACACTTAAATGGTGTAACCTGGAAGGACTAAGCGTCAATCCTTCTAAAACAGTTATAATCCCATTTATAAGAAATAGAAAGTATAATATTGCAACTCTTAAGTTGGGAGACACACAGTTGGTGGCTATCCAAGCGAACCAAGTACCTAGGTGTTATGCTTGACCATAACCATAAGCTGCGATCTCAAAAGCAAACAACGCTCTTTGGGCTTGCAGCAATACATTTGGCAAAAAATGGGGACTCAAGCCGAGGATGATTCACTGGATATACTTGGCAATAGTGAGACCCAGAGTAACTTATGCCTCGCTAGTGTGGTGGCCTAAAACTTCACAATTATCAGCTCAGAAAAAGTTAGATAAACTACAACGTCTGGTACGCCTATCAACAACAGGAGCAATGGCCAGTGCACTATCCAAAGCCTTAGAAGCTCTTCTATATCTTCTACCTCTACATCAGTATGTACAACTTGAAGCCGAAAAAGGTGCTCTTAGGCTAAAACGTGTTAAAACTTTTCAGGAAGGGGATCTAAAGGGACATCTACGAATCCTCAAAGATTTCCAACCGAACACGTTAATTACCATGACTGTGGACTGGATGGACGCTGGAACTAACTTCAATGTTCCTTTCAAAGTGATTGAAACCAATCGCAGTGAATGGGAAGAAGGAGGTCCCAAAGTTCGTCCTGGATCAGTCATATTTTATACAGATGGCTCTAAAATGGGCGAGTCTACAGGCGCTGTGGTCACTGGACCAGGAATCAATATATCAATTCCAATGGGGCAGTGGCCCACAGTTTTTCAAGCGGAAATAAATGCTGTTCTAACATGCACAAGTATTTGCTTGGCTAGGAAATATAGGTATGCCAATATCTGCATTTTCTCAGATAGTCAAGCAGCTCTCAATGCTATAAAAGCATACACTTGTCAGTCGAAGTTGGTATGGGATTGTATTCAATCCCTATGACAACTAACTGTAACAAACGTTGTCAATCTATACTGGATGCCTGGTCACTGTGGTATAGAAGGAAATGAAAAAAGCCGATCTCTTAGCAAGAATTGTTTCTTCAACTGTTTTCGTCGGGCCGGAGCCATTCTGTGGGGTATCTTCATCCTGTTTGAAATCTGAGCTAAGAGGCTGGGAATTAATGATGATTGATGCCAACTGGAAGGCTTACTCCAAAGCAAGGCAATCTAAACTATTCATTACACCATGTAAAAGAATCACACGGAACCTACTCAGTATGAATAAAGCTGATCTGAGTACGTTAACTGGCCTACTTACTGGGCACTGTCCGAGTAAGTATCACCTTAAAAATTTAGGTAAACTGACAGATGACTTATGTCGTTTCTGTAATTCTGAAGTAGAAACCTCTGAACACTTACTGTGCCAATGCAGCGCATTAATTCAGCAAAGACTGCGTATTCTTGGAAAAGGTATCCTCACGCCTAACGAGATATGGTCTGCTGAACTAATGAAGGTAAGGAACTTCATCAAAGAAGTCATACCTTCTTGGGGTGAAATGCAAAGTCTGGGTGCGACTATCACTGATACCCATGGTGATGGAACGAACTGACAGTGCATAAAAATTAACGCGGAGTATACCACAATATATCTAACTAATGGTAGTAGTGGTCATAGGCTCCTACAGGAAAAAAAATCGGTTGTGTAGTTTCTGAGATATTGATGTTTCGTGATTTTTACATTTTGATACATAACCTCTAAACAAGGAATCCGATTACAATAAAATTCAATAGGGTCTTATGGGGCAACTAGACCTTTCATTTGCAATTAATTTCATTGTAATCGGTCCAGCCATCTCTGAGAAAATCGTGTGAGATTGGGAGAGCGTTACACACACACACACACACACATATACAGAAAATGCTCAGCTCGTCGAGCTGAGTCGAGTGATACACGACATTCGGCCCTTTTGAGCACTTTTATACCTTTAGTTTTTGCAGTGATTGCCATACCTTTCCAGGAGAAAGGCAAAAATATGTAATTAAGCACTTATCTGAGGTTTTCCCGCAAAGTTTTCAATTCCTCCTTCTTCTTTTGTATATTGCTGGAAGTTCTAGATTTAGCCTTCTACTCTTAGCTTCTGCCTCCTGTTTTTCCTTTTGTCTAAATTTTTAAGCTTCAGATTCTTTTTTTTCTTTTTTCTTCCTCCTTCTGCATTGTATATAATTGGTGCGCCTTTTGACCCATTAGTACTAACCTTTTGGGAATGGGTACAAGGTAAGCTTTATTGTTATGAGTTTTCAAAGCTGCCTTGACCGTCATGAGTGCGTTGAGAGTTCTCCCGCTCATGAACGCCTTGTCGTCAGTCAAAATTCTAGCTGAGGTTGAAAAATTGCGTTCAGCGTTTCCATGAGAAAGCGAAAGCGATGCCTTCACTATTCCCGATATCAATGGGTACATAGCCCTCTATCTGTCTTCATAAAAAAACGGTTGCAATATTTGTCAACCCTTATAAGCTCACTATCAGGTCGAGCTTCGTAGCCGCAAGGTTACAGAGTCCGCTTTGACAAGCGAATGGTGATAGGTTCGAATCTTTGTAGAACCAAACCATTCGTTCGCAAAAAGGACTTTAAGTATGAGTTTATTCTCAGGCTCTTCCATCTTCTCTCCAGATTTAATAACCTCTCGTCTAAAGCTTCGATAATATCATAGACTTTAGCACGTCTACGCTGTTAGAGTGATAGCTCGCAGGAGGTTATGATAGAATCGATAAGGAAGAAAGTAGGTTACTAAATCTGAATGAGAAAACAAAAAGTACTATAACTTCCCCCCAGACTTAATAACCACTGATCTAAGGCTTCGATAATATCATAGACTATGGCACGTTATATGCTTTTAGAGTGATAGCCTGCAGGAGGATATGATAAGGTCGATAAGGAAGGTAGTAGGTTACTAAGTCTGAAGGAGAAGACAAAAAGCACTATAACACGGAGCAGGTTACTTCTCAATAAGTAGCACTGCAAAATGGTAAAAAAACAGAAATGTGCAAACAGCAAAAACGTCCGGACAATGCCACAATAGATAAAACAATACTGGTCGCAGTGGGGTCCACACAAAAAAAAATCAGGTAAATCCTCCTCAATTTTCAACAGATGCTTTGAATTAGCATATTTTCCATCAAAATGGAAAAATGCCGAAGTCACTCCAGTTTTAAAACCTGAAAAAATCCAGCTGAAGCATCAAGTTATCGTTCAATTAGTTTACTCTCTTCTATAAGCAAACTTTTTGAAAGAATAATTCTTAATAGAATGATGACACATATTAACGGATTTTTTTTTTTGCAAATGAGCAGTTTGGGTTTCGACATGGGCATTCGGCACATCGGTTAGAGCACCTCCAGTGGAATAACCTTCAGATTTATTAGTACGAATCATATTAGGGGCCATCCACATACCACGTGGACAGATTTTCAACGATTTCGACCCCCCCCTCCCTCTCCGTGGACAACTGCCCATATAAATTCTAAAAAAAATGTATAGACCGTGGACTTTAGCCAACCCCCCTCCCAAAGCTGTCCACGTGGTATGTGGATGGTCCCTAATATGATTCGTACTAATAAATCTGAAGGTTATTCCACTGGAGATGCTCTTCTAGACATAGAGAAGGCGTTCGACAGTGTTTGGCATAAAGGTTTGATAGCTAAAATGTCTAATTTCCGTTTTCCTCTTTACATCACACAAATGATTCAAAGTAACTTGACTGACCGCACTCTTCAGGTTAACTATTTAAATAGTAAATCTGATAGATTGCCTGTTAGAGCTGGTGTACCACAAGGAAGTATCTTGGGCCCAGTCTTATATAATATTTTTACTTCTGATTCTTCTGATTCACCACCAGGATGTGAGAAATCTCTGTTCTGTGACGATAAAAGCATTTCCGTAAAAGGAAAAAGCCTTCGTGTTATATGCAGTAGGCTGCAAAAAAGTCTAGATATATTTTCTTCATATTTGCAGAAATGGAAGATTCCTCCTTATGCATCAAAAACACAAATAAATTGTTTTCAAACCCACCAATAATCATTTTGTTAAGATGAACGGTGTAATTCTCAATTGGTCTGATCAAGCTAAATACTTAGGGCTAATTTATGATAAAAATCTTGCTTTCAATATCCAAACAAAGTGCAATAAACATATAGAATGTTTGTATTGTTTTATCAACAGAAATTCTAATATAATAAAGTTCGCCTATGTATGAGGCAATCCATGGGTGGTGTTCCACGGTTTGTACGTTTGTCGACTTCCGACAACATTTTGAGTTGTAAAATGGCGACTTCCGGTGACTGGAAAACTGCCGAAAATGACCAAATAGCACCTAATATGGGAAATTTTTTTTTTAACCAGAATGACGCTCAGAGGCCAGAAATTGTCTCAAAATGCCATTTTGAAATCCAAGATGGCGACTTCCGGTTTCTGAAAAACAGCGGAAAATGACCAAATATGGGTTTTTCCGCGATTGTTATGATGCACTGAAGCCACAAATCGACCTCAGACAACATTTTGAATTGTAAGATGGCGACTTCCCAAATGACCAAATACCACCTAATATGGATGTTTCTTTAACCAGAATGACGCTCAGAGGCTAGAAATTGTCTCTGAATACCATTTTGAAATCCAAGATGGCGACTTCCGGTTTCTGAAAAACAGCGAGATATGACCAAATACCACCCAATGTGGGTATTTCCGAAATCGTTATGATGCACTGAAACCACAAATAGCGACTTTTGGTGACTGGAAAACTGCCGAAAATGACCCAAAAACAACCAAATATGAGTGTTTCTTTAACCAGAATGATGCTCAGAGGCCAGAAATTGTCTCCAAATGCCATTTTGAAACCCAATATGGCGACTTACGGTTCCTAAACAACAGTGGCAAAAAACCAAATAACACTCATTATGGGTATTTCCAGGATTGTTATGATGCACTTAAGCTACAAATCGACCTCAGACAACATTATGAATTGTAAAATGACGACTTCCGGTGCATGGGAAACTGCCGAAAATGACCAAATACCACCCAATATGGGTGTTTCTTCAACCGGCCGATTTCCATCCCATATGAGATGCTTCGATACCAAAATGATGCACAGGAGCTAGAATCGACCACAGACACCATTTTGAATTCTAAGATGGTGACTTCCGGTTTCTGGAAAATAACCGAAAATGACTAAATAACACCTATTATTGGTGTTTCCTAAAGCAGAATGACGCTCAGGGGCCAGAAATTGTCTCCAAATGCCATTTTAAAATCCAAGGTAGTGACTTTCGGTTTCTGGAAAATAGCCTAAAGTGACCAAATACCACCCAATATGAGTGTTTCTTTAACCAGAATGATGCATGGAGCTAAAAATTGACCTCAGACACCATTTTGAATTGTAAGATGATAACTTCTGGGAAACAGCCGAATACTACTGCATATGAATATTTACGTAATCGAAATAATGTATAGAAGCCAAGCATTGACCCTGGACACCATCTTGAATTCGAAGATGACCACTTTCAGTTTCTGGAAAACAACGAAAATAACTGAATAATACCCAATATGAGTGTTTTCGGAATAGAGGTGATGTACTAAAGGCAAAAGTCGAGGATGTTGTCATTCCGATAAAACCAATAATTTCAAACGATATAAACAAACCGCAAGAAATCAATGAATTTGGAATGTTGAAAATTATTAAATTAAACACAAAAATAGGCGGGATGAAGTTTGCCAGGTCAGCTAGTAAATACATAAATATGCTGGTTAAAGCAAAGCTGCAAGTGATGAATACGAAGATTAGAACTCGAGAGTAAAAAATTCGGAGGGATAAAAAAAAAACAAAAAAAATACTTTCAAAACGAAAAAAACTAAACATTAAATAATTGTTTTTGCATAACAGTTGTTATCACTAATTTTGTTTGTTTTGTTGAATACCTTTTATACATAATATAATAAAGCTTTTAAACCAATTACAACATTTTATGTATCCATACTTAAATTGCTAAATTGATAGAACATTCAAGTCTTATCTAAGCTAAAAGTTGCACAACAACCCTATACGACTATTGACAACCATTGTGCGGTTTTTCCTTTTATCTTTTCCACGAGGTAATTGAAACATTCATTTAATTGTACACTTCGTCGCCTGATTATTGAGCTTAAGCTTGACGGCCGCATATTTCGTAGTTGCTTCCGGTGATGGATCTGAGCTAGTGACGTTACACAGGGAACCACGTATATAGCAACTTGGGATTAGTTCACCATTTACACGTCGTGACCTGATTATTTGAATATTTCTTCTTCGTGCCTCGATAAGCTCCATCTATTATATTATCAATACTAGTTGACCCGTAGTGGCTAGCCACTTTCAAAATGCAAGTTGGACTGTTACTTGGACTCACTACAAATACTGGTATTCATTCTAAAATGATGAAGCTTCTTCAAAAAATCTAGTTTGGAATCAAGATTCAACTATGACAATTCGACAATTCGATGCAGATGATCAACGCTAATTTAAAACTCAAATGTTAACCTTAACTGTGAGGAACATCCTTCTTTCAGTGTATCATGAAAATGCTTGGATTGATCGTTTATTTGAAGTCGAATGAATATCTTGCCTCCTATATGAAACCACTGCACAGAACATTTTTTTCCATTATTTAACCATTTACGAAAAAAAATCTAATGATTTATCAATTTTCGTTTAAGCTGTATAATTTAAATAAGAGTTTAATTTTTCAATTGTAAGATGTTACATTTAAAGTAGAACTTACAAAACAAACAAAAACAATTCGCTTATAAACTCGAAAGCCCTTCTTCTGTTTATGTCGCAGAATTGGCTGCTATTCAATACACATTGAGTGTGAAAACATGCCTGTGGATAATTACTTCATCTTCACGGACAGCCTCAGTGCTATGCCTATTTGAGGAGGAATAACCATATAGATTCTACTCAAGCAGGCTTTTCCCTACTCCAACAGAATTTTCGGCCCCGTTATGCTTTCTCCGTCTGGGCCTTCTATTATAATTGTTGATAAGAATAAAAAAAAACAAATGTGATTGAGAAAAACATAATTTGCAAAATAGTTGCCTACGATACTGAACTACTCCAGAAATCATTCACTCGTGCAAAAGTTTGCATCCGTACTTTATAATAGTCGTGGCAAAGCCTAGAATAACTGGGTATTGACGTCTCCTAACCATTATTGGGCAGTTCAAATCACTCTGTGATACTCCAGTATAACCTCACACATTATCAATTTCCCGCATGAGAAGCCTGTCTCCCGCGTTCCCTTGTTCCTGTTTTTAAACCTGAAATGTGTGGTGTAAGCCTTGAGTGTGTATAAGGTTTTTAACGGGAAATACACTAAGGTATTTTAAGCAAATTTCGAAATTACCGCGTTTTTTATGCGCATTTCGGATTCTACGCAGATTTTTCAAAATAGTCGTTTTTGTCGAGGCTTTTTTAATGGCATTTCATTTTAAAATCGCTTATTTAGAATGTCTTAGGATCGTTCGTTTTACATTTTTCCCTTATGTTCAGCTCAGTTCGTAGGTGAAAACAACACTGTTTTTTTTTTTTTGAAAGTATTTAGCAGAAATGGTTAAAAACCTTTGGCAAACTAATTAAGCAAATTTGACATCACGTTTCAAAGTAATGACAAATAGTGTAAGCTTATACTGTATCTGTATTTATAAAGCAATGAAATAATATCTTATTATTTGATAACGTATTGACTGGTGATATTTCTACATATCGGCAAATGAATTATCGCTTTAACCATACAGTTTGAACGTCGGAGTCTAGTTAAAGGATTACGTTGGAGCTCTTGTTCTAAATAACCCATCATGTACTTGACTTTTTCACAGTCGGGTACTGTCTTATGCCATCACTTAACAACCTAATTTCGATGAAGCTATATGATGTTACAGGACTAATTGGATATGTTACTATAGATTGACGTTCATGATCAACTGATAGTGGTTTGGTTATTTTTAAATCTCTGGGACATGCTGAATATTTATGACACTACGTTCCTTTTACATCCCGAAATCATCTTCCTCTGTCTTCAGCGAAGCATTATATTTTTGGCGGTTTTTGTCGATGCAACTGGATCAAAACATTTAGCCATGTGCGAATAATAACACGTGTGCCTAAGAAAGTTAAAACTTAGTTCACTCTTATTTCCTCACGCTTCATTGGGTCCGTATCAGGCGAGAGGAGGTGTGTATAGGACTAAACGCAGTCAATGGTAACTCGTAGTTGCTACACATAAAAAAAATAACAAACTTTGGTGTACTCCAGGTTCATAGTTTACTAGAAAAGAAGACTGTTTTAGTAACTTGCGTTTGGCGTGTGCGTGACCACTGACAGCTTACGAAACTATATATATTCCGATTTAACTCCCGGAATGGCGTTAGTTTTACATACAAACAATATACGCACGAAATCTGCAACATATTCTTTTCTGTGAAAGTATGAAATTGAGTCAACTAAATCTAAAATTGAGTAAATTCAGTTTCGTGTTTGAAAATTTCGAGCAAACACTCACAGAAATTCAACAACAATGCACAGTGGTACAGTAAGGCAATGTAGGCGGACATGTGTTGTTCGATGCGATTTTATGGTTTTAGAGTAAAATTTTTTTCTAAGAACTTGTTTCTAATATTTAAACTATTTTTTATGTGCAAATGAAAATTAGGGTGGTCCTGAAATCGACTAAATAGAAAAATTAACTTTTTTATTTACAGAAATAATTGTATACATTCATCGGCACAGTTGTAGATCAACTAATTTTAAGCAACTTTCGGTATTTCTTCACAATATTTATACAATATTTGTTCTTTCAAATGATACCAAAAAATATTCTTTATGTTTGCCCTAAACGGAGAGATCAATATATCAAAAGGGCCTATTGTTAAAATAGAAATAGTGAAAACTCTTCATCTGTACAATATATCGACAATGTTTTTTCGTCAAAATTGGCGTATTTCTGATTGAAGTTACCGAAGAAAACTTTGTTTTTAAATTTGAGTTGAAAAATAGATCGAAAAGACTGTTTTTGGAAACCAAAATTAATGTCTACAAAAAAATTAGTTGGTCTACAAGTTTGCCAAAGAATGTTTACAATTATTTATGCAAATAAAAACAAGTTAGTTTGTTTTTATTTCGTTGATTTTAGGACCACCCTAATTTTCATTCGCACATAAATAGAGAGGAGTTGTATAAGAAACAACTTTTTACAAAAACTATGGCTTTAAACCGCAAACCAAAATCGCAACGAAAAGCTCATGTCCACCTAAATTGCCTCACTGTACCACTGTGCAATGAGTTTAGTTTTCACCACAAGAGGGGGTGTCCCTGTCTGTCTTCACGGAAATATATGGGAAATTCGAGGGTGAACTATATTGTTATTTTAAGATATTTGCAACCAGTGTTATAAACAAATGAAATGGGTATTAATACAGCAACTAAACCTTTAATTTGAAACTAAGAATGTTGAAATCAGTCCAGGCATCTTTAGCAAAAAGAGTGAATTTAAAAAGTTTTCTGAACACGTTTCTTTTCATAACCTTTGAACTTCACGTTCAACCATCATAAAATTCGTTAGTTGGTGGTTTTGAAGGAAGCCCGTTCATTTGATACCTATTTTGTTCAAATCGGTTGTGTAGTTTCTGAGATAATGGAGTTTCATAACTTTTATATTTTAATACATAACAGACAACGTTACAGTCCGATTATAATAAAATTCAATAGAGTCTAATCAGGTAACTATCAGGTAACTTTTTATTGCAACTTATTTCGTGAAAATTGGTCCATCCATCTCTGAGAAAAGTGGGTGAGTTCAAGCAGTTTTAGAAGTATGTTTCTCTTTATATGATTTCACATTGTTATACATAACGGACATAGTCCAATAACAGTAAAATTCAATAGGGTCTTATAGGTTTCTTTGCATAACTTTTGAACTACATGTCCAATCAATATAAAACTGTTTTACAAATGATTCAAAAAACAAGCCCGTTCTGTTAATACCTATTTTGTTCAAATCGGTTGTGTAGTTTCTGAGATAATAAAGTTTTGTGATATTCACATAAAATTTAATAGGGTCTTATGAGGCAACTAGACCTTTCATTTGCAATTAGTTTCATGAAAATCGGTCCAGCCATCTCCGAGAAAATCAAGTGAGATTGGGAAACCGTTACACACATACACACACATGCTTGTCATTCTCCTCTGGATGTGGAAAGGGCGGAGAAAAAATTTACCGCGTACTTCCCTTTCAGTATGTGCCTGTGTGTAGCAAATGCTTTCACCACACTGCTTCTTTCTCCACTCCAAAGTGTCTCACCCAACTTACAGAGAGACAAACGTAATTCCAGCTCATTCCACATCTGATAGAAACAAGAGGGGCGAATCACTCTATAGAGAAAACGCAGAAGTACACCGCAGAGTCCACTGGCGAGTAGTCTGGAAAGTGAAAAAAAAACCTACCGGGCAAAAGTGTAGTCCTCGTGTAGCTACACCGCGAAAACAAATTCGACCAGAGTAAACTCGACCGGCACGAGCAACGCAGTCTATTTTTTTTCTCCCAATCTCTTTTCCTCTTCTGCCACGCTCAACAAACAAACTGTAAAACGCACCGCAGATAGCTCTGCTGTGTAATTATTGTGCATGATGTCCATACGTGTGAAAAAGTACAACATAGTTCATTGTCTCGCAAGAGAGAAATTTCAGATTTCATCGCGGTGCTTTCAGGAAGCTCACCAGATAAAAATCGTCTGTCGTTCTCTTCTAGCAAGTGCGTTGATTTGTTCTTTAGTGTGAGAGCAGTTGTTTTCGCAGTGCAAGATGTTCTCCTGCACTCTAGAGGTTTTCTGAGGAGAAAAGACAAGCATGCACACACACATACACACACACATACAGAAAATGTTCAGCTCGTCGAACTAAGTCGATTGATATACGAGATTTGACCCTTAGGAGCACTTTTACACCTTTGGTTTTTTTCAGTGATTGCTAAACGTTGCTAGGAGAAAGGCAAAAACGCTGGCATTAAAATATGAAACTCTTCTATCTAAAACATAAATTAATCCACCTAGCGGTCAGACCCAGCCTTTCTCATTCAAACTTTTATTTGTAAAAATAGATTTACATGAACGCTTCAATCCAATAAATGTACATTCACTCTTTAGGTTCTAAAATTATTGATTGTTGGAACTTTTGTTACACCTTTTTCGGTCTCCGAAAGCAAACGCGTTTTTCATCTGTTGCGTAGGCTTCAAGCTATAAATTTTATTTAGCTTTAATTATTTTAATTCAGTGTTACAAAGCTCGCACTCTTTTAACCTGTACTTTTCACACGCGAGCATTCGTGTGTACTACCACACATGCATGGGTATCCTCGTGCTGATTCCTACCACACATCTTTGCCCGCACGGCAGCGTTGCTTCGAGAACGTGTGGTAGCCAGTCAGCCATCGTTTGCACTCGCATACTCGTACTCGCAGATGGTACTTTATTCGCTCACGGTCATGCCATGGTAAAACAGAGACGATGTATTGACGAGAGTGCGAGTTGGATTTTATGCACATGAGGCGCTAGGTGCTACGTGAACGAATAATGCGATCGTGTTTTGCTTCCCACTTACACACTATTCGTATCCATCATTGAGTTGATGGCATGATATATTATTTCTTTACGGGATACGCTATCAGATACGATACATTTAAGTAAAAATTCCTCCAGTTTGAATTTAGGCGATTAAAACATTGTTTTTAGCTCTGTAACATTTTATCTTTTTTTGACCGACACTGAATGACATGTTGAGCCCGGTTTGCTACGAAGTAGACATTTCATAATTTATTCTAAGCAAATAATAAAACGAAAAAAATGTTTTGGTGCCTTTCCTTATTTTTTTATAACCGCACTAATTTTTATTAGTCGAATATCTACAGGGTGAAGTGTGTCAGTTGATAGGCAATTGTGTGTTGATATCTATATTATTTAGGTTTAGCAATTAAATTGAATGTTCAATATTGTTACCGAATATTATCAAAGCACGGTGCCCCGCTGGACCATTATTAAAAAAAAATTTGTCCATCAAATCCAAGTATGAGGGTCAATTCTTCAGGTCATTTTACACCTCTGGTTAAAATTTAAGAAAAATCTATCGACCAGATCTCGAGAAATCTCAATTTTAGGGTGTTAGTTAATGAATTTCAAAATAATCCATACTCGATTCATGCAATACCACCGAAATTCATCCAAAAACTTGCCCAAATCGTTTTATGTCAAAATATACTTGTTGGTGTTGCTACAATTAAAACTGACTTAACTGCCGGAAGGCCGCTCACAAGGGCGTAAAATATTGTTGCAAATAAGATAATATAATAACCATTAATGGGAAATTTATCCAACTCAATTATCTGTCTTAGTTATTTTTCATCACCATCTGAAAAAAGTCAATTTTTTTACCGCAAACGTTAAGACGATGCCGATCTTTCAATGTTTGGGCTTGCGGCATTCGCCTTTTCGGCTAAATTGATAGGTAACTTTAACGTCAGAAACAAACGTTGAAAGTTCTTTTTTAAAAATGTTAAATTCAGAAGCAATAGTTAGTCTCCTATTTTAAGCAAATTTCATTTTGAATGGTTTGATTTTCGAACATTTCAATTTCGCCGGCTTCTTGCTCAGGCAGAATGTCAAATAAACTCTCACTGCATAAACTAATGTCAGTAAGAGATGCCTCTCTTTTCCTCCCCGTAGCGATGCGTGGTTTCTTTTTTCGCCCTGCTTTTTCAGGTGATACGAAAAAAGTTGAAAAATAATAAAAATTTGCAAATAGGTAGTCTTGAGAAAGACTGATGTAAATTAACATTCAGGTAATCTTTAAAAGACACACTGTCAAAACACAAACTTTGAAGCCACAGGCAGTCAAAGACCAGTCCACAAGCAACCGAAAATATGTCTGACCTGTCGGGCAGCTCAAGACGCACTGTGATATTGAAAACACCCTTCAAGCTTAAACCACCATTGAAATATAGAAAATTCAATATAACATGAATATACATCGTATTTGCGAACCCACGTATACAGAATAGCAAAGTGATCATGTTTAATGTTTAGAGGTGTTCATGTTTGGCGTTTAGGAGTTTACAATGAACAAATTTGTTGTTGATACCACCTCCTTCCCGCTCTTTTCCTTTCCACACTTATGAGATAGACGTAATTTAAAGTTATTGAAACATATACGCTACAATACGACCTGTGTGCGTGCCTGCCAAACGAACAAAAACCCTATCAATCGGATCCGGTTTACTTCTGCCAGTAGATCATATAAGACGCTGAACAGAAGTCTTCACACAACGTTTGTGCGCAAAACAGAACACAGCCTACGCTTAAATCCGAAAAGCTTCTTGAGATTCGTTAATTCTAAGCGTAGGGAGGAAGGTTCACCATCCAACATGTTTTTACTATACTGTGGAGCTACGAGTAGCAGGAAATGTGACTTGTTTGCCGAGCACTTCGCTAGCGTTTTAAACAGGGAGTGCGCTTCACCTAACGATATTGCTGCAGTTGTTACTCATGTACCGAGCGACGTGTTCAACGCTGAAATCTTAACGATTACTAACGAAGAAGCTGCAACAGCCATCTGCAATCTGAACCAGTCTTTCTCCCCTGGACCTGCTGGCATTCCTGCCGTTCTGCTGAAAAAATGTATTAGAAACTTCGAATCCCACTAAATGCGATTTTTAATCTTTCCTTGCTAAGACATCGATTTCCCAGCAGTTGGAAAGAATCAGTAATGTTTCCGGTATTCAAGAAAGGTGATATGCGGAACTTTGAAAATTATCGTGGGATCTCATGTTTGTGTGCCTGCTCCAAAGTTTTCGAAGCCATTATCCATCATCATCTCATTTTTAACGTGAAAAATTATATTTTTACTGCGCAACACGGGTTTTACCCCGGTAGATCTGTTTCAACCAATTTACTGGAGTTCACCTCTTCCGCCTCCGCGGTATGGACCGGAGCCTTCAGATCGATGCTGTTTACACGGACCTAACCGCTTTTGATCGTGTGGACCATGGGCTACTTTGTGCCAAACTCGACAAGCTCAGAGTTGCTACTGGAATGGCGGAATGGCTAGATTTCTACCTAGGAAATCGTAAGACCACTGTCAAGCTGGGTAAGTCGCAGTCGACTTGGTTCAGTAACAGTTTCGGTATTCCGCAGGGTGCATACTTGGACCGCTACTCTTTTCGCTGTTCATCAATGATGTTACAAAAGTTCTACCACTTGGCACACGAGTACGCGGATTATACTAAAATTTTCAAACTCATCGAATGTCTTTAAGATTGCCATAGGCTTCAATCGCTGATTGACTTGTTTAGTGACTGGTGCCATCGTAATTACATGTTGATAAGCATTCCTAAGTGTACTGTGATTAGTTTCCAGTGCAAAAAGCAACCTTTGTTGTTTAACTATCGCATTGCTGGCACAAGTTTACAACGCAGCGACACTGTCTCCGATTTGGGTGTTTTGTTGGACTCTCAATTAACATTTAGGCAACATTTCTCGTTGATAATGTCCAAAGCTAATCGCTGGCTTGGTCTAATATTTAAAATTGGCCAAGAGTTTACTGACTTCGGTACCTTGTGGACCCTTTACTGTGCGTTCAATTTTGGAAACTGCGTGCGTTGTATGGGACCATGGAGAGATCCTGATCATCTACCACCTTACGAAAACCTTTGCTTGTTGGTTGGAGTTGCCAAAACGACACACACAACATTTTCACAGGCCGATATGATTGTCCAGTTATCCTGACTTTGCTGCAGCTGTATTGTCCTCTTCGTCCTCGAAAAAACCAGAATCTACTGCAAACGAATGCACACCTTACGAATTACGGCCTTCATGAACCTGTTCGCCGAATGGCTCTGCTCTTCAATCAACTCAACGATAGTTTTATTTTTTAGTAATTTATTGTACATTATGAATTTTACAAATTGTTTGTTTCTATGTTATTTTACGCTTGTACTATGCTATGTTTTGTTTTCAAAAGATGCTGGGTTTTTATGCCAGCTTGAAAGTTGCCTCCACGGCCTTTCAAGGTGGCTTTTCCCAGCCATTTTCTTTTATATTTAAATTTATTCATAAAGACTTTAGTCGCATGAATTATTAAATAAATAATAATAATAATACGACTTGTGTTAACCGAATTAAATGAAAATCGGTTAAGCCAGTCTCTCTCTCTATGTGTACGGCCGACGCCTGCTGAAGGGTACAGCGAAGTTGTTTATAAATAGTTCAAGTGGATTAAACTGTTTGGCGTCGCTGAAAGAGGCCTTAGAAAAAGAGTTTGGCACTAAAGCATCGAGTGCAGAAATCTACGAGCTGCTGCGCGGTAGGAAGAAGAAGCACGACAAATCATTGTTGCAGTACATCTACCATAAGCAAAATATTATCAAACGAGGCCATATCGAAGAAGATGCCATCTGTAAATATGTCGCGAACGGTGTGAATGACGTCCCGATAAACAAAGTTTGCTTGTATGGTGCGAAAACCATTGATGATTTAAAAGACCGCGTACTGCATTACAAACTGTGTGACAAAGAACACAAACACAAGTGACCGTGGACGCGAGAAGAAGAAATCAAAATTTAGTGCGAAAAATTCCACCCATGCAACTAGTGAAAATTTGCGATTTTATAATTGTGGTAAGCGGGGCCACTATGCGAATGACTGTGAAGCAAAATCGCGCGGGCCAAAGTGCTTCAGTTGTAGTGAGGACGGACATGTAGCTAAAAACTGTGAGCGTGATAAAAAGAGAGTCTTCTGCGCACACGTCTTTGACACGGGGAGTCGATATAATGTACTGTGTGAGAGTGTGCACGTGAAAATGGGTAAGCCCCTGCTGCATCGTACGATAATGTGCTTCACTGGATTCGGTGCGGCAAAAACACCAGCGCGTGGTACGGTTGAGCTAGATGTGTGTGTGGGAGCCGAAATGTTTCCAACTTTGACGTTCTACGTCGTCCCGCCGAATAGTATGCGTTAAGATGCGATTCTCGGCATGGACGCACTCAAGTACACTCAACACGCAAATGTTCAAGTCTTACGCAGCCGGTGTGTCCTTGCAGTTCACACATTTTCTGCGTTATTAACGCACAAAAAATGTGTGGAAAGTATAACGCATCAGCTGCACGAGGAATACATAGACATGATTCAAATCCAAATGTTTATCATTACTACACGGCAAGGCAAATCGTCCTGCGCCGTTATTCACGTCCACTACAACCAGAGCTTCAGGCCTCTGCCATGCTGTATGCCAATGCGAGCGATCGGGCGGGGTTCTTGCTGTAGGTAAATAAACAGCCGTAAGTAGAGCGTCTGGCAGAGGCCTCACACTACTGAGCAAAGCGACGCACTTGCTTGAAGAAATATTTCTCCAGAGAGATAGCAAACTGGTATGATATTTTTCACACGAAAGGATAATACGCTCAAACACAACAGAGATCACTGCAGAACGTGCTTTGTGAGAGAAACATATACCCAGGTAGGAAAGTAGACAACGGTGTTTACTATGCATCTCGAAACTAAAAAAATTATCCAGCCGTACGTCACGCATGTTTGCTCTTCGAATTATATCGTATTGATCTCAGCAGTGTATTCCGCGTGGCGTTCTGCTATGCATTGTCTCTAGAGTGATTCACCACTCTTCTCCCGCTCAGCTGTTGTGTAAGCAGGGTTGCCCCATTTATACCTGTATTTTTTTTTTGACAAAATCTGTTTCTCTGTATCTCGGGCCTATAAATCTGTATCCAGCAAACTAAGAATGTTGGATGGAAAAATTCTTACTTGCAGAATATTTGTAAACATATTAGTGTTTGTTTTGCCATTGCTTTATCTTTATTTTTTGGTCCTAAACATTCAATAAGTAAGGCGATAATTGAATGTATTAACTGATGATTATTCATTTTTCTCTACGTGATGGTTATACATGTTCTTGCTTAATTTATCTGCATCGATACCAACATAAACAGTAAACCGATAAATCTACAGAATTAACCGCTACAGGCGACAAACAGTTAAACAGTAACATCATGGTCAAATGCAAGATTTAACATATCCATATCCACATATCTTATTATTATTGCTTCAATGTTGTTTTTGAATGATCTGGTTTTTGGAAATGAATCGATCAGGTGATATTTCAATAAACTTAAAAGTACCTCAATTATCAGCAAGCAATGCTGTTTACACTGTATCAACTAGAGCAGGCTCCTGAAAAACGTTACCAATACCACTACAAATCATTATGACGATACCAACACCGATGAATTTTTTTTTTTATTACTTTATTAGGGTGGCTTTCAGCCACAGGCTGGTTCGCCACCATCCGATGAAATCGTTCTAAGCGAAGTGGTTCGGAGCTGTCAAATACATTCAAAATACGCTAGAGCATCAAATGCGTTATGCCCAACGCACATGCGTTGTACTGGTTCCAAGATAGATCATTATTTTTTAAGGGGGAATTTGTTAGTAGCTTAAGTAGTTTTGATAAATATTAGTAAATAATGAGTATGTGTGTCCAATCACAAATGGTGACTTCTCCACACTGTTAGAAATTTGTAGTTTCAATTATTAGGATTTGTTTGCTTTCGCAATTAGGACTTATCATTCGTAGGGATTTAAACCGACTTGTCAAAAAAGGGGAAGTAAACTTATAACTAACTTAATTGCTGACTTATGGGTTATGAAGAAAGCTTATCGTAGCAATTAAGGATTGCAACGATTTTTGTCGAAAATTGTAAATAATTTTATTCGACATAGCTTCTAATGTTTCAACATCAGTAAGTCTATGTAATTCGAGTGTACCAAACCAAGGAGGACGCTTCAAAATCATTTTCAGAATTTCATTCTGAATCCTTTGGAGCGTTTTCTTCCTTGTTGAACAGCAACTTGACCAGATCGGTACAGCATAAAACATTACTGGTCTAAAAATTTGTTTGTAAATCAAAAGTTTATTTATTTATTTTTATTTATTTATTCATTAAATAATACATGTAGAGTAAGGGTTATCCCTTTTTTAATTTTACAATCATAATTTTAATTGTTCACACAACATTCTATTTGAATAAATTATCAACTGGAAATTTATTACTAAAAACTAAATACAACAATATAAGCTATACGTGTTTACCCTAATCACCACTCAACAACCCAACAACTCATGTTAAATTCTTTCATTAAGCCACTTCATGCATTCATGCCGGAATCTTTTTGCTGTTTGAATAGATTTAATATTATTCGGAAGTAGATTACAAAGAGTAGTTGCATGTACGAAAAAAGTATTACTGTAATAAGATGTGTTATGATGCGCGATCACAAAGTTACGGACTCTATTACTTCTGAAAGGTACTAACTTATCAGAAAGATAGTGAGGACCACGGTGAATAATTTTTAATAAAGAGACATAACATCGTAGTTTGAAAAAAATTATAAAAAGAACAACCCAACAGTTGCTGCTGAAGATGGGTCACGCTAGAGAATCTAGATAGATTGAAAACCCATCGAACACAGTGCTTTGAAGAAACTCTCAGGCGATCATGTGTGGAAGCTGTAGCTTTAAAATCAATTCTGAACTATAAGAAAAATGGGGCAACAGGAGTGATTTAAACAACTTCAGTTTTGTAGATACAGACAGCACTCCTGCTGTAAGTCTAATTCTGAAGGGATGTGCGATAGTGAGTGAGCGGAAAAGTGTTCGCAGCCAAATCTAACGTTTCACCAATCGTGAATTATTCCGAGTTGTGTTTTCCGATCCACTTCTTAACACGCTAGTTTTTCTGCTTTCGTGGCATATGAAGAAACAGTGAATGTGACTACTTGGAGGATTATTTTTTTCCAAAGTATACCCCAGTTGGAGACACAAAATACGCTTCCCCTTCAGAAATATTTGGCCCATTCATTCATTGTAGAGATGGTCGGGTATGGTAAATTTTTACCCGTACCCGACTTATCGAGAATTTTCAAACCCGTATCCGACCCGAACCCGAAGTCGGGTTTGTTTAAAATACCCGTACCCGACACGAACCGGATTTTTTTTTTCCAACTACCCGTACCCGACCCGTACCCAGAAGAAAAATACCCCGAAATTGCCGGTACCCGACCCGTCCTGGAGTTTTTTGATTTTTTTTTTCAAAATACCTGGTTACCTCGCACATTTTATGCACTGATTGTCATATGTGATTCCTCGTGATGATGGCCGGAGTTAGGCTAGAACCGAGTGTTCATGTGAACGAATGTTAATGAACCCAGAGTTCCAGGCGACATATTGGTTCTCCTTGAATCCAGTGTAGCACCTGTCACTGAGGACGCCCGCTCGTCTGATGTTGAAAAATTTAATCATATTTATCACGCAGCAAAATATCTATTCATAACTGTGTACGGAGAATTTGGGTTCCATATTTCGTGTTAGTTACCTAATATTAAAATTGATCAAGGATTTCAATTATTTATTTTGTATGTATACGTATGATTCATATAAAATGCTGGAAATTTTTATTTTGTTTTCGAGAGATCAATAAAAATTCAATAGAATTTTTTTTGAAAGATTCATAATAGCTTTATTATGAACCAGATCGAAACAACTAGAAGATCAGGATAAATTAACCTATAGTGCAGCGGTTCTCAACCTATGGTACGCGTACCCCTAGGGGTACGCGAAAGAAAAATCAGTAATGGCGGACAGGAGCATTTTTTTTAAATACTTTATTTGTTGTTCAAACTTGTTCTTAAAACATGACTGTAACAATCAAACAAACCACAGTTTAATTTGAAACCTGAACTAGACTACCACAACATGATCTACCACAACTCTCTCCCACTCTGCGAGAACATTCCAAGCCAGGGGGTACAATTGATATGGAGAATATTGCCAAGGGGTACGCGGACAAAAAAAAGGTTGAGAACCGCTGCTATAGTGGACCCCTTTATTTTGTTAATTTGTGTTTGTGATGCAGACTGGCTGGACAAGATGTGAAGTTTTCTGAAAATCACTCGAGTTTTCACATACAATGAATTAACCTGACGGGTGGTCCACTATAAGGAAGGGATCCACTATATATTAATTTACCCTACTAGAACAACACGGAGAATGATGTGAACTGCATCTCTGGTAGAGTTTGAAATAAACGACGAGTTTTATTTGCGCATCGTAGCAACCTGGAATCTTAAATTCGGTATAACACAGATATTTCTGTACATGCGGCATCCCTGATCATAGTTCAAACCAAGACCTGGGAGGAAGAAACGAATACTACACTAAAAATCGTTCGAACGGACATTTGTCGTTTTTTGATAGCGTGTAAGTATCTTACTGCTGTAACCCAAGCATGACTCGAACTAAGTTTTTAGTAACATCAGGAATAAATGTGCAAATTTGTGTGTAAAACACAGATTTTTCTAGTCAGTTTCTTCGGATTTTTAAGTTTATATATATATATATACGCAGACTTTTTTTTTGTTCACACATTTATTTGACACGATTTCGCAAAGTTGCAATAATTTTACAATTTTATACCTCGCTATTTTGTGAAACGAAAATCAACATTCAACCGTGATGAAGTGTATAGTTCGAAATTGTTACCAAACGACAGTTTTTTTGATACCCGAGTAATAATTACGGAGGAGGTGTTCCACATATTACACGTTTTAACCACAAAAATGCCTTAAAAAATCGGCAAACTTTCAAAACTCGTAGCTTACCAAAGGACAGAAATATTATGTTTCAGAAAATATTATTAATTTTATTGCGTGTATGGATGTTATCATGATAAGTATTTTTCCACGTTATCATGATAAGTCCACGGTCAAGTAAAATGCAATCATCCTCCCACAGTGATGAAGTTGCCGGTGCAACTACAAAATTGTCGCTACATAAAACAGAAGTTGGTTAAGTAATTCCTCAAATTATAAAAGAAAGCCGGCTTGCACCGTAAATCCAGAAAGCGCAAGTTTAATAATCGAAATACGCTGGCAGGATTATTACTGAAAATTTAAGAAATTTATTATTTTACGTAAAAATAAACCAAAATATTTTGGGTAACCACACTGAATACAAAAAAAAAATCCTTGCGTTAAATATTTTATCTAGTAAGGCGAGTCAAGTTATTACAATACCTGCTACTAAAACTACTACATAATGCACGAAAATCGAGTTACCCGTACCCGACCCGAACCCGACCAGTTGAGAATTTTTCAAACCCGTACCCGACCCGAACCCGAAGCCTTGGTTTTTAAATTACCCGTACCCGACCCGAACCCGAAAAATATTTTTTAGCGTTACCCGAAACCCGACCCGAACCCGTCGGGTACGGGTATCGGGTAAAAATACTCGTACTTGACCATCTCTAATTCATTGTCACATCCATTAGCACGGGTTTTTTCCAAAAAGATCAGTAACCACAAATTTAATGCAGTTCGTCTCACGATGTGTGCAGACCATGGGACTGTGGCTTCCAAACCGATGCTATTTACTTAGACCTGAAAGCTGCGTTCGATAGAGTGGACCATGGGATACTGCTAGATAAAATGCAAAGGCTTTTTTCCCCTTGTAGAAGACTGAACCACTGTGACCATTATTTGATCTATTGTGGTATGCTTCACCTTACTCTAAGTGCTTACGAGCAGGTACATCATTATTTGGCGAGTTGATGTCCTAGCTACATTGCACATTTATCCCAGTTGGGCAACGCACTTCGTATGAAGTTTATTACCTCACCAGGACTTTCCCTCCAAATTTCGGTAGGTTCTATGTGTCCCTTACCGAAGATACGCAATCTGCGTTGTATTAATACTCGGCATTCGCAGAGTAGATGTTCTGAAGTTTCGCTTTCGATGCCACACAGGCGACATTTATCATCATCAAGTTTGCCTATCTTCTTGAGATGATACTTACTCGGACAGTGCCCTGTAATAAGACCTGTGAATGTCCTCAAGTCTTTCTTATTTAATCTGAGCAGCACGAGGCTCTTCTCGCGATTTGGCTCTATGAATCTTTTCGATTGTCGTAATCCACTTATGACATCCCAGTTTGCTTTGATGGTCGCTTTTTCCCATTCACCGAGTTCAGCTTTTAGAGCGCTCGGGGAGATTCCACAGAAAGCTTCTGGGCCAACAAAGTTAGTAGATGACCCTTGTCTGGCTAGTAAGTCGGCCTTCTCGTTTCCTTCGATTCCACAATGACCAGGAACCCAGTTAAAGTTCACCTGGTTTTTCATAGCTAACTTTCGGAGCGACAGGATGCATTCCCACACTAGTTTAGAGTGGCAGAAAGGGGAATTCAGGGCTTTAAGTGCTGCCTGACTATCACAGAAAATGCATATATTTGCGTGTCGATAATTTATTTCCAGACACGTATTCGTGCATTCTATTATCGCGTATATTTCCGCCTGGAATAATCATGGGAAAAAATTTATTAATTCCTGGTCCTGTGAATCCCGCACCAGCAGAACCATTTATTTTAGAACCTTCTGTGTAGAAGCACAGTGAACCATCCCGAATTGTGGGTCCACCTTGTTGCCAACTTTCTCGTTCTATCTCTACTGTTCTGTAAAGAATTCCGAAATTTGGTTTCCTCTCCAGCCAATCCTCCTTACTTTTTATTAGATTATTTATTTGGAAATCTTTCAGTATTCTCAGGTGTCCTGTTAGATCTCCTTCTTTTAGGTTGCACTGTTGATTTAGCCTTAGAGCACTTTTTTCCGGTTCTAGTTGAACCACCTGATGAAGTGGAAGAAGGTTAAGTATTGCATCTAGGGCTTTTGATGGAGTGCTTCTCATAGCTCCACAAATCGATGCACAGGCCAATCTTTGGATTTTAGCTAGCTTAGCTTGAGTGGATGTTTCAGTGGTTTTGGGCCACCAAACTAACGAGGCGTAGGTTATTCTGGGTATGATTATTGTTTTATATATCCAGTGTATCATGCTGGATTTAAGACCCCAGCTTTTTCCAATGGCTCTGCTGCATACCCATAGGGCGTTTGTGGCCTTGGTAATTGTTTGTTCTATTCGAGTGTTCCAGTTTAGTTTCTGGTCAAGTATGATTCCCAAATATTTGACTTCAGTGGAAAGCATTATATCAGTGCCTTTGTAACCGGTGGTTCCGATAAACACTACCTTGTGACTCCATCCCAAGTCCATTTCCCTGCCTGCTATAAACGACCATACCCCTAAATGCGTCTCTGTTGACCGTGTTGTCGGTATCGCGAGAGTAGTGAGAGAGATACATTAACAAAGGGATTGTTTGTTACGTATGTCCCAAGCGGCGGTGCAACTGAGCAACTTTTTCGATGAAAGTGTGAACGGAATCTAAAAAGCTCGGGGTCAATTAATTTAAAAAGAGACATTAACAAACGATGTCATCTAAGGTGGGCAAGGCGGAACGGATGTGACTATATGTCAAAATTTGACATATTCGTCAAACTTTCGGTCTTATCTAACATTCTCTAGACATCTAAATCTTGGCATTTAGCGGAATGCTCTTTTTCTGATCTCGACCCTCAAGCAGAATAGAAGTGCGCGTCGGAAAAATTTAAGTTAAAAGTTCTTATTAGAATACACGAGGTGTATAAATTAGTTATACTAGAAGTGGTGGTAGAACTCTAGGCCTAACGTTATCAGAAAACTTAAAAGTAAACCTAGAATAGAAAGTGCTAGTGTGTTAGAAATTAAGAGTGGCGATAAAGAAATTGAAGATGAAAATCACCGGTAGTGCTACGCTACTAAGAGGAAGAAAAGGAGACAAGTTAAAACAGAAAAGTCCGTTTGGGGCCTTTTTCTGTTACTTGGAACAAAAATTCCGAGTTTTTCTTCATTACTAGAAAGCCTGGAGGAACTATACGAAAATCTGGAACCTACGTGGTCCACGACGCTTGGTCGAGTCAGTAAAGTCCACCTTGGATTACATTTTCCTTGAAACGAGTGGTTGTTCATCAAAAACGGGAGTCCCTGTTAAGCCCCAGAAGGTCCAACTTGGGGGTTCAATCCTGGAGTGAGTGCGGAGGAACGCGCGAGCCGTCTAAATCAGATTCCATCCTTGGTCAGCCGAAAATCCGCTACATTGCTTCGTTAATCAACCCCACCCGGATGTGTACACCGGTCATCAAAGAATAAAGGTTGGATTAACCTTTTATGCAGAAATAGTAATCCGGAGAGCAACAAGTAAACTCCTGGTTTTGGGAGTGGTCACCGGTCATCTACTGGCGGATCGAGGATCAATCGTCATTGGTATGAGCCTTTTCTGGAGATTGGTGAGTCTACACCTCCCCTTAAGTGGATAGATATAAGCGGATATAGATGTAAGAATATAACGGTTAGTCTAATTGAATCGTTAGTATCCCGTGATAGGGAAAACCCTAGTACAAAACCTCAAAACCTAGAGAATACACGGAAAGTTGATGTGTTTATACAACTTCGATTTGTCTGCGCTTTTACCGAACCCAGAAAGGGGTTAAAAATCCTCGCTGCTTGAGCATCGGTTCTGAATCCTAGCATACGTGGCCTTTGAGCATGCTCTAATGTTAGGTTCCGTTCAGCTATGCTAGCCACAGTAGATCGTGCATTAATGTTGTCGGAGTAGTCTGGATAGTTTCCTTTCCAATCGAAAAGGCGGTTCAGTGCGGCTCATTGTTATTAACCACCGTGAACAGTAAGTCGAGGTAGATAACGTCCATGAGATCCCCACCCAAGTAGAGCACAAGGTAGCCTACCTTTAGGGAATTAAAACAAAGAGTTACAAATTGGCGCCCAAATAAAACGCATTAAATTTTCACTGTTCACCTTTTTCCCCGAGTAGGGGGAGAAAAACAGAAACTGTTTAGGTAAAGATTGTTCGAAAAACGATTAAAATTGATAGAATTTTCGATAAAATTTGTTTAAGGTACAAAAGCTATTCAAAGCCTGAGAATCCCGGTGCCATTTTTTACACTGTCCTGGAGCTCAGTTGAAAGATACTGAAACTGTGAAGGGTTAGTACAGCTGGATAGCAGAGCGAGTCTGTACAGGGCACAGACGCTGACCTGGATGGGGTTCTTTATAAAATTGGTATACTTTTGGTATACTGATCAAAATTTGCCGTTAAGTCTTATCAATAATGGATGTAGAAATGCAAATGATTTATGATAGTCTATTGGTTCATCACCTTGAGCGAAACGAAGTTGAGCATAAACTGGCCGTGCGTGCGGTTCAGTTCGATCAAACTGTAAGCGAATCAGCTCTTAGGAGAAGATTACGAGATCGTTTGAGGGAGGAAAAAGAAAAGAACTGCAAAGATGTCGATTTTAACAGATGTAACGTAGCCGTTGACGACGAGATAAAAATAATAGATGAAAATAAAGAGGGAATTCGGGATATCCTTGAGAATAGAACTAGGTTCGAAGGAGTCCGAGATTCAATAAGATCGAGGCTGGTCCACTACTTTGCGCGATGCGTTCGAGCACAAGAGGTTGCCGAACGAGACGAGGATCTAGAAGACCTTGATAAATTGAAAGGCGCAACACGTGAGTTGCTTAATATATATTTTTCCCCTTTTTCGCCAGTACCGGCGATACAATCAGAAATTATTGCCCAAATAACCCAAACTTTAACAAATTTAAATATGCCATCGGGTTCCGCTCAAATGAATGAGAATGATCAGGAATCTGCTCCAAATAACCAAACTGACGAAGTCGAGTCAGAGTTGGAGGAAAATAATCCAAGGCCTCTTGTAAAAGGTCGAAAACTGAAATCAGTTACAAGAAACTCGTCGACTGGTTATCCGTATTTCATGAATCCGTATGCCCTGCCTTTTCCGTGGTGTATGCCGCCCATCGGGTACGCGACGAACGAAAGAATAGAGCAGAGCAGTAAACCAGTTCCTTTGAGAAAGGAAAGACGTAACGCCCCATCGCGACGCGAAAGTTCGGTCGGGTTAGACTCCGATTCATCCAATGCCGAATCACCACCGCGCCGTAGGGACAGACTTAACGCGCGTAAAACGAGTAACCGGAAACGCAAACCCGTATCCGAGTGGAATTTACGGTATGACGGAAAGGACGACGGTCAGGGTTTGATGAAGTTCATACGTGAAGTCGAATTCCTCGCGAGGTCGGAATGGATTTCGCAAAGAGAATTATTTCGTTCCGCGATCCACCTCTTCGGAGGTTCTGCTAAGACATGGTTTATGGCTGGGGTTGAAAACGAGGATTTTACCACGTGGCAAGAACTCGTGAGGGAATTGAAAAAGGAGTTTTTGAGTCCGGACCATGACCATGTCGGAGAAATTCGCGCGGGGGCACGTAAACAGGGTCCTAAGGAAAAATTTCAAAATTATTTATCGGATATGCAGAGAATATTCAATTCGTTAACAGAGCCGATCTCGGAAGCAAAAAAATTTGATATTGTTTTCCGGAATATGAGATCGGAATATAAAGGTTACGCGGTAGCTTCTAATATTAACAATCTAGCCGACTTAAAAGGTTTCGGTCGCCGGTTGGATGCCACGTTTTGGTTCAAATATCAAACGGGCCCCGAAGAGTCTGCGGCGCGCCATCGTGTGAACGTTAACGAAATACAGACGGGCGCGAAACCGAAAAATCAGTCTAATCCCGATAACCGTTTCCACAAAACGCGAAATTACTACCGATCTTCACATGCAGAGGCATCGGATGAAGACAGGATTCGGAAAACCCCGCAACAAGATCTCGAAAATCGGGGAAATCGACACTGCAAAATGTACCAAAATTCAAATTCAGGTGGACTACAGACCCTTTCAATTAATTACGTCCCACCAAAGGAAGGGATTTGTTTCAATTGCCGGCTGCCAGGTCACGATCAAAGTGAATGCCGGAGTCCTAAGCATAAATATTGTAGTAAATGTGGGTTTCACAATGTCGAAACTAAATCCTGCCCTTACTGTTCAAAAAACTCCTTGTAGACCGTTTGTCGAGGCAGACGTGTCAGAAGCCCGTTGAAAATCCTCGAAAGGTTGAACCACTTTTCCCCGATTTTGACCCCATCGGCTATCGACAAGTACACGAACACGAACATGTTCATTCATCTAACTTAGAGATTAACAACTTATTTATACACTTACCTCACGATGATCGACCATTCCTTAAAATCCATGTATATAATATTCCACTAATTGGCCTGCTCGATAGCGGAGCTAATCGGTCCATATTGGGTATAGGCGCGAGAAATCTAGTAAGACAATGCCAACTAAAAATCCATCCCATCGACATTAATACAGTCACCGCCGGTGGCGAAAACTTGGAAGTTTTGGGCTATGTAAGCCTACCCATTACGTTCAACGGATCGACTAGACTGATTGATATGTTAGTGATTCCTTCTTTAAAGCGTCGACTTATCTTGGGCTCCGACTTTTGGAAGATTTTCAAAATAGTGCCGACTATTTTAGAAACCGCAATTGAAACGGTGGACTGTAAGAAGGTTCATTAACCGAAGAACAACAGAGAGAATTGGAAAGTGTGAAAGCACTCTTCAAAGCCACAGAAGAGGGCCGATTAGAATCGACTGCTCTACTCAGCCACCGCATAGAATTAACGGAAGAGGCCAAGAAATTGACCCCAGTCCGCATAAATCCCTTTCCTACTTCGCCCAAAAGGCAAGAGCAAATAAACCGTGAATTAGATAACATGCTTCAATGCGGGGTAATTGAACGGTCATACAGCAACTGGGCGTTGAGATTGGTACCCGTCGATAAGCCTGATGACTCAGTTCACTTGTGTCTCGATGCAAGAAAGCTGAACGAACGAACGGTGCGGGACTCTTATCCCCTTCCACATGCGGACCGAATACTTAGCCGTTTAGGTCCGTGTCGATTTATCTCCACGATTGATCTATCTAAGGCGTTCCTCCAGATTCCGTTGCACCCTAAATCCAGGAAATACACCGCTTTTTCCGTACTGGGTCGTGGGTTGTATCAATTCACGAGGATGCCTTTTGGGCTAGTGAATAGCCCGGCCACCCTATCTCGTCTTATGGACCGAGTATTAGGGGGTGGGGAGATGGAACCCTATGTGTTTGTCTATCTAGATGACATCATAGTGGTTTCAGACACGTTTGCAGAGCATCTAGAGAGATTAAGGGAGGTAGCCACCAGATTACGCGAAGCAAATCTGTCGAAAAACCCTTTGAAATCGAAATTTTGTGTCGATGAAGTGCCCTACCTGGGCTACATCCTGAGCAGAGAGGGTTTACGGCCGAATCCGGATAGAGTAGCTTCGATTGTAAATTTCGAACGACCAAAATCTCTTAAGGCGCTACGTCGCTTTCTGGGGATGTGCAATTATTACCGGAGATTCATCTCCGACTATAGCGCTATGGTACAGCCTTTAACTGATCTTCTGAAAGGCAAACCTAAAACCCTCGGCTGGAGTGATTCATCAGAGAACGCATTTATTAAAATCAAGGAACTCTTGATAAGCGCTCCGATACTTACCAATCCCGATTTCGACCGCCCATTTTTCATACACTGTGATGCTAGTGACTCTGCCATAGCCGGAGTATTAACCCTATCGTACGAAGGAATTGACAAACCGATCGCATATTTCTCCCAGAAATTAAGCACGGTACAGCAGCGATATTTCGCCACGGAAAAAGAAGCTTTAGCGGTCCTTAAATCGGTCGAAAGGTTTCGCTGCTATGTTGAAGGCTCGCACTTCTTGGTATACACTGACGCCTCCGCTTTAACGTATATTTTACGGAGTAGTTGGAAAACCTCCTCGCGGTTATGCCGTTGGAGTATAGAGTTGCAGCAGCACGATCTGGAAATTAAACATAGACGGGGAGTGGATAATGTTATTCCGGATGCTCTGTCAAGAGCGATTGAAGTTTAACATATCGTGCGACACAAATAACTGGTACCAAACCATGAAATCAAAAGTCCAAAATGAGCCAGAGGAACATAAAGACTTTCGAGTCGAAAATGGGACTCTGAAGAAGTTTGTACCCAGCTCGGAAGACGCAATAGATTTCCATTTCGAGTGGAAAACCTGTGTCCCTCCGGAGCTCCGGGCGGCCGTTTTGATTGAGGCCCACGATGACTCACTTCATGTAGGAACCGAGAAAACTCTCGCCCTAGTGAAAAAAAAAATATTTCTGGCCACACATGGCGAAAGACGTTCGGGAATATGTACGAAAATGTCTCATGTGTCAAGAGAATAAACCAAGTAATCGTCCGCAAAAGCCGCCCATGGGGCAGCAAAGGATTACCACTAGACCGTTTCAGGTCATTGCTCTGGACTTTATCCAATCGTTACCCCGAAGTAAGCAAGGGAATTGCCATTTACTGGTTATAATGGACTAATTCTCAAAGTTCAGTTTATTAACCCCAGTACGAAAAATTTCGACTCCACAGGTATGTACGATTTTAGTCCAAAACTGGTTCCGACGCTACTCCACTCCTGAGTACATTATTACGGACAACGCGTCCACCTTCTTATCGAAGGAACTCCAAAAGTTACTAGAAACTTATACAATTCGCCACTGGGCTAACTCGAGGAATCACAGCCAGGCTAACCCAGTTGAGCGCCTAAACCGGACAATAAACGCCTGCATGCGAACGTATGCGAGAAAGGATCAAACACTGTGGGACACCCGTGTGTCCGAAATAGAATTTGTTCTTAATAACACTCCTCACTCAGCGACCGGATTCACGCCGTATAAAATCCTGTTCGGACATGAAATAGTCCATTCCGGGGATGAACACCTAGATGAGTCTGACGATATCTCGGAGGGGGACAGAGTAAGAAAAAAACAAGAAATCGATCGTTTTATTAGCGCTCTGGTTTGCAAACAATTAAAAAAACAGCACGATAAAAATACCCATACTTACAACCTTCGATTTAAGCAACCCACCCCAACGTACGTCGCGGGCCAAAACGTCCTGAAACGTAATTTCCGGCAATCCTCGGCGGTAGACAAGTACAACGCCTAATTGGGACCACCCTACGTCCCCTGCATAGTTAAAGCGAAGGTAGGAACGAGTTCGTATGAACTGATGGACGACTCGGGGAAATCTCTAGGCATCTTTTCCGCGGCGGATATGAGAACTGAAGAAACTGAAAAAAATATAAACAAACCAATAGTAAATGATTATTCATTCCGCGTCGAACACTCGACAGAAACGGACGTGCAAAGTGGTCGTTCTATTACAATCCGGTCCGTGTGTACGAATAGCCAAACAAAAGAGTGTATTATTCGCGCTAAAGGCCAACTAGATTGTGAGTTGTGTCGATACGTTCTGTACCCGACTCACAACTTTGGCTGTATTGGTGCAAAATACCAGCTGCAGTTTTGATCTGTGCACCGTGAATAGATTTTTTTAATCCAAGCCCATAAGTTGACAGTCGAGTCCGTGTCGCTGTGCTGAGTGATCTCACACCCGGCTCACTGCTGGTGGCTGTATTGGTGCTGCTGTACTGGTGCTGCTGGCTGCTTTGGGTGCAGCTTCGAACGATCGGACAACCACTGCTGGAAGGAAGAAGTAAAGAGGTACGTGTTCTTGTCGGCGCTAGTGCGCTAGTGCGCTACATTTAGCGCAATGGATATAGATCCCTCGCCTCCCGTGCCACCATCCCCGAACCCCCCTGACCCTGACCCTTCTGTTACCCCCTCCCCTGTTCATTCTCCAGTCCCCCCTCGCCCCAGGCTTTACCCGGACGGATCTCAACAGGGCAGCTATACTGTTTATTTTCGTCCAAAGGCAGGAGTAAATTCAAAGCGATAAAACATACTGCAAATTGCTAAAGACCTGACGAAGGGGTACAAGGCCGTGACCGAAATTTCCAAGGTTCGACCTAACAAGCTCCGTGTCGTGGTCAGTGATCTGGCACAGGCCAATGCTATCGCTTGCTCTGAGCTCTTCACACGCGAGTATCGCGTCTACATACCCGCACGAGACGTGGAGATCGACGGTGTCATAACCGATTCGAGTCTGTCTGTCGAGTGTATCCTAAAAAGCGCAACCGGTTGCTTCAAAAATACCGAAACACAGGCGAAGATTTTGGATTGTAAGCAATTGCGGTCCATGTCTCTCGTCGGCGGTAAAAAAGTTTACACTCCGTCAGACTCGTTTCGCGTTACGTTTGCCGGATCTGCACTCCCTAGCCACGTCTCGATCGACCGGGTTCGTCTGCCTGTGCGATTGTATGTACCCCGTGTTATGAATTGCACCAATTGCAAGCAGTTAGGCCACACAGCCGCCTACTGCTGCAATAAGGCACGATGTAGCAAGTGTGGGGAGACTCATGCGGAAGATTCTTGCAGTGTTAATGCTGAAAAATGTATTCACTGTGGGGAAAACCAGCATGAGCTCTCCACATGCCCGGTGTACATGCAGCGCAGAGATAAAATCAAGCGGTCACTTAAGGAGCGTTCAAAGCGTTCTTACGCTGAGATGCTGAAGAAGACCGTGACCACTTCTACCATAACATCGAATCCCTTTGATCTGTTGCCCTCTGATGAAACCGATTCTGACGATTCATCAGCGGGAACATCTTATGCCAATCCTGGGGAGTCTAGGAAGAGGAAAAATGTTTCTTCTCCTAAACTTCCCCGTAAAGGTCCTAAGATTTCCCAAAGTGTAATGAAAAGTACGAACAAACCAAACAGTGCTGCGGAAAAACCGAAGCAAACTCCTCCTGGGCTTGCAAATTTAAAGTCCCAGAAGGAGTTCCCAGCACTGCCAGGAACATCTAAAACCCCAGTTGTTCCTTTTGCACATCCAGTTGAGGAAACAAACTCTGGATTAGTGAAATTTTCTGACATTGTGGACTGGATTTTTGAAAATTTCAATGTACCCGATCCAATTAAAATTTTTCTTACAGCATTCCTCCCAACAGTTAGATCATTTTTGAAGCAGTTGACTGCCCAATGGCCCCTCCTTGCAGCGATTGTATCCTTCGATGCCTAATTCAACTGCGTATATGAAGGATTCTATCTCTGTCTTACAGTGGAATTGTAGAAGTATTTTACCAAAAATTGATTCGTTTAAAGTTTTGATAAATAAAAACAAATGCGATGCATTTTCCCTTTGTGAAACTTGGCTTACTTCAAATATTGATCTCAACTTCCATGATTTTAATATTATTCGCCTTGATCGAGACACCCCATATGGAGGAGTACTTTTAGGGATTAAAAAGTGCTATTCTTTCTATCGTATTAACCTCCCCTCGATTCCAGGCATCGAAGTTGTCGCATGTCAAATGACAATACAAGGTAAAGAGCTTTGTATTGCCTCAATATATATTCCTCCCAGAGCACAGGTTGGGCAACGGCTGCTCTTTGATTTAATAGAACTTCTTCCCTCGCCACGTTTGATTTTGGGAGACTTCAACTCTCATGGCGTGGCTTGGGGTTCCCCATACAATGATAACCGCTCCTCTTTAATCTATAACCTTTGCGATGACTTCGACATGACTATTTTAAACAACGGTGAAATGACACGTATCCCGAAACCTCCAGCGCGCCCAAGCGCTTTGGATCTATCCTTATGTTCGACGTCGCTACGGTTGGATTGCACATGGAAGGTAATCCTTGATCCTCACGGTAGCGACCATTTGCCTATTCTTATTTCAATTAATAACGGTTCAACTCGCATGCGACCAATTGACATTCCGTATGACCTCACACGGAATGTCGATTGGAAGTTATACGAGGAAATGATTTCAAAAGCGGTCGAGTCGATTCAACATCATCCACCACTTGAAGAATACAACCTCCTCGCGGGCTTGATTCTCGACGCCGCGTTGCAAGCCCAAACGAAGAAATATCCCGGCGTAACGATCAAAGAACGGCCTCCCACTCCGTGGTGGGACAAAGAGTGCTCCGATGTCTACACGCAAAGATCCGACGCGTATCTGACCTTCCGGGATACAGACGATGCCGACGACTTTAAACGTTATTCGGAGCTTGATACCAAGTTTAAAAGCTTGACTAAGGCAAAGAAACGCGGATATTGGCGTCGGTTCGTAAACGAGACGTCGAGGGAGACATCAATGAGCACTCTTTGGAACACAGCCCGAAGAATGCGGAATCGCGTAACGGTCAACGAAAGCGAGGAGTCTTCAAGTCGGTGGTTATTTGATTTTGCCAGGAAAGTATGTCCGGACTCTGTTCCTGAGCAAAACATTGTTCGCGATGCGTCTCCGGGCCACGACGCGATTGAATCACCTTTTACGATGGCAGAATTTTCAGTTGCCCTCCTGTCCTGTAACAATAACGCGCCTGGGTTAGATAGAATCAAATTCAACTTGTTGAAGAATCTACCCGGCAATGCCAAGAGGCGCTTGTTGAACTTGTTCAATAAGTTCCTGGAGCAAAATATTGTACCGCAGGATTGGAGGCAAGTGAAGGTGATCGCCATCCAAAAACCAGGGAAACCAGCTTCTGATCACAACTCTTATAGGCCGATTGCAATGCTATCCTGTATCCGGAAATTGATGGAAAAAATGATACTCCGTCGTTTAGACCACTGGGTCGAATCAAATGGTCTACTATCAGATACTCAATTTGGCTTCCGCCGTGCCAAAGGGACGAATGATTGTCTTGCGTTGCTTTCAACAGATATTCAGCTGGCGTATGCTCGCAAAGCACAAATGGCGTCTGCGTTCTTGGACATTAAGGGGGCTTTTGATTCCGTTTCTATTGACATTCTTTCGGGTAAACTTCACCGACAAGGATTTTCTCCAATTTTGAACAATTTTTTGCACAATTTGTTTTCCGAAAAGCACATGCATTTTACGCACGGCGATTTGGCAACTTTTCGCATTAGCTACATGGGTCTTCCCCAGGGCTCATGTTTAAGCCCCCTTCTTTACAACTTTTATGTAAATGACATCGACGAATGTCTGGCAAACTCATGCACGATAAGACAACTTGCAGACGACAGTGTAATCTCTGTTACAGGAGCCAAAGCTGCCGATTTGCAAGGACCATTGCAAGATACCTTGAACAATTTGTCTGCTTGGGCTTTACAGCTAGGTATCGAATTCTCTCCGGAGAAGACTGAGATAGTAGTTTTTTCTAGGAAGCATGAACCTGCTCAGCTTCAAACACAAATAATGGGTAAAACGATTTCTCAGGTTTTGGTACACAAATATCTTGGTGTCTGGTTCGACTCTAAAGGCACCTGGGGTTGTCACGTGAGGTATCTGATGAAAAAATGTCAACAAAGAGTGAATTTTCTTCGTACAATAACCGGACAATGGTGGGGAGCCCACCCAGGAGACCTTATAAGGCTTTATCAAACAACGATATTGTCTGTTATTGAATACGAGTGTTTCTGCTTCCGCTCCGCAGCAAACACACATTTGATCAAACTGGAGCGAATACAATATCGTTGTTTGCGTATCGCCTTAGGTTGCATGCAGTCGACTCATACGATGAGTTTGGAGATCTTAGCTGGAGTACTACCATTGAAAAACCGCTTCTGGAGCCTGTCTTCTCGTATTCTTATCAAATGTGAGGTCTTGAACCGTCCCGTGATTGAAAATTTTGAAAGGTTAATCGAACTTAATCCTCAAACCCGTTTTATGACATTGTATTTCAATCACATGTCCCAAAATATTAACCCTTCTTCGAATATTCCAAATCGTGTCGACTTATCAAATACTTCTGATTCTACTGTGTTTTTCGATACATCCATGATAGAAGAAACTCGTGGAATCCCGGATCATTTACGCGTGCAGCAGATCCCCAAAAATTTTTCCAATAAATATCGAAACATCAACTGCGACAATATGTACTACACTGACGGATCACTTCTTGATGGGTTCACTGGCTTCGGTATCTTCAATAACAATTTAACCGTCTCCCATAAGCTCGATAATCCTGCTTCTGTTTACGTCGCAGAATTAGCTGCAATTCAGTACACCCTAGGGATTATCGAAAAAATGCCCACGGACCATTATTTCATCTTTACGGACAGTCTCAGTTCCATTGAGGCTCTCCGATCGATGAAAGATGTTAAGCACTCTCCGTATTTCCTGGGGAAAATACGGGAACATCTGAGTGCTTTATCCGAAAAATCTACTCAGATTACCTTAGCGTGGGTCCCTTCTCACTGCTCGATACCGGGTAGTGAGAAAGCGGACTTTTTGGCTAAGGTGGGCGCAACAAACGGTGATATTTATGAAAGACCAATTGCCTTTAATGAATTTTTCGCATTTGTACGTCAGAATACGATCATCAGTTGGCAAAATTCTTGGACCAAGGGGGAACTGGGAAGGTGGTTACATTCCATAATCCCCAAGGTATCGACGAACCCGTGGTTCAAGGGGTTGGATGTAGGTCGGGATTTCATTTGCGTGATGTCCCGGCTCATGTCCAATCACTATAGATTTGACGCGCATCTCCGTCGTGTTGGGCTCGGGGAAAGTGGTATCTGTGCCTGTGGTGAAGGTTATCACGACATAGAGCACGTTGTTTGGTCATGCCCTGTACACCGTGACGCCAGGTCTAAATTAGTAGCTTCCCTGCAGGCCGAAGGTAGGCAGCCGGCTGTTCCTGTTCGTGATGTCTTGGCGAGCCGTGACCTATCCTACATGTCCCTTATATACGTTTTCCTGAAATCCATCCACGCCCCAGTTTAGTCCTATCCCCTTCCGCCTACATCCAACCAAACGACAAGAACACGTTAAGACCCCGGATCCGGAAACAGCAACTAGACCCGCACGATACTCTCAGGCCCCGAGGGAGACAACCCAATATGCCAGTCCGTAATATCTTGGCCCAGCAGCGGAACATATTCAATATGCTGCTTACCTATGGCGATGGAAAACCATCAAACAACAAATCAGTGCTTTTCATGCAAAACATTCTAGCTTAAGTTAGATTTAGTTTCAGCTCGTAGTCGGCAGCGAGGATAAAAAATTTGCTTTTAGTTATTAAGATACTTTAGAAAGTAAGCTACCAGATATAATTGGCGCCGTTAAACATTGAATTGTATTTGTGCCGTGTCAAATAAACTATAGATGAGGAAAAAAAAAAGATTATTGGGCAATATCTATTTAGGAAACTTATCCTTTAAGTGGGCTTCCTCTGAATTCCTCGGTAGCTGCAGAACCGACAGGAGATGAAAAACAGAAAGCACAACTATGTGAGGTTTCCCAGCACAATGTAAAAGCACCCTCAACTATTCCAGGGGAAAATAATCAATAGCGCAATTCCAAACTAGACGATGTAGACTAATCTACTTACCTGGACGAATCATTCCTGCAACTAGAATAGTCCACGAACCGGTGAATGGCAACAGAACTGATCAGGGTAAAACTAATTTTTCGGATATTTTATTTGATAAGCGCTTAAAAATGAAATTTTTCGTCTAGGCGACACGATTAATCACTGTTTACAAAAGTCAAACCTAGCTTGGAGAGCAATGCGAAAATTATTGACACGTCAGACTACTTGAGAGAGTCAAAGTTGTAGAGAGAACCTTCATCTTTTCATTTGAGGAAAAGTCTTGAAATGGTCGTTACTACAAAAATGCAAAATTAGTAAAAATTTTGAATCGGAAAACCTCCTCAAATAGGCCTCAGCATTTTCGAAATGAAAGTGTATCATTTCGAAGTCTGTCGGAGGGGTATTGTAACCGGTGGTTCCGATAAACACTACCTTGTGACTCCATCCCAAGTCCATTTCCCTGCCTGCTATTAACGACCATACCCCTAAATGCGACTTTGTTGACCGTGTTGTCGGTATCGCGAGAGTAGTGAGAGAGATACAGTAACAAAGGGGTTGTTTGTTACGTATGTCCCAAGCGGCGGTGCAACTGAGCAACTTTTTCGATGAAAGTGTGAACGGAATCTAAAAAGCTCGGGGTCAATTAAATTAAAAAGAGACATTAACAAACGATGTCATCTAAGGTGGGCAAGGCGGAACGGATGTGACTATATGTCAAAATTTGACATATTCGTCAAATTTTCGGTCTTATCTAACATTCTCTAGACATCTAAATCTTGGCATTTAGCGGAATGCTCTTTTTCTGATCTCGACCCTCAAGCAGAATAGAAGTGCGCGTCGGAAAAATTTAAGTTAAAAGTTCTTATTAGAATACACGAGGTGTATAAACTAGTTATACTAGAAGTGGTGGTAGAACTCTAGGCCTAACGTTATCAGAAAACTTAAAAGTAAACCTAGAATAGAAAGTGCTAGTGTGTTAGAAATTAAGAGTGGCGATAAAGAAATTGAAGGTTAAAACCACCGGTAGTGCTACGCTACTAAGAGGAAGAAAAGGAGACAAGTTAAAACAGAAAAGGTCCGTTTGGGGCCTTTTTCTGTTACTTGGAACAAAAATTCCTAGTTTTTCTTCATTACTAGAAAGCCTGGAGGAACTATACGAAAATCTGGAACCTACGTGGTCCACGACGCTTGGTCGAGTCAGTAAAGTCCACCTTGGATTACATTTTCCTTGAAACGGGTGGTTGTTCATCAAAAACGGGAGTCCCTGTTAAGCCCCGGAAGGTCCAACTTGGGGGTTCAATCCTGGAGTGAGTGCGGAGGAACGCGCGAGTCGTCTAAATCAGATTCCATCCTTTTTTTTTTTTTTGTTCATCTATAATTTATTTGACACGGCACAAATACAATTTAATGTTTAACGGTGCTAATTATATCTGGTAGCTTACTTTCTAAAGTATCTTAATAACTAAAAGCAAATTTTTTATCCCCGCTGCCGACTACGAGCTGAAACTAAATGTAACTTAAAGCTATAATATTTTGTATTAAAAGCACTGGTTTACTGTATGATGGTTTTCATTGCCATAGGTAAGCACATGTTCCGCTGCTGGGCCAAGATATTACGGACTGGCATATTGGGTTGTTTCCATCGGGCTTGAGAGTATCGTGCGGGTCTAGATGCTGTTTCCGGATCCGGGGTCTTAACGTGTTCTTGTCGTTAGGCTGGATGCAGGTGGAAGGGGGTAGGACTAAACTGGGGCGTGGATGGATTTCAGAAAAACGTATATAAGGGACATGTAGGATAGGTCACGGCTTGCCAAGACATCACGAACAGGAACAGCCGACTGCCTACCTTCGGCCTGCAGGGAAGCTATTAATTTAGACCTGGCGTCACGGTGTACAGGGCATGACCAAACAACGTGCTCTATGTCGTGATAACCTTCACCACAGGCACAGATACCACTTTCCCCGAGCCCAACACGACGGAGATGCGCGTCAAATCTATAGTGATTGGACATAAGCCGGGACATCACGCAAATGAAATCCCGACCTACATCCAACCCCTTGAACCACGGGTTCGTCGACACCTTGGGGATTATGGAATGTAACCACCTTCCCAGTTCCCCTCTGGTCCAAGCATTTTGCCAACTGATGATCGTATTCTGACGTACAAATGCGAAAAATTCATTAAAAGCAATTGGTCTTTCATAAATATCACCGTTTGTTGCGCCCACCTTAGCCAAAGAGTCCGCTTTCTCATTGCCCGGTATCGAGCAGTGAGAAGGGACCCACGCTAGGGTAATCTGAGTAGATTTTTAGGATAAAGCACTCAGATGTTCCCGTATTTTCCCCAGGAAATACGGAGAGTGCTTAACATCTTTCATCGATCGGAGAGCCTCAATGGAACTGAGACTGTCCGTAAAGATGAAATAATGGTCCGTGGGCATTTTTTCGATAATCCCTAGGGTGTACTGAATGGCAGCCAATTCTGCGACGTAAAGAGAAGCAGGATTATCAAGCTTATGGGAGACGGTTAAATTGTTATTGAAAATACCGAAGCCAGTGGACCCATCAAGAAGTGATCCGTCAGTGTAGAACATATTGTCGCAGTTGATGTTTCGATATTTATTGGAAAAAATTTTGGGAATCTGCTGCACGCGTAAATGATCCGGGATTCCACGAGTTTCTTCTATCATGGATGTATCGAAAAACACAGTAGAATCAGAAGTTTTTGATGAGTCGACACGATTTGGAATATTCGAAGAAGGGGTAATATTTTGGGACATGTGATTGTAATACAATGTCATAAAACGGGTTTGAGAATTAAGTTCAATTAACCTTTCAAAATTTTCAATCACAGGACGGTTCAAGACCTCACATTTGATAAGAATGCGAGAAGACAGGCTCCAGAAGCGGTTTTTCAATGATAGTACTCCAGCTAAGACCTCCAAACTCATCGTATGGGTCGACTGCATGCAACCCAAGGCGATACGCAAACAACGATATTGTATTCGCTCCAGTTTGATCAAATGTGTGTTTGTTGCGGAGCGGAAGCAGAATCACCCGTACTCAATGACAGACAATATCGTTGTTTGGTAAAGCCTTATAAGGTCTCCTGGGTGGGCTCCCCACCATTGTCCGGTTATTGTACGAAGAAAATTCACTCTTTGTTGACATTTTTTCATCAGATACCTCACGTGACAACCCCAGGTGCCTTTAGAGTCGAACCAGACACCAAGATATTTGTGTACCAAAACCTGAGAAATCGTTTTACCCATTATTTGTGTTTGAAGCTGAGCAGGTTCATGCTTCCTAGAAAAAAACTACTATCTCAGTCTTCTCCGGAGAGAATTCGATACCTAGCTGTAAAGCCCAAGCAGACAAACTGTCCAAGGTATCTTGCAATGGTCCTTGCAAATCGGCAGCTTTGGCTCCTGTAACAGAGATTACACTGTCGTCTGCAAGTTGTCTTATCGTGCATGAATTTGCCAGACATTCGTCGATGTCATTTACATAAAAGTTGTTAAGAAGGGGGCTTATACATGAGCCCTGGGGAAGACCCATGTAGCTAATGCGAAAAGTTGCCAAATCGCCGTGCGTAAAATGCATGTGCTTTTCGGACAGCAAATTGTGCAAAAAATCGTTCAAAATTGGAGAAAATCCTTGTCGGTGAAGTTTACCCGAAAAAATGTCAATAGAAACGGAATCAAAAGCCCCCTTAATGTCCAAGAACGCAGACGCCATTTGTTCTTTGCGAGCATACGCCAGCTGAATATCTGTTGAAAGCAACTCAAGACAATCATTCGTCCCTTTGGCACGGCGGAAGCCAAATTGAGTATCTGATAGTAGACCATTTGATTCGACCCAGTGGTCTAAACGACGGAGTATCATTTTTTCCATCAATTTCCGGATACAGGATAGCATTGCAATCGGCCTATAAGAGTTGTGATCAGAAGCTGGTTTCCCTGGTTTTTGGATGGCGATCACCTTCACTTGCCTCCAATCCTGCGGTACAATGTTTTGCTCCAGGAACTTATTGAACAAGTTCAACAAGCGCCTCTTGGCATTGCCGGGTAGATTCTTCAACAAGTTGAATTTGATTCTATCTAACCCAGGTGCGTTATTGTTACAGGACAGGAGGGCAACTGAAAATTCTGCCATCGTGAAAGGTGATTCTATCGCGTCGTGGCCCGGAGACGCATCGCGAACAATGTTTTGCGCAGGAACAGAGTCCGGACATACTTTCCTGGCAAAATCAAATATCCACCGACTTGAAGACTCCTCGCTTTCGTTGACCGTTACGCGATTCCGCATTCTTCGGGCTGTGTTCCAAAGAGTGCTCATCGATGTCTCCCTTGACGTCTCGTTCACGAACCGACGCCAATATCCGCGTTTCTTTGCTTTAGCCAGGCTTTTAAGCTTGGTATTAAGCTCCGAACACCGTATATAGTCGTCGGGTATACCTCCCTTCTGGAAGGCCAAAAACGCGTCGAATCTTTGCGTGTAGACATCGGAGCACTCTTTGTCCCACCACTTCGTTTGGGCTTGCAACGCGGCGTCGAGGATTAAGCCCGCGAGGAGGTTGTATTCTTCAAGTGGTGGGTGATGTTGAATCGACTCGACCGCTTTTGAAATCGTTTCCTCGTATAACGTCCAATCGACATTCCGTGTGAGGTCATACGGAATGTCAATTGGTCGCATGCGAGTTGAACCGTTAGTAATTAAAATAAGAATAGGCAAATGGTTGCTACCGTGAGGATCGAGGATTACCTTCCATGTACAATCCAACCGTAGCGACGTCGAACATAAGGATAGATCCAAAGCGCTTGGGCGCGCTGGAGGTTTCGGGATACGTGTCATTTCACCGTTGTTCAAAATAGTCATGTCGAAGTCATCGCAAAGGTTATAGATTAAAGAGGAGCGGTTATCATTGTAGGGGGAACCCCAAGCCACACCATGAGAGTTGAAGTCTCCCAAAATCAAACGTGGCGAGGGAAGAAGTTCTATTAAATCAAAGATCAACCGTTGCCCAACCTGTGCTCTGGGAGGAATATATATTGAGGCAATACAAAGCTCTTTACCTTGTATTGTTATTTGACATGCGACAACTTCGATGCCTGGAGTCGAGGGGAGGTTAATACGATAGAATGAATAGCACTTTTTAATCCCTAAAAGTACTCCTCCATATGGGGTGTCTCGATCAAGGCGAATAATATTAAAATCATGGAAGTTGAGATCATTATTTGAAGTAAGCCAAGTTTCACAAAGGGAAAATGCATCGCATTTGTTTCTATTTATTAAAACTTTAAACGAATCCATTTTTGGTAAAATACTTCTACAATTCCACTGTAAGACAGAGATAGAATCCTTCGTATACGCAGATGAATTAGGCATCGAAGGATACAATCGCTGCAAGGAGGGGCCATTGGGCAGTCAACTGCTTCAAAAATGATCTAACTGTTGGGAGAAATGCTGTGAGAAAAATTTTAATTGGATCGAGTACATTGAAAGTTTCAAAAATCCAGTCCACAATGTCAGAAAATTTCACTAATCCAGAGTTTGTTTCATCAACTGGGAGTGCAAAAGGAACAACTGGGGTTTTAGATGTTCCTGGCAGTGCTGGGAACTCCTTCTGGGACTTTAAATTTGCAAGCCCAGGAGGAGTTTGCTTCGGTTTTTCCGCAGCACTGTTTGGTTTGTTTGTAACTTTCATTTCACTTTGGGAAATCTTAGGACCTTTTCGGGGAAGTTTAGGAGAGGAAATATTTTTCCTCTTTCTAGACGCCCCAGGATTGGCATAAGTTGTTCCCGCTGGTGAATCGTCAGAATCGGTTTCATCAGAGGACAACAGATCAAAAGGGTTTGATGTGATGGTAGAAGTGGTCACGGTCTTCTTCAGCATCTCAGCGTAAGATCGCTTTGAACGCTCCTTAAGTGACCGCTTGATTTCATCTCTGCGCTGCATGTACACCGGGCATGTGGAGAGCTCATGCTGATTTTCCCCGCAGTGAATACATTTTTCAGCATTTACACTGCAAGAATCGTCCGCATGAGTTTCTCCACACTTGCCACATCGTGCCTTATTGCAGCAGTAGGCGGCTGTGTGGCCTAGCTGCTTGCAATTGGTGCAATTCATAATACGGGGTACATACAATCGCACAGGCAGACGAACCCGATCGATCGAGACGTGGCTAGGGAGAGCAGATCCGGCAAACGTAACACGAAACGAGTCTGACGGCGTGTACACTTTTGTGCCGTTGACAAGAGACACAGACCGCAATTGCTTGCAATCTATGATCTTTACTTTTACGTCGTGACACAAAGCATTTTTGAAGCAGCCAAAACCGCTTGCCAAGATACACTCGACCGACAGACTCGAATCGGTTATGACATCGTCGATCTCCACGTCTCGTGCGGGTATATAAACGCGATACTCGCGTGTGAAAAGCTCGGAGCGAGCAATAGCGTTGGCCTGTTCCAGGTCGCTGACCACGACACGGAGCTTGTTGGGTCTGACCTTGGAGATTTCGGTCACGGCCTTGTACCCCTCTGTCAGGTCTTTCGAAATCTGCAGGATGTTTAACGGTTTCGTTTTCGGTCCTGCTTTTGGCCGAAAGAAAACAGTAAAGCTGCCCTGAGATCCGTCCGGGTAAAGCCTGGGGCGAGGGGGGGCTGGAGAATTAACAGAGGAAGGGTTGGCAGGAGGGACAGGGTCGGAGGGGTTCGGGGATGGTGGCACGGGAGGCGAGGGATCTACATCCATCGCGCTAAATCAAGCGCACTAGCGCCGACAGAACACGTACCTCTTTACTTCTCCTTTCAGCAGGGTTGGTTGTCCGAACGGTCGAAGCTGCAGCCGTTACAGCCAGCAGCACCAATATAGCAGCTCCAAACAGCCACCAGCAGCGAGCCGGGTGTGTGATCACTCAGCACAGCGACACAACTCGCTGTCAACTGTTGGCTTCTTCTTTTCCCTCCTTTGTGTTGAGATTCTCGTCCACTGCTGTAGCACAAATCACTTAGCAGCCAAATCGGCTTACGTACCAGCAAACAGCCACGATGCGAAACAGTTGCACAAAGGCGGGTGACCTTGAACCTTCACTCGACCAGGCAAACAATGCCAACACTTGCTCGCGCGTCTTTTGTTTTATATTCTATCGGAGCGATCACCAAACCCCCGATACTGATGCGTGTTCGGCACAGAATGAGATTCCATCCTTGGTCAGCCGAAAATCCGCTACATTGCTTCGTTCACCAACCCCACCCGGATGTGTACACCGGTTATCAAAGAATAAAGGTTGGATTAACCTTTTATGCAGAAATAGTAATCCGGAGAGCAACAAGTAAACTCCTGGTTTTGGGAGGTCATCTACTGGCGGATCGAGGATCAATCGTCATTGGTATGAGCCTTTTCTGGAGATTGGTGAGTCTACACCTCCCCTTAAGTGGATAGATATAAGCGGATATAGATGTTAGAATATAACGGTTAGTCTAATTGAAACGTTAGTATCCCGTGATAGGGAAAACCCTAGTACAAAACCTCAAAACCTAGAGAATACACGGAAAGTTAATGTGTTTATACAACTTCGATTTGTCTGCGCTTTTACCGAACCCAGAAAGGGGTTAAAAATCCTCGCTGCTTGAGCATCTGTTCTGAATCCTAGCATACGTGGCCTTTGAGCATGCTCTAATGTTAGATTCCGTTCAGCTATGCTAGCCACAGTAGATCGTGCATTAATGTTGTCGGAGTAGTCTGGATAGTTTCCTTTCCAATCGAAAAGGCGGTTCAGTGCGGCTCATTGTTATTAACCACCGTGAACAGTAAGTCGAGGTAGATAACGTCCCTGAGATCCCCACCCAAGTAGAGCACAAGGTAGCCTACCTTTAGGGAATTAAAACAAAGAGTTACACCTTCCAATCGCAATTTAGGAATAATGTATTTCCTTTTTCGAGTGAAAGGAACAATAATTGTTTTGGATGGATTTACACTCAACCCCTCTCATCTACACCATTGAGCTGTGAGATTAAGTGCAGTTTGCATTCTATCAGAAATAACGCTGTCGTGCTTCCCCCTAACTCAAATCACTACGTCGTCTGCAAAACCTATCACTTCGAAGCCGTTTTCCGATAGGCTCCGAAGAAGATCGTCTACGATTAATGACCATAACAGGGGAGATAATATCCCTCCTTGAGGGTATTCTTTCGTAGTTTTTCTTGTTAGGGACGTCCCACCGAGTTTAGCTGTTATTTCGCGAGTTATTAGCATGGCATGAATCCACTTTATTGTGTTCCTGTCTATGCCATGCCTTTCCATTGCCATTTTCATTGAGTTGTGAGACGCATTATCAAATGCTCCTTCAATATCAAGAAAGGCTGCCAAGGAAATTTCTTTGGCATGGATGGATTTTTCGATTTTTCCCCATATGTAGCGCGTCAGTGGTTGAAACGTTGTTTTTGTAAGCAAATTGAAATTTGCTTAATGGATTGGATTTCATATATACTGTTTTAATATGGTAGTCGATTAATTTTTCCATAGTTTTCAAAAAGATGGAAGTTAAACTAATTGGCCTAAACGCTTTCGGAACTGTCCTATCTCGTTTTCCGGCTTTTGGTATGAAAATAACTCTAGTTTGTCTTCAACTAGATGGAATGTAATTTAATATTAGGCCCACCTTACACATCTCCGTAATAATTGGAATAAACAGTTGCTTGCTCTTTTGGAGCATAACTAGCTGAATTCCATCCATTACCGGAGACTTGTATGGTTGGAAAGAGTCTATTGCCCATTCAACCTTCGATTTACTGAATAAAGAACAGGCAAGTTCCTGGGATTCAGTCCAAGTCGCATGTGAGCTTAGCTGCTCTCCAGTTTGATCCTGCACTTCATCAGTATCCGAATATGATCCTGGGAAGTGATTTTCCATCCTAATTTCCAGTGTTTCTTGAGAATCTGTGGTGTAAGACCGTCAGTTTTTCTCAATCTGCCTAAACCATTAGAATGTTCTTTAGACAGGGCTTTTTGCAACCTGGCTGCAGTGGATGTGTTTTCAATACGTTCACACATTAATTTCCAACTGTTCCTTCTGGATTTTCTTATTTCCTTGTTGTATTTTGTTAGTGATGTTCTATACAGTTCCCAATTACCTGTTAGTTTCGCTTTATTGAATAGTTTCCTAGAGGACTTTCTAAGTCCTTCTAGGGTCTTATTCCACCAAGGTGAGTCTTTATTTGACACTCGCGTTTTGGTAGGACAACTTTCGTAGTATGCACTAATTATCTTACTAAGGAGGCTTGGTATGACTTCGGAATCCGTAAGCTGGTTCAAATCATACTTAACTGATCGTAAAGTTTGTGTAAAAGTAGGATCAGCTGTCTCGGACTGCTTTTCCAATATATCAGGTGTTCCACAAGGCAGCAATTTGGGCCCGCTACTTTTCACAATCTTCATCAACGATGCTGCTCTACAGTTGCCTCCTAACTGTCGGCTGTTCTATGCTGATGATACCAAACTGTTCAAAGTAATAAAATGTTTACGCGATTGCATGGAGCTTCAGGAACATTTGGATACGTTTGCGAATTGGTGCGAACGAACTGCTTAACGTTAAGTATAGAAAAGTGCAACTCAATTTCTTTTAGTAAAAAACGTTCGCAAATCGTGTATGAATATACCATAGCAAGCCACTGTCTTCTCCGTGTAGGATGTATAAAAGATCTGTCATTTGGATAGTGAATTGACCTTCAAGATTCATTACGACAGCATTATTGCTAAGGCTAATCGGCAGTTAGGATTCATATCCAAGATTGCCGATGAATTTCGTGATCCGTTATGCCTCAAATCACTTTACTGTTCCCTTGTGAGATCGATTCTAGAGGCCAGTTCTATAGTATGGAGTCCTTTCCACGCAAATTGGGCACACAGAATAGAAATGGTGCAGAAGAAATTTATCCGCTATGCGCTTCGCTTTCTCCCATGGCGGGATCCGCTGAGCTTACCACCGTATGAAAATCGTTGCCGACTTCTTGGCATCCAACCATTGGAACATCGACGAAAATCCGCTCAGGCCGTCTTTATAGCCAAGTTCCTGACTGGCCACATCGATTGCCCAAGTATTCTGGCTCAACTCGATTTGAACGTTCCCGAAAGACCATTACGTCAAAGAAATTTTATTCATTTGGCACCACGCAGGCGACTTTATGGTTCTAACGACCCGATTCGTGCCGTATGCCACCGCTTCAATGAGTTCTACCAACTTTTCGACTTCAATTTGCCGATAAACGCCTTTCGCCAGCGAATTTTAGATGTTACCGAATAACTGTACTTTTAATTTAATTTAATTTTTCATTAAGACTAATCATTGTCAGATGAATGTTGAGTGTTAAATAAATAAATGAATAAATAAATAAATAAATAAATTACAATAGTGCATCTCAACAAAATTGCCACTCGATCTGGATCGGCCTCATCGCTAGTTGCCACTGGTACGTCAGTAAAGAAATCTCGTGATGATGTATCAAAACAATCTGATGGCGGCGAGATTGCGAGCCTGGACGATTTGTGGAACAGAATGCAAACAATGCTCGCAAACAACGCTGAACGGATTGAAACGAAAATTGAAGCCTGTAATGCCAGATTGGAGGAACGAATATCGGATATCGAAGAGCGGGATGAGTGTTCTGATAATGTACCGTGGAATGGGGTGGAATTGATCAGTGGGGTGAAATTGATCACCTGAAAATTCGTGATAAAAAATACTAATCAGAAGATATTGCTCTTACAACACTAGGTAATGTTAACGTGTCCATTAACGCAACTTTTGCTTGATTCACATACCTGTCAAAGTTAACCCTTGCATGCCCGGTGCGATTTTTCATATTTTCGAAAAATTCTTCTAACTCAGTCAAAACTCAATCAAATTTGATCAAACAAGTTTCCAAATAACAAAAAAAAAGTATTGAATTCACTTGAAGTAATCTTAGTTGAGGGATATTTACGTTAAATTTGGAGAAGTGAGTAAAGTTTGATAAAAGCTCAAAAAATTTAATTTTCAACAATGATCATTCCATACCATTAAAAAAATACTAATGAATTCGCAGGAAACCATTATCGAATTTATTTCATGAAGTAGACGATAGAAATTTCACCAATAGCCATAGAGGTTTACTGGAGCACATACCAGTACTTGTTTTAAAATTATACTATTCCGCGAAAAATATACATGAAGCTACTTAATTGGAAATTGTTATAAAAATTTATCAATTTCACCCCATTCCATGGTACATTGTTTGAAGCAAGCTGTTGATGTTGTTCGAAGTGACGTGGATCGTTCGATCGAAGCCGTGTACCGTATGGATAAAAACAAGGAGCTGATTATCTCTGGAATTCCGTATCTAGGTCGTGAGGATTTGCAGAATATATTTCACAAAATCGCTGTGTCAGTTGGTTGTTATAAAAATAATATACCCTTGGTTGATCTCCAACGTCTGGAACGACACCACCTGTGCTCTGCCAGTTTGCTCTACGTAACACCAGGAACGAGTTCTACAGAAAATATCTTACTAAGCGCTCGCTTTGTCTTCGTGGCGTTGGTTTTGATAGTGAAAACCGTGTTTATATCAACGAGAATCTAACAAACAATGCAAGGCAGATACGTGCTACTGCAATTAAACTAAAGAAACTGGGACAGGTGCAAAACGTATTTACCCGCAACGGAACTGTGTTCATAAAGCCAAACGGTTCCGGTTCCGCTGCTTCTGTTAAAAACCCTATCCTATAATAGTTACTTCTTTCCTTCCAAGCAGTTCCATGTATTCTTTCACTCTTTTCCCATGATTCATTCCACTCCTAAAAGTTAAACACGCTGGTGCTGCCGAGGAGGCTGGTTTGCTGTTGCTGTATGCTAGCTGAAACTGGACTTACTACTGCTGTTGCTGCTGTTCCAATTTCAATGATAGTCACTATCGTGCTGCAAATATTTACTATTAGAGTTTCTTCAGCTAAATACTGTTATAAAAATCAAAATAGTTGTTTAAAATTTAAACTGATAAGCTTGTTATGCAGATCTGGCTGCGAAAGTTCACCTAAATAGTTCTAGTGCAATTCAACATGTGGTATATATATAGATCTAAGTTTACGTTCTCATTAGTTATTATTTATTCGCCTATTGTTTGTTCAATGCGCAGGTTTTTCTTGAGGTCGGTACTCTTTTTTACTGATTATGGTTAACGGTGATTGTTCAAGTAGCAATGTTTTTGCGGAAGTTTCGATTCCAAGGGCTGTGATAAATTCGGTGCTGATGAATGGTAAGCTTATTGTCTGTTATATGAACGTACAAAGCTTATGCGCGCGTAATTTTAGTAAATTTGAAGAGCTTAAACAGACTGTTGCGAACAGCAAAATAGACATTGCATGCTTCTCTGAAACATGGTTGAACAATACCATCACTAACTCAATGACAAAGATAGATGGATTCAATTTAACCCTTTAGTGCCCAATGCCGCCTTTTGCCGGGCTTCAGTCAAACCTTTAAAAAGTTTCAATAAATACTTAAGAAGTGTTCATAATGATTCATAGTGATTTTACCGAAGCCCGTCTAGGAATTGATTTGGGCACTAGAGGGTTAATTAGAAATGATCGCAATAGGCATGGTGGTGGAATATGTATATATTTCAGAAATGAAATATCCTGTCGTGTTCTTAGCAAATCGTTGTATACGGAGGCAAATTTGGAAGTGAACGCTATTTCCAAAAGAGAATGTTTGATTGTCGAAGTAATCATTGGTAGTGATCGTTTACTATTAGCCTTTTACTATAATCCGCCAAGTGTCGACTGCTCTGACCTACTACGTACCCATTATGAAGAGTATTCCCTACGTTATAACTCCACCTTGTTCATCGGTGATTTTAACACTGATCCTACAAACCAATCTCGAAAGTCTTTTTGGTTTAACGATGTAATTACAAGCATGTCTTATAATATCGTAAATTCTGAACCCACCTACTACTACAGCACAGGATGTTCAATGTTGGACCTCCTTCTCACTGACTCTCCTGAGTCTATTTTGAGGTTTAATCAAATATCTATGCCAGGAATATCGAACCATGATCTAATCTTTGCGTCGTTGAACTTCTCTTACCAGGAAAAAGAGCTAGGATATTGGTACCGTGATTATTATAACTTTGATAGAGCCTCACTAATTGAAGCTTTCAATAATATAAATTGGGCTGAGTATTATTGCATTGACAGTCCAGATATGTTGACTGGAATTCTTAATGCAAAACTTTGTTATGCTTCATGAACAACACTTTCCTTTACAGTTAAGAAGGCGTAAGAAAAATCCGCGGTTTAACCAGGATATCGAAAAGGTTATCATTGAGAGAGACCTTGCTTATAGAAACTAGTAACAAAGGAAAACGCCAGAAAATCTAACTATATACAGGCGATTGAGGAACAAAGTTAATTCTACAATATCAAAAGCTAAAATGAACTTCGATAAGGAAAGAATTAATGTTAGTTTACCGTCCAAGCAATTACACTGGGGTCGCTTTTTTCGCGGGTTGTTTTTATGCGTTTTTTTAAACAGAATATTTTCACTAATCGGCAGTTAGGATTCATATCCAAGATTGCCGATGAATTTCGTGATCCGTTATGCCTCAAATCACTTTACTGTTCCCTTGTGAGATCGATTCTAGAGGCCAGTTCTATAGTATGGAGTCCTTTCCACGCAAATTGGGCACACAGAATAGAAATGGTGCAGAAGAAATTTATCCGCTATGCGCTTCGCTTTCTCCCATGGCGGGATCCGCTGAGCTTACCACCGTATGAAAATCGTTGCCGACTTCTTGGCATCCAACCATTGGAACATCGACGAAAATCCGCTCAGGCCGTCTTTATAGCCAAGTTCCTGACTGGCCACATCGATTGCCCAAGTATTCTGGCTCAACTCGATTTAAACGTTCCCGAAAGACCATTACGTCAAAGAAATTTTATTCATTTGGCACCACGCAGGCGACTTTATGGTTCTAACGACCCGATTCGTGCCGTATGCCACCGCTTCAATGAGTTCTACCAACTTTTCGACTTCAATTTGCCGATAAACGCCTTTCGCCAGCGAATTTTAGATGTTACCGAATAACTGTACTTTTAATTTAATTTAATTTTTCATTAAGACTAATCATTGTCAGATGAATGTTGAGTGTTAAATAAATAAATGAATAAATAAATAAATAAATAAATTACAATAGTGCATCTCAACAAAATTGCCACTCGATCTGGATCGGCCTCATCGCTAGTTGCCACTGGTACGTCAGTAAAGAAATCTCGTGATGATGTATCAAAACAATCTGATGGCGGCGAGATTGCGAGCCTGGACGATTTGTGGAACAGAATGCAAACAATGCTCGCAAACAACGCTGAACGGATTGAAACGAAAATTGAAGCCTGTAATGCCAGATTGGAGGAACGAATATCGGATATCGAAGAGCGGGATGAGTGTTCTGATAATGTACCGTGGAATGGGGTGGAATTGATCAGTGGGGTGAAATTGATCACCTGAAAATTCGTGATAAAAAATACTAATCAGAAGATATTGCTCTTACAACACTAGGTAATGTTAACGTGTCCATTAACGCAACTTTTGCTTGATTCACATACCTGTCAAAGTTAACCCTTGCATGCCCGGTGCGATTTTTCATATTTTCGAAAAATTCTTCTAACTCAGTCAAAACTCAATCAAATTTGATCAAACAAGTTTCCAAATAACAAAAAAAAAGTATTGAATTCACTTGAAGTAATCTTAGTTGAGGGATATTTACGTTAAATTTGGAGAAGTGAGTAAAGTTTGATAAAAGCTCAAAAAATTTAATTTTCAACAATGATCATTCCATACCATTAAAAAAATACTAATGAATTCGCAGGAAACCATTATCGAATTTATTTCATGAAGTAGACGATAGAAATTTCACCAATAGCCATAGAGGTTTACTGGAGCACATACCAGTACTTGTTTTAAAATTATACTATTCCGCGAAAAATATACATGAAGCTACTTAATTGGAAATTGTTATAAAAATTTATCAATTTCACCCCATTCCATGGTACATTGTTTGAAGCAAGCTGTTGATGTTGTTCGAAGTGACGTGGATCGTTCGATCGAAGCCGTGTACCGTATGGATAAAAACAAGGAGCTGATTATCTCTGGAATTCCGTATCTAGGTCGTGAGGATTTGCAGAATATATTTCACAAAATCGCTGTGTCAGTTGGTTGTTATAAAAATAATATACCCTTGGTTGATCTCCAACGTCTGGAACGACACCACCTGTGCTCTGCCAGTTTGCTCTACGTAACACCAGGAACGAGTTCTACAGAAAATATCTTACTAAGCGCTCGCTTTGTCTTCGTGGCGTTGGTTTTGATAGTGAAAACCGTGTTTATATCAACGAGAATCTAACAAACAATGCAAGGCAGATACGTGCTACTGCAATTAAACTAAAGAAACTGGGACAGGTGCAAAACGTATTTACCCGCAACGGAACTGTGTTCATAAAGCCAAACGGTTCCGGTTCCGCTGCTTCTGTTAAAAACCCTATCCTATAATAGTTACTTCTTTCCTTCCAAGCAGTTCCATGTATTCTTTCACTCTTTTCCCATGATTCATTCCACTCCTAAAAGTTAAACACGCTGGTGCTGCCGAGGAGGCTGGTTTGCTGTTGCTGTATGCTAGCTGAAACTGGACTTACTACTGCTGTTGCTGCTGTTCCAATTTCAATGATAGTCACTATCGTGCTGCAAATATTTACTATTAGAGTTTCTTCAGCTAAATACTGTTATAAAAATCAAAATAGTTGTTTAAAATTTAAACTGATAAGCTTGTTATGCAGATCTGGCTGCGAAAGTTCACCTAAATAGTTCTAGTGCAATTCAACATGTGGTATATATATAGATCTAAGTTTACGTTCTCATTAGTTATTATTTATTCGCCTATTGTTTGTTCAATGCGCAGGTTTTTCTTGAGGTCGGTACTCTTTTTTACTGATTATGGTTAACGGTGATTGTTCAAGTAGCAATGTTTTTGCGGAAGTTTCGATTCCAAGGGCTGTGATAAATTCGGTGCTGATGAATGGTAAGCTTATTGTCTGTTATATGAACGTACAAAGCTTATGCGCGCGTAATTTTAGTAAATTTGAAGAGCTTAAACAGACTGTTGCGAACAGCAAAATAGACATTGCATGCTTCTCTGAAACATGGTTGAACAATACCATCACTAACTCAATGACAAAGATAGATGGATTCAATTTAACCCTTTAGTGCCCAATGCCGCCTTTTGCCGGGCTTCAGTCAAACCTTTAAAAAGTTTCAATAAATACTTAAGAAGTGTTCATAATGATTCATAGTGATTTTACCGAAGCCCGTCTAGGAATTGATTTGGGCACTAGAGGGTTAATTAGAAATGATCGCAATAGGCATGGTGGTGGAATATGTATATATTTCAGAAATGAAATATCCTGTCGTGTTCTTAGCAAATCGTTGTATACGGAGGCAAATTTGGAAGTGAACGCTATTTCCAAAAGAGAATGTTTGATTGTCGAAGTAATCATTGGTAGTGATCGTTTACTATTAGCCTTTTACTATAATCCGCCAAGTGTCGACTGCTCTGACCTACTACGTACCCATTATGAAGAGTATTCCCTACGTTATAACTCCACCTTGTTCATCGGTGATTTTAACACTGATCCTACAAACCAATCTCGAAAGTCTTTTTGGTTTAACGATGTAATTACAAGCATGTCTTATAATATCGTAAATTCTGAACCCACCTACTACTACAGCACAGGATGTTCAATGTTGGACCTCCTTCTCACTGACTCTCCTGAGTCTATTTTGAGGTTTAATCAAATATCTATGCCAGGAATATCGAACCATGATCTAATCTTTGCGTCGTTGAACTTCTCTTACCAGGAAAAAGAGCTAGGATATTGGTACCGTGATTATTATAACTTTGATAGAGCCTCACTAATTGAAGCTTTCAATAATATAAATTGGGCTGAGTATTATTGCATTGACAGTCCAGATATGTTGACTGGAATTCTTAATGCAAAACTTTGTTATGCTTCATGAACAACACTTTCCTTTACAGTTAAGAAGGCGTAAGAAAAATCCGCGGTTTAACCAGGATATCGAAAAGGTTATCATTGAGAGAGACCTTGCTTATAGAAACTAGTAACAAAGGAAAACGCCAGAAAATCTAACTATATACAGGCGATTGAGGAACAAAGTTAATTCTACAATATCAAAAGCTAAAATGAACTTCGATAAGGAAAGAATTAATGTTAGTTTACCGTCCAAGCAATTACACTGGGGTCGCTTTTTTCGCGGGTTGTTTTTATGCGTTTTTTTAAACAGAATATTTTCACAATAACGCGGATTATTTTTACTCGATTCGGAAGATTTTTTGTACGCGGTATCAAATAAATTTAGTTTAGGCATATATAATCTAATCTTTTAAATGCAGTACAGTCAACCGCGTAAAAAGCGACTCCAGTGTATGGAGAAATATTAAAAATTTAGGCATCTCTGATAAAAAGTCAACTTCAACTATATGTGAACACTCGGCTGAAGACGTGAATAATTATTTTTCTTCTAATTTCTCAGACGGCAGTGCTGCAAGAACCTTCTTTCCAACAAAAACCAATGGCTTCAGTTTCGACCCGTAGCTGAGTACGAAATTATCAATGCAATGTTCTCCAATAAATCTAATGCAGTAGGTTTGGATAAAATACCAATAAAATTTTTGAAAATTATTGCTCCAGTTGGATTGTATAACAATCACTCGAAAACTATTCCCCAGAAAATGAAACGTCGAAGCTTTTTCCCCAGAAAACAAAATCCCAGAATGTACCAATCACCAGAAAACTGCTACCCAGAAAGTACTAATCCCCAGAAAGTTATTATCCGGAATGAATCAATGCCTAGAAAACTATTTCCCAGAAAAAAACCGTTTTCCAGAAAACTGTTATCCAAAAACGAAGAAATATGCATTTTCATTTTTTTAACATGGAAAATTTGTTAAAACTGAGTTTTTGTATATCTGAAATGTATAACGATTCTATCATTTGAATCAACTTATTGTCAACTAATACATTTGTTCTTTCATGGAGTAAATAAGTAAGCGCTTGACACCAGGCCATAGTCATAAAATCAGACAACTTTCAGTAATCGTTTTTGGCTGAATGAGCATCACAAGTCGACCACAAAAACACAGTAGCGAATTGATTTCTGAGGCTCCTTGACCAAAAATCTAAAATACCCCTTCTTATCTCAATTCGGTTAATCTAGTTCACATGGGGGGCAGAAATTACCTCTGTAGAGGTTCGTTCGTTTACCTGGGTTGATGCAACATCCACTAGTATATATTAAACGAGCGAAAGGGAACCCGGTTACAATTCCGGAGCCTGTTGAGTATACGTTTGCATTGGCGTGCACACCGGAAACGGTAGCGCCTTTGTAATCATGGCAACATGAATCCTTTCCTTCGAGAAGCCAACAAGAGATATCGGCTGCCGGGTCACGGGTCTGCGGTCGTGCTCCCGCTTCGTGCGGGTGTCGCGCCGTGGGCCTACCGGCGCTTCTGCCTCAACGCACTCCGGGGCGTCCGGCCGTGTGGTGGTGTGGGCCGCCCGTTCGTCCGCTGCGCCCGGGTTCATACGCTTCCCTGCTTGGGCTGCAGTCATCGATAAACAGTCAATTCAGAACTGGCACGGCTGAGGGAATCTGACTATCGAATTAAAACAAAGTGGCGAAATACCGATCGTTACTAGTGTTGTTTTGCAAAAACCTAAAGCTTGATATGTGGCAGCAAGGTTTCGTTACCGTTTTTAACTTAGCCTGTGTTTCTTGAAGGGTACTTACTCCACCGTTCCCCTCGATAAATCCGGAACAAATGTCCCCTACTGTCCCAAAAACTATGATAAATTTGTGATCCTTTGAAAAAGGTTCGATCAAATTCGGTTTAGATCTTGCGGAATGGCAGGTAAAAGAATTTTTATATTTTCGGCTCTGGAGGGGTCTGGTACGCAAGTGTTAATTCAAATGTCAAATAATTTAGAATGTTAACAATATAATAACTGAATACTAATGTTTTTTTTGGTTACGGTGATGCTGGAGAATAATTTTCTGGGCATTGGTGTATTCTGGGAAACGGTTTTCTGGTAACTAGTACTTTCAGGGGTTTAGATTTCTGGTAACTAGTATATTCTGGGATTTGGTATTCTGGAGAATGGTTCATTCTGGGGAAAATCCTTCGACACTTTATTTTCTGGGGAATGGTTTTCTAGGAAAAGTCGGACAACCCTCCAGTTGCATTGCCGCTGCTCAAACATCTTTTTAATGCAATACAGTAGGTTTCCGTTTTTGGCATGTTCCGTTTTTAGCATGCTCCGTTTTTGGCACACTCCGATTTTGGCATCAAAGGGTTCCGTTTTTGGCAACATTTTTTAGTACATAGTATACAATGATTTATTTCATTTTCATTTTCGGGTACAGAAGGGGGCCGCATGGCCAAGTCTCCAGTGCTTAAACACTTTCCATGCTGTACCAGTGGATTAGATTTGGTATCGCAGCATAGTAACCCGAGAGGTCAAATAAATTCTGCGTTGGAATGCCGTATAGTAAGACAAGGTTGAATATAGTGGATAGTCGAAGGGAACAGTGATAGTAGTTGCAGAAAGGTGCATGAAAAGAAAAAAAAGAATAGTTGTAACTGTGGTTGATGTTAATAAATTCCGTCCATTTGTAATATATGTATGTAATATTTGTCACGTATGCCGGTCTGCGTCCAGGGCTTCTCAAGGCAACCCCTCCCAACCGCACAAACTTATGAGTGGATCTGGGCATATTTTTGCATAGAGTAACCCACCTAAAAGTGATATATGCCCGTTCTTATAATAAATCCTAAACCAAGTCATGTTCGGCTCAAAATTCATCCAAATACTTTACCCCTCCCCGCTCATGGTGACTCTAAAGCACCAAGGATTATAATCATCATATCTTGACATAAAATAGTTTGTTGTGCTTACGATTGTTCCATAAACTTATATGCTGCCTCAGAGCATCACTGGGCATTTTCTTCGAAATGCTACAGTTGACAGTAATTTTAGTTAGTCTACATAGTGTTCAGTTTGAATCGTGAAGCTATAAATTTTAATGATAAACCTTGTGAGCGGGAGAGGGTGATTTTATCATTAAATGACTTTTCGGTACACTTTTCCATCGTTTGACAAAGTTTCATTCTTGTAACCATGGCTACAACTATCCCAGAAGTGAAAATAAAATTATTTCTTGATTATTTTTACATTTTTACATTGATACATTTTTACACTGATTATTTTTACATTTTTACATTTGCGATGAAACACGAAACCGGAATAATCCGGAAGGTTTTTTCTTCACCAATATAACCCAAAATATTCGCACGAACACCAGAGTATTTGGAGAGAAAACCTTACGCGCTAAGTACCCATTTCTGTTCGATTAACCTTCTTTAACAATCTCCATCGTTGTTATATTTAGAAATCGCTTGTTTATCTTCGAAACGTTAAAAATTAGCTAACGGTATCAAAGCGTAACTATCATCCACAAAAAACTGTTCAATTGCGGTCGGTTCAAACCTCTCGTTACGACCGTAAACATAAGTTTTGGATGTTGATAAGCTATCAAATGATCAAGCAAACATCACTCTTCAAAATGAAACACTACACAACAAAGTTGACTTACTTTGAGTTTTTCACTTTTGCTCAGGTTTGAAACATATTTACTTCTATGTGTTTCTTAGACATATGCTTAGTTATGGGGACTGTTCTGTCAATAATTTTGTAACGATGGAATTACTCCACGAGGTCTTTTGTCTTCTTTTTTATGTTTGTTTACATGCAAAGTATATGTTTTTCATAATTTATTTCAAATGAAGCAAGCGTGATTAAATGCAGTTTCCCTAGAGTGATATTTCACAAAGCGCAAAATTCAAATTTTGAAAATCAATTAAAAATTTATCAAAAGACTAATTGGTAGCTGTTACTCATCAAATGGGTAAAAATTTTACTCAATAAAAAACCGTGCAACTTTTTGAAATTTGGGTGAAATTTTTCTTATTTATGGGTAACTTAAATTTAACGTGTATTTGATTCCTACTGTAAACAACGCACTGTCGTATATAACAGGTCTGGCAATTAGAAAACAAGCCGTCTTTTTTACACTTATTTGCTTTCAAATGGAACAGAGAGTTTGACGTGACAGACACTGTTGTACAAGCGCTGCAAGAGAATAAAAGCGACGACAAATTTGAAATTTGTTATTACTGTACGTTATATAAGACGAATTTTGTTAAAAACCCATTTAATCATATAAATAATTAATTTTCATAATAATTTTGAAGTCTCAAATTAAATTTATTGATGACAAAAAAGGTTTCCTTTTTTTGCACGGTTCCAGTTTTGGCAACTGAAATTTGAAATTTTGTTGCAAAAAACGGAAACCTACTGAACCACCAGCTCTTTTCCCAGTGAATGGAAACGTACCAAAGTTATTCCGATACACAAAAAGCCTGGTGTTGTAGAATTTCTAATCTAAGACCCATAAGTTTGCTGTCAACTACTTCCAAAGTGTTTGAAAAGTTGATCAAAACCCAAATATCTTCCTTTGTCAACTGAATAAATTTTCTTCATTGCTTTCAATCTGGATTCCGAAGTCAACACAGTACAGAGACTGCGCTAATGAAAGTTCACGATGATATAGCGCAAACAATCGACAAAAAAGGTGTTACTATCTTGCTCCTTATCGACTTTGCCAAAGCGTTTGATCGAGTTGTGCATAGAAAATTAGTTTGTAAATTACAATCAGGTTCATTAAGCAGACAGTATATGAAGTAGCGAGAACGAAAATTAAGCGAACTGGAAATATGATACAGATTTGGAAAAATATATCGCATCCCGACGGGACTTGAACCCGCAATCTCCCTGTCTCCGGCATGGTGTTTTGACCAATTAAACTACGGGGGACGGTGGTACTGTTCCACAATCTATATCGTATCACATTCCGCTGCCGACTTATTCTATTGCTCATCCCTAACTACACACACTGCTGTGCAAGCGTTATTTATAGACTGAAAGGAATGTCTCATCACACACAGAAGGGTCAGCTGATGCTGATAACTCTTATAGACCTGTGTGATCGAGACCAAAGTCAGTCTGCGTCTTGCTTGCAAGTGCGACACAACTACGGAAGGTGCTCCGTACGGGCTAAATTTTTCGAACTGAATTTCTGATTTTAACAACGGCTTTTTCCCGTTAACACGCAAGTTCATTAAACAGACAGTATATGAAGTAGAGAGAACGAAAATTAGGCGAACTGGAAATATGATACAGATTTGGAAAAATATACCGCATCCCGACGGGACTTGAACCCGCAATCTCCCTGTCTCCGGCATGATGTTTTGACCAAAACTACGGGGGACGGTGGTACTGCTCCACAATCTATATCGCATCACATTTCGCTGCCGACTTATTCTATTGCTCATCCTTAACTACACACACTGCTGTGCAAGCGTTATTTATAGACTGAAAGGAATGTCTCATCACACACAGAAGAGTCAGCTGATGCTGATAACTCTTATAGACCTGTGTGATCGAGACCAAAGTCAGTCTGCTTAATGAACTTGCGTTTTAACGGGAAAAAGCCGTTGTTAAAAATAGAAATTCAGTTCAAAAAATTACAATCACTTTATGATTTTTCCAGCTCAGCTGCAAATCTCATCAATAGTTATCTAAGCAATAGGAGTCAAGCAGTATTCTGCAATGGTGTTCTTTTAACATTTCAACCAATTTTATCCGGAGTTCCAAAAGGATCAGTACTTGGACCTCTGCTTTTTTCATTGTTCATTATTGATCTTCCAAATTTATATTCGCGCTAACAACAATTCTAAATTACCCATCATAGGAAACAGGCTAAATCATGATCTTCGCAAGGTGATGAGTTGGTCACATAGAAACTTACTACCAATAAATCCCAGTAAAACCAAAGCTATGTTAATAACGAAGCAAAAAGTTTCCCCAGTCCACCACCCATTTATATTGATAGCGTTGATGTCACTTTTTTTAATCGCGTGAATAATCTAGGAGTCATATTTAATGATAACTTGGAATGGGATGCGCACATAAATAGTCAATGTGCCAAAATCTACGGTTCATTGAAAAGACTTACTTTGACGACGAAGCATTACGATTCGCAAACTAAAATCAAACCCTTCAAGGCTTTGCTTTTACCCCACTTTATCTATGGTAATTCATTTACACCAATGCCTTGAGTAGATCAATAGATAAGTTGCGTCTGGCATTGAATGCTTGTGTCCGGTATGTTTTCAACCTGTCGCGATATGCACATGTTTCACATTTGCATAAAAACCTATTAGAGTGCTCTTTCCATTATTTCTATAAGTACAGATCATGCTTTTTATTGTTCAGAATTATTAAAACTAAAGTCTCAAATTATCTCTTCGAAAAGCTTGTACCATTACGGGGCACTCGTTCAAGAAATTCACGATTACCTCAGCATAGTACCTCCTACTACAGCCAATCATTCTTTGTCAGAGGCATTGTCTACTGGAATAGTTTGCCAAATTCTATCAAACTTCTCAACGCAAATTCATGCTTCAAGAGGGATCTCCTGTTGACCTCGCAGTAGACGGGTAGAGATAATCAAAGAGAACAATTAGTTTAGTTTAGTACGAAATTAATAGTCAGAATCTAAATTCAATCACATTGTAACATTAAAAAAGATAAATGTTCTGCGTTACATAAATGAAATAAAGAAATATAAATATAATATAAATATAAGTCTCAGATGTCTTAAGATTGCATAAATTTTACCACATTGTTCATTTATTTGGGAGTTCCATTTGAGATTAGACTGAAAGATAATTCCAAGATTGGGTGCTATGTCAACGTATTTTATTTTTTCTTTGTTTATACATAGCAGGGGCGACTCGTCCATAGGTGCAACCTGTGCAATGCACATGGGGACGTCAGGCAAAAAATGAATCTAAAATCCAAATTCATGCTCTTATTTTCTTATTTTTTAGTTCTATTTTTGAATAGTAACAAAGGGAATTACTTGCTTTTATTCGCGGTTAAAATTGTAATTACTTCCCCAAACTCTGATTTTCAGAATTTCTAGTTGAACAGGTAGGTTCAACAGCCACAAGTCGCCCCTGATAAATAGATCAGGCAAGTTTGTAGAAGTTTGTCGTCTTGAAATAAACATCGCTTTGGTTTTTGATGAATTTATAGGCAGCAAATTTCTCAAGGACCATTGTGAAACTCTTTTTTTAAATCAGAGTTGAGAAGTTGTGCTACACGATCGATATTGGTATCAGTCGAACCAACGTGTAGTTGTACATCATCAGCAAACATGTGAATCATGCACACTTTCAGAACTGAAAATAAATCATTTATGAACAATGAAAACAGAAGTGGTCCCAGAACGGATCCTTGGGGCATGCCAGAAAGAATATTGAGTGAGCCAGATAGGTTTCCGTTGATTTCCACAACCTGAGATCGTGAGTTTAAATAAGATTCAATGAGATAAACAGCTTCACGGCAAAAATTGAACTGATGCAATAGTTTTTTTTGCAATAACTTAACGTGGGAGACTTTATCAAATGCTTTAGAGAAATCAATTAACAGCAAGAAAGCAATACCTTTTTGCCTTTCTCCTAGAAAGGTATAGCAATCACTTGCAAAACCGAAAGTATAAAAGTGCTCCAAAGGGCCGAATGGCATATATCACTCGACTCAGCTCGACGAGCTGAGCATTTTCTGTATGTGTGTGTGTATGTGTGTGTGTGTGTGTGTGTGTGTGTGTGTGTGTATGTGTGTGTGTATGTGCAGATTTTTATTCTCACTCACTTTTCTCAGAGATGGCTGGACCGATTTTCATAAAATTAATTGCAAATGAAAGGTCTTGTTGCCCCATAAGACCCTATTAAATTTTATTGTAATCGGATTTTTAGTTTAGAGGTTATGTTTAAAAATGTGAAAATCATGAAACATCAATATCTCAGAAAATGCACAACCGATTTGAACCGAATTGGTCTCAAAAGAACGGGCTACCTAGAAAACCCTTAAGTTTTGAATTTCATAAAGATTGAACTTGCGGTTCAAAAGTTATGAAGAGAAACGTGTTCTGAAGACTGTTTAATCTCACTCATGTTTCTCAGAGATGGCTGTACCGATTTTCATAAAATCAGTGTCAAATGGAAGGTCTAATTGCCCCATAAGACCCTATTGATTTGTTTTGCAATCGGACTATTACTTTGCCTGTTATGTTTAAAAATGTGAAATCCAGCTATGCAAAGGAACATATTCCGAAGACTACTTGGACTCACTCAATTTTCTCAGAGATGGCCGACCCGATTTCCACAAAATTAGTGTCAAATGAATGGTCTAGCTGCCTCAGAAGACCCTATTGAATTTTACTGTAATCGAACTGTAACTTCATTTGTATTGTGCCGACTTGTGAAAATAACGAAACTTCATTATCTCAGAAACTACACAACCGATTTGATTATTATCAGATAAGCGGGATAGTTAAGGGTTAACTGATGAATTATGATTGAACACGTGGTTTCATAGTTTGGCTGCCCTACACGTTCCCATTTCATTTGATTATAATCGAAGTTAAGCAACCGTTTTGTATTAAATTGTTAATAAAACAACGAAAGTCTATTATCACAAAGATTAAATGACTTATTTGAACATAACTAGTGTCATACGAACGAGTCATCTCTCAAACTTACAAATAACAAACTTCATAACAATTTGATATGTGGCTCAAAAGTTATGGAAAGAAGAGAAATTCAAAGACTATTTAAAACTATACCTGCTTTGATCGATATACGTGGCCTCAACATATTTTAAATGTGGTGTCGTACTATTTGAACGTTCCAAGTTCATTGATTCCTTGCGGTTTGTTTGAAGTCTGCAAATGCGCGACGAATCGGCCATAGGATATGATCAAAGTCAAATAACAAATCGTTTGAAATGATTGGTTTTATCGAAATGACAACATCCTCGTCTTTTGGCTTCTGTACATCGCCTTTATTCTGAATATATTCATATTGGGTGGTATTCTGTCATTATCAGCAGACTTTCTGACAATCTGACACCGGAAATACCCATATTGGGAGGTATTTTTGGTTGTTTACCAGAAACTAAAAGTGGTTGTTTTCAAATTCAAAAAAAATGTCCAGGGTCAATGTTTGGTTTCTATGCATCATCACGTTTACGGAAATATCCATATTGAGTATTGTTCGGTCATTTCCGACTGTTGCGTATAAGTTGCCATTTAGCAATTCAAAATGGTGCCTGAGGTCAATTGTTAGCTCCTTGCATCATTCTGGTTCCAGAGATACTCATATTGGATAGTATTTGTTTATTTTAGGCTGTTTTTCACAAACCGGTAGTCGCCATCTTGGATTTCAAAATGGTATTTAGGATACTGGTTAAAGAAAAACTCATATTGGGTGATATTTGGTCACTTTGGACAGTTTTTCAGAAGCCGAAAGTCGTCATTTTGGACTTTAAAATTGCCTGTGAAATCAATTTCTGTCATCTGGGCGTAATTCTGGTTCCGAAAACATTCATATTGAATGGTATTTGGTCATTTCCGGCTGTTTGCCAGACACCGGAAGTCACCATCTTAAAATTCAAAATTGTGTCTGTGATCAATTTATAGCTTCTGTGCATCTTTCTGGTTCCAGAAATACTAATATTTAATGAGAATCGTCCATTTCAGGCTGTTTTCCAGAAACTGGAAGTTGCCATCTTACAATTCAAAATGTTGTCTGAAGTCGATTTGTGGCTCCAGTGCGTCATTACGGTTCCGGAAAACCCCATATTGGGTGGTATTTGGTCATTTGTCGCTGTTTTTCCGACACCGGAAGTCGCCATTTTGGATTTCATAATGGCATTTGGAGACAATTTATGGATTTTGAACGGCATACTGGTTAAAGAAAAACTCATATTGGGTGGTATTTGGTCATTTTCTGCTGTTTCCAGAAACCGGAAGTCGCCATCTTAGAATTTAAAATGCTATCTGTGGTCGATTTTAGCTCCTGTGTATTATTCTAGATCTGGCTATTATTATATTGGGTGGAAATCGGCCATTTTCGGCTGTTTTCCAGAAACCGGAAGTCGCCATCTTACAATCCAAAATGTTGTCTGAGGAACATATTTGTTACCACTAAAAACATTCACCTGCCAATATGGTTCCATTTAGTTGATTAGTTCGCGAGATGTGCAGAAATTTGTGAAGAAACATGTACTTCCAGAAGAGGGAGGGACGTCAAACCATTATGGACATATTTGTTACCTCTAAAAACATTCACATACCAAATTTGGTTGTATTTTCTTGATTGGTTCTTGAGCTGTGCGAAATTTGTGTTTCATTTTCATGGGATCCCTCCCTTATAGAAGAGGGATTCGGGTTTCAAACCATTATGTACATATTTGTTACCACTAAAAACATTTACCTGCCAAATTTTGTTCCATTTGGTTGATTAGTTCTCGAGATGTGCACAAATTTGTGTTTCATCCAACTATTATGGACATATTAGTTACCCCTTGAAACTTCCACATGCCAAATTCGGTTTCATTTGCTTGGTTTGTTCTTGAGTTGTGCAGAAATTTATGTTTCTTTTGTATGGGACCCCTCCCTTCCAGAAGAGGGAGGGGTCTCAAACTATCATAGGAACCTTTATCGGCACCAAAAACCCCTACATACAAATTTTCACGTCAATCGGTTTGGTAGTTTTCGGGCCTATATGGATTAGACAGACAGACAGACTTGACTACATTTTTATATGTAAAGATTACAACATCAATATTTTAGAACCTAAAGAGTGAATATACATTTATTGGAATGAAACGTTAATGTAAATCTATTTTTACAAACAAAAAATTGAATGAGAAAGGCTGGGTCTTACCGCTAGGTGGATTAATTTAGGTTTTTATCTATGAATTGATGCAGATAATCGTGGACCTTAAGATGTGCCGAAGTAGTACTGTGTTCAGATCTAAAACCAGATTCATAAGGACTAAGAAAATTGAACCGTTGAATATACAATTGAATTTGATTCTTCAAGATTTTCTCAAAAACCTTAGACAATGATCAAAGTATGCTAATTGGACGTAGATTATTCAAGCCAGAATTGGAGAGTTGTTTTACGAATCGGAATAATTTTCGCAGACTTCCAAGCTTGTGGAAAATTGGCAGTGATGAATAAATTGAACATGTACGTTAATGGTGTAATTACAGATGGCAGGATAATCTTAACAAACCCTAATGGGATACCATCTAAACCGATTGCGTTCGATGAAATCAAAAAAATATTCGACACATCCAGTTTGCTGCAACGTGTAAATGAAAAACCAGCAGTGTTTTCGGAAGGTATTGAAGGGAGCGCAGGGTTCTGTGTAAAGTGTTCACCAAAAAAGCATTTATATCATTACCAGTATTGTTCAACTTGATACTGTCGTATGAACCATCAAAAACATTGAGTTGTTCAGGTTTTGTCCAAAGTTCTTTAGTTGAGCTCGCTGACTCTAAGTTCGAAGTTAAATAGTTAGACTTTGCTCTATTTACTAGCTCCGTTACCCTATTAAGGAGTCTTTTAAATTGAGTAAAATCTGATGTAGCTCTACTATGGATCCATTGACGGTAAGCAATATTTTTAGCAATAATTGCGTTTGAATATCGGTACTGAACCATGGGGAAATCCGTTTAGACCGTAAAACTCGCAACGGCACAGTATTTTCATAACGCTCAACAATGTGACTATTGAAGAAATCCAGAGCCAAATCAGAATCCGAAAAACTGTAGAGAAGAGACCAGTCTATACTATCCAATGCGTCTTGTAACATTGGAAAATTGATTCAATTGTAATCTCTGAACACTTGGACGTGGACTTCCGTGACTTGCCGTCGAGATATATTTAGAGATGAAAAAATTATATCATGGTGGGAGAATCCTGAAGTCGACATCTGGTTGAAGTTGAGAACGAAATTTAAATCATTTGTAATTAGTAAGTCTATTAACGAGCTTCCACCAGGATAGAAGTGTGTAGGTTCATTGTTCACACAAAATAACCCGAAATCATCTGAAACATCACAAAATCTACTAGTCTTGGCACACTTCTTTTTAAAGTTAGTATTGAAACCGCCTATTAAAATTATTTCACCGAACTGGAGCGATGATGAGCTCAGAGCAATCGGAATCGGGGGAGAATATTTTTTTTTAGGTTAAAAATTAGTTTATTTGACACGGCACGATACATTTTATGTTTTACTGAGCCAAGTACAAATGGTATTAATTCTACGTTAGCAGGGAAAAGAGGGAGGCCTTTTTTTTATTCTTGCGGCCGACTACGAGCTAGTGAGGATTTAAGGTGAGAGGAGGGGAGATACAATTTTGACTTAAAACTATTTTGGAACTTTGATTTTCAACTGGTAGAGCAATTGTATTCTTGTTTGTTGTGGGTTCAAAATATTTGTGTAAGCATAGATGCGGGCTCTTCGTTTCCGTGTCTTCAGCATAGCATATTTGTATCCTTTATCTGACAAATAGACAAACAAAATTTTAAATTTTAATGTCAGCGTTTTTCAGAAAGCAGTATAGCTGTGTCATGTACTGGAGATCACCGCTTCCCAGAATGTCTCTACAGGTACGTTCGGTTGTTTTTCTCGGGCCCGAAGGGAATCTATAAGCTCGGACCTAACACCACAGAATTCGGCACACGACCAAACAACATGCTCGATGTCATGGTAGCCATCGCCACAAACGCAGTGATTACTGTCTACAAGCCCTATACGAAAGAGATGCGTGTTTAACGTGTAGTGATTGGACATAAGTCTGGACATCACGCGAATGAAGTCCCGACCTACATCCAACCCCTTGAACCATGCTTTCGTCGATACCTCAGGAAAAATGGAATGTAGCCACCGTCCCAGTTCATCTGAATTCCATGATGATTGCCAACTGTTGAGTGTCCTCTGACGCAAAATGCTATAAAATTCATCATAAGCAATTGGTCTTTCATAAATATCGCCATCAATAGCACCCACCTTAGCTAAAGAGTCAGCCTTTTCATTACCCGGAATCGAGCAATGAGAAGGGACCCACGCTAAGGTAACCCGGTAATTTTTATCTGTTAAAGCACTTAAAAACCACCGTATTTTCCCCAGGAAATACGGGGTGTGCTTCACAGGCTTCATCGATCGCAGAGCCTCAATGGCACTGAGACTATCTTCGAAGATGAAGTAGTGGTCTATGGGCAGGGTTTCGATGATCCCAAGAGAGTACTGAATAGCAGCAAGTTCTGCGACGTACACGAAAGCAGGGGCATCGAGTTTGTAGGAGGCGGTAAAATTTTCGTGGAAAACACCGAAGCCAGTGGACTCATCTAGATCAGATCCGTCCGTGTAAAACCTTTTATCATTACTAACATGTTTAAACTTATTGGAAAAAATCTTAGGGATCTCTTGGGGTCGCAATTGATCCGGGATACCAGAAATGTCTTGTTTCATGGTAGTGTCGAAGAATATAGCATTATTAGAAGTATCTAAAAGTGCGACATTGGAGAAATCGTATGAAGAAGGGTTAATATCTTGAGCCATATAGGCAAAATATAAAGTCATAAATCTGGATTGAGATTGAAGGTCGACCAACCTCTCGAAATTTTCAATTACTAATGGGTTCATAACTGTGCATCGAATTAGCAACCGATAAGAGAGATTCCAAAAGCGATGTTTCAACGGAAGAATACCCGCCAGCACTTCAAGACTCATCGTATGGGTCGACTGCATGCAACCTAAGGCAATACGCAAACAACGATATTGTATTCGTTCCAGTTTGATCAAATGTGTGTTTGCTGCGGAGCGGAAGCAGAAACACCCGTACTCAATTACAGACAATATCGTTGTTTGGTATAACCTTAGAAGGTCTCCTGGGTGGGCACCCCACCAGGTTCCGGTAATCGTACGAAGAAAATTAATCCTCTGTTGGCATTTTTGTGTCAGATACCTAATATGACAAGCCCAGGTGCATTTAGAGTCGAACCAGATCCCGAGATATTTAGCGACTAAAACCTGAGTGATCGTTTTACCCATTAGTAGGAGCTGCAGCTGAGCTGGGTTATGTTTCCTAGAAAAAACGACCAACTCAGTTTTCTCCGGAGAGAATTCGATACCCAGCTTAAGAGCCCATTCAGACAAATTGTCTAAGGTATCTTGCAATGGGCCTTGCAGATCGCTAGCCTCGCTACCAGTAATGGATACAACGCTATCGCCTGCAAGTTGCCTTAGCGTGCATGAATTTGCAAGACATTCATCGATGTCATTGACGTAAAAATTATATAAGAGAGGACTTAAACATGAGCCCTGGGGAAGGCCCATGTAACTAATTCGGGAAGTTGTCGAATCGCCATGTGAGAAATACATATGCTTTTCTGACAACAAATTGAGCAAAAAGTTATTCAAATTTGGTGAAAGCCCCTGCGAATGAAGTTTCGCGCTTAAAACTTCTACAGAGACAGAGTCAAAAGCCCCCTTAATATCCAAGAACGCAGAAGCCATTTGCTCTTTTCGAGCAAATGCGAGTTGAATTTCAGTAGAAAGCAACGCTAAGCAATCGTTCGTCCCTTTGCCCCGGCGAAAGCCAAATTGAGTATCTGAAAGTAAACCGTTTGTTTCGACCCATTTGTCTCACCGTAAGAGGATCATTTTCTCCATTAATTTGTGGAGGCAAGAGAGCATCGCAATCGGCCTATATGAATTGTGATCAGAGGCAGGTTTCCCGGGTTTCCGAATAGCAATGACTTTTACCTCCCTCCAGTCATGCGGAACAATATTTAGCTCAAGAAACTTGTTGAACAAACTCAACAAGCGTCTTTTGCAGAGTCGGGTAGATTCTTCAACAGGTTGAATTTTATTCTATTTAACCCTGGAGCTTTATTGTTGCACGAGAGAAGAGCCATTGAAAATTCCAACATCGGAAACGGAGGCTCTTCTGTAGTTACTAAAAACGCGTCGCGAAAGGTTTTCTGTTCCGGTACAGAGTCCGGACAGACCTTTTTGGCAAAATCGAGTATCCAGCGATCTGAATACTCCTCACTCTCAATCGAAACGTCACGGTTCCGCATGCGCCTTGCGGTATCCCAAAGAGTGCTCATCGCTGTTTCCCTCGACAACGCGTTTATGAACCGCCGCCATTACTCGCGTTTTTTCGCCTTCACTAGGCTCTTCATCTGCCTGCCCAGTGCCTCGTACTTTCAAAGCAGGTTGACAGTGCCGTACTCCCAGTAGTCCTCATACGCCGCGGACCTTCGCGCGTACAGCTCAGAGCACTCTTTGTCCCACCATTTGTTGGGAGGGCGCTGTCTTATCGTTACCCCGGGTATCGGTTTCGTCTGAGCTTGAGTCGCGGCGTCGATTATAAAGCCAGCTAAGAACGCGTATTCTTCCTCCGGAGGAAGTTCCTCGTGAGTCTCGATAGATTGTGCTATAATAGACTCATAACGCTTCCAATCAATATTACGTGTAAGGTCGTAGGAAATATTGATTGGGTTCGGGGGAGTTGAACCATTAGCAATTGATATAACGATTGGAAGATGATCACTACCGTGGGGATCGTTGATTACTTTCCACTGGCAATCTAACGTTAGTGATGTCGAGCAGAGGGATGGGTCAAGCACGCTTTCACGTGCTGGAGGATTAGGTACACGTGTCGCTTCCCCAGTATTCAAAACTGTCATATTGAAGTCGTCGATCAAGTTACAGATTAAAGAAGATCGGTTGTCGTCGTACAGCGACCCCCATAGCGAACAGTGAGAATTAAAATCTCCCGGCGCGGGAAGCAGTTCTGCTATATCAATAAGTTGCTTCTGTTCAATCCGCGCGGATGGGGGAATATATAACGAAACAAGGCAAAGGTCTTTTCCATTCATATTCGTTTGAATGGCAACAACTTCTATATTCGAGATCGAGGGGAGGTCGATTCTGAAAAAAGAATAGCACTTTTTGATCCCTAAAAGTACGTCTCCACCGTGGGAGTCTCGATCTCGACGAATAATGTTAAAATCGTGGAAATTGAGTTGATCGTTTGAATTGAGAAAAGTCTCACAGAGCGCAAACGCATCACAATTGTATGTGTTTATCAAATGAGAAAATAGATCGAATTTGGGGATGATACTTCTGCAATTCCACTGTAATACAGTGATAAAATTCCTAACCTCTTCCGCCGTATTAGTCATCGAAAGATATGATAGCTGAAATGAGGGGCCAACTTGTTGCGAGTTGCTTCAAAAAGGTTTTCAAAAAAGAGAAGGGCAAGAAGAATATTTTGAAGGGGATCTGGTATGTTGAACGTTTTGAATATCCAATCCACAATATCAGAGAATTTTATGAACCCAGTTTCTTTTCTATTTTCTGATCGAGAAATGGGTGCACGAGAGGTTTTTGGTGCCCCAGGAAGCGGTGGGTACTCCTGGTTTGATTTAAAATTAAACCCGGGAGGTACATGCTTCGGTTTTTCTTCACCGCTTCCTTTTTGTGTTGGCTTATTGGTCATTCCGCTAGGGGTTATCTTACGACCTTTGCGAGAAAGATTAGGAGAGTTGATCATTTTCCTCTTCCTAGATCCTTCTGGCATGGCGTAAGAACACCCTTCGACGGGATCGTCAGATGTACCCTCATCGGTTGGCAAAAAGGAAAAGATGTTTCCTGTCGAGGGTGGCTCAGCCCTCTTAAGCATTTCTGCAAAAGAGCGCTTTGATCGTTCCTAGAGCGAACGCTTAATTTTTTCCTCGCGCTGTTTGTACGCGGGACACGCCGAAAGGTCATGCCGAGTTCCCTCGCAGTAAAGACACTTTTCAGTATCCTCACTGCAAGCGGTCTCAGCATGATTGCCTCCGCACTTGCTGCAGCGTGCCTTGTTGCAGCAGTATGTGGCTGTATGACCTAACTGCTTGCAGTTTTGGCAATGCATGACCCGCGGTACAAACAGGCGTACAGGCAGACGAACCCTGTCCAAAGCTATGTAGCTCGGCAGTGCGGATCCGGCGAATGTCACCCGGAAGGAATCCGAAGGGAGGAATTTCTTCTTCCCTCCTTCGATGGATACTGAATGCAATTGCTTGACATCCAGTATCTTTACATTTTGAATCAGGGGGTTCTTGAAACAGCCAACCCCGTGACGCAAAATGTCATCGACCGTGAGGCTTCCTTCGGTAACCACACCGTCGATCTCCACGTCCTTGGCAGGGATGTACACGCGGTACTCTCTTGTAAAGAGCTCGTAGCTAGCAATTTCATTTGCTTGCTTCAAGCTACTCACGACAACTCGCAGTTTGTTCGGCCTCACCTTCGTAATCTCGGTTACGGCCGAAAACTGTTTTGCCAGGTCCTTGCCAATTTGGATGATATATAAAGGTTTCTTTATGGGCCGGAAGTAAACAACGTAGGGACCGTTAGCGGCATCTGGGTAAGCTTTTACCCGTATTTCCGGTACCCTTGGTACAGGGCTAGGTAGCGGGGATGGAACAGGGGAAGGTAAGGGAGAACTGCTGGGGGAAATTTCAATTTCTTCCCCATTTGTTTCTATATCCAAGAAAAGTTCCATCTGCGTGTTCGCCATTTTTTGCGGAAGCGTTTTGCTCTACCGCACGTACACGAAAAATATTTCAATGAAAGGGGGGGGGTCAAGTAATTTTTATAATTTATATATAAATATATATATGTATATATGTTTGTATGATAATAACGTGAAAAATTCACCGATCTTCCGTGTTGTTATCGTATAAGACACGACCTCGTGGCTGTTAGTTGGATTAATCCTTCTAAAGCTCCCAGCAGGATGAACAAGTCACCGGCTGCAGGCTGAAGCGATCATACACGCCGCTCGTGGGGTGGTAGCCGGCGGCCGGCGGCGGGGAAATTTCTCCGACTGCTAGATGCCTTCTGTTGTCACAGCACCGGAATCAAAATCACAATCAGCACCCGTTCTATCTGCACCCAATGCACAATTTACTTCCAGGTTGTCCAGCGCCCGGGGACGCGGGGAATTTCTTCCGGCTGCTAGACAGCTATTGTCTAGCCAGACCGGTATCGAAAAACACAAGCGATACGCGTACCGTACACACAAAGCGGTATTGTTTTTTCGATCGAGCAAATAATCACGAGCTATCTTCAGATGCTTCTGTTCTTGACGATAGCAGAGAAACGAATGGGGGGAGAATATATAACTCCTAGTAAAAATCTTTCATCATTCACTCGTACATCAACAAATAACTATTCAGTTGGATCATCGATCTTAAACTCTGACTGCGAGCTAGCAATAACTTTGCAATCAATATTTAATTTATGATATAAGCAAATTCCACCACCTCGACTGGACTTACGATCATTTCTTAGCATGCAATATCTATCCACAGCAACTGTTGTATCACTTACGCTACTATTCAGCCATGTTTCCGTAACGCATACTATATCTTCTTTACTTTCCGTAAAGCAATTCCTAAATTCATCGAGCTTGCTCAGCTGACTAGAACACAAACTTTGTGCATTCACATGACATAAGTTGATATAATTATCACGAAGAGCAACATTTATAACTGCTCGCAGGATATCAGCAATACTTCCTTGCGCTACTAGATCAACCGGTGTCGTCATAGAAATGAATTACGGGCAACTGAGAAAGCATAAACTGGCAGGGATGAAAGGCAAACATGAGTGAAGGGCGCACTAAGTTAATGATCCTAACATACATTTCGAAAACATTTGTATTCATCTTGACTAATTTTAACTACTAGGAATGCGGCTTCGATCGCAATTTCAGTTGAGTTCAAATATAATACTACGGTCGCAACGACGAAGGCAACAGCACAGCAGCAACAGCAGCACCAATGGGCTCGTCCAGACTGAACGTGTAGTTTCGACCTCTCATACCATACAGCATACACTTTTGACTCTTAGGAAGGAAGAAAACATGGAGTAATGTAGGAAAGAAATCAAAGAAAATTAATGGAAGGAAAAGAAAAATCACTAGGAAAAGGCGATCTGTCTGTTTTGACTTTTAGGAAGGATGATAAGACGGATAATTTTTAGGAAAGAAGTCAATGGAATATTGTGGAAGGAATTAAGAATAACTATTGCACAGGTTGTTTGCCAGCTCTAAATTCCGCTAACTGATCCAAATCGAAGATCGGTTGGGCTGGAGTGTCTGTGCTAACTTTTGCATAAACGGTACCGTCCTTAGAAAAAACGTTCTGAAAATGCCCGTTACGTTTCAGTTTAATCCGTAAAGACCCGGGACGAAACTTGTTTTTTGAAAATGCTCGTTCTCAGCACTAAAACGGTCGATTTGTGATTTTGTGCTGAAATAGTTTAGAAACTCCAAAATTCACTCTTACATACCATATTTCATCTACCCGACATGATTTGATACTTGGAGCGATTGATACGTATGAAAATTCCCAGCGTTTGCTCAATCTGTTTGAAAAATTAGAAAAAAACACAGACTTATTTGCGTCTCACGAAAACTGGGAGGGGTCCAGAGGAGTGGCATCTTTACCAAAACTTAGAGCAACTATTCCCCTTGAATAAAATTCCAAGTTTTCCCAAATCGGCCGTTCCAGTGCTGAGAACGAGCATTTTCAAAAAACAAGTTCCCTCCCGGGTCTTTACGGGTTAAGAGCAGCTCCCTTAATGTTGCGTGTGGTTTCAGTGAGATTTTCATTCCAATAGATGTGTCGATCAACATCAAAACCGAAATGGATTAAGGACAATTTTTTAGCCGAGAAATACCGCTGGAAGAATTCATCTTTGGATGTTCGAAACGCAAATTGAAATAAAACCGGCGGCTTTGCACCTGCAGTGATCGGCAAACGAGCCAGGCGTTTGGTGTAAGCGAGAGGAAGGGTCGGTTAATCATAACCAAGAACTTGAGCAACTTTAAGCAATATATGATTTGTTCTCTCATTAAGGCAGTACGGTACACCAGTAAGAATTAAATCAATTGTCCTCAATTGTTTACCAGCCGCGTCCCGGTTCCTTCTCACATCTTCAGCAATTTTTGCGTGAGATTCTCTCAAACGATTCCAAGTCTCGAACATAATCATCCTTCAGTTGATACATCTAGTCACGTTAGGTAGAGATTTCAGCTACTAGAGCCTGGTTACTGGACTCAATTTTCCTCTCGATCTTCGCATTTCCATCCTCAATCATTTGCTCGATTCGCACCAAAAGCTGATCAAAGTTATCCACATCATCGCTAGTCCGGTCCAAATCTTTTTGAGATCGCTTTTTGTCTTGATTATCGCTACTGGCTACTGACAGAGCGAGCGTAGGTTTGCCTTTACCCATTTTGGTGAGAGCCGAACGTGTAAGAGCTTTATTTGGGTTCATCGAAATGAGTGGTCACGAAGATTTAGTACACAATATGAAAAGATGAACTTAACAAAGGCAGCGGGAATATGAAAGGCTCCGAAGATACGAACGAAAATTTTTGACAGTTTTGTCGTCACTTGGGGTTGGATGGCACAAATTGGAATGATCTGTTGATAGCTGCTCAAACACAAACCGATACATCGATGAAACTCGTAGCATAGGTTCACTTTTCACGTGAAAAAGTTCAACTGAATCGCGACCAGGAACAACTCACTTGCTATCGTCTACCATCACTAGGGTTTGTTCTTTAAACAAAGTTTAGAATTCCTGTTATTGAGAGGATATACACATCTCGTATATTTGTGCACTTAGCTTGTATACTCTTAATGTGCTCTTTGAAAATAAGATTTTTTATCGTAAATTAGTCCCAAGTACTTAACCTTGTCAGACCAACTTAAAATAACCCCATTCATCTTGACAACGTGAGTATTGTTTGGCTTGAGGAAAGAAGCCCTAGTCTTATGGGGAAAAATTATCATTTGAGTTTTAGAAGCATTGGGAGAGATTTTCCACTTTTGCAAGTAGGAAGAAAAAATATCTAAACTATTCTGCAATCGACTGCATATGACACGAAGACTCTTTCCTTTTACGGATAAGTTTGTGTCATCGCAAAACAATGACTTTGTGCATCCTGGATAGATCATTAAATTAAGCGTTTTGTAGGTCCATTAAACGAACTCGGAAAACTTCAAATTTTCATGGCTAATTATTGGAATAGAAAGGAGACTTTTTCCGCCCGGCGCTCATCGAAATTGCATGATGTTGCAAAAATGGCCGCTCAAATATATATACTCAGAAAAAAAAACATTCCAATGTTATTTGTGAACCTCTATGGAATAAAGGTTCACACATAACATCTATTTGTTTCGGTAGTGAGGATTATTAGTTCCACTTGAAGGCAACAGAAACATGAATATCATGTTTGCATGTATAATTTTTTATTTTGTTGCTGTAAATTATGCTGAAATCCGAAAAAAACAATCATCATTGCCCTAACCACACAAACCCTGAATTGCTAAAAAAATTTTGTGATATTTTCTCCATATAAAGAACATGTACATCAGGACATTCATGCTATCGAGCATTACGCATAAATAATATTGTAAGAAAGTATGTGGTGATTGAGGCATTTGAATACAGCTTAAATGCATTACAATTTTTCTGTATAGAATCGAATGTACGCAAATTATAGGCAAAGGAATAATAAATTGTATACACGTTTTCATCGAATTTTATTATCACTTAGTTTCACCATATCGTTATCACGGAACTAATTTATCATTTTCAACAATTTTGGTCTCATTCGTTGTTTCGCTTCGAACAGACGCAATTTTTTTTACTCCGCTTGATTCGAAATTCAACAATAAGGCACACGAGTTGTCGTACGACGGGTAATGTTTTATCGGTTCGTTCTTGTGCTGTGCCCTGTGCGACAACAATAGCCTGCAGTTTATCAGCAGAAGCATCTTTTGCGCACTGGCAGGCTACCCTGCCAGTGGCCGGCCCGGTCACGCAGCTGGGATTACAACTGCAAAATATTTCCTCGCCCCGCTGGTACCCCGCTAGCAGCACGGATCCCCATACGGCTGAGTGAGTGGATTCAATAGAAGTGGCATCTATTAGGCTGCATGTGAGATACAGCCTCTGTGAAACAACACGTAATTGGATCTTTTGGTGTCACCATCGTTTGTTCTGCTGAGACACCCTTCCAGATTAATCCTACTAGCAGCCACGAGGTCGTGTAGACAACAGACCTAGACGTTCGGTGAAGTATTTACTTTAGAATTATTTTTATTAGAATTATTATTATTGTTATTATTATAATTATTATTAGTATTTTTTTTCGTCCCCAATACGATTGTCTTTTTTTCATTTGATCCATCGTAGTTTGAAAAATTGTTTTTATATTTAATACCAATTATTTGATCCCCCCTATATTCGCATATTTATCGTTTGTGTGCGGTAGAGCGTAACGCTCCCGCAAAAATGGACAACGTGGAACTTTTCCTAGAGGTGGAAACAAATGGGGAGGAGATTGAAATATCCCCCATCAATTCCCCTCTACCTTCCCCTGTACAATCCCCGCTACCTAGCCCTGTGCCAAGGGTACCGGAAATACGGGTAAAAGCTTACCCAGATGCCGCTAGCGGTCCCTACGTTGTTTACTTCCGGCCCATAAAGAAACCTTTAAATATCATCCAAATTGGCAAGGACCTGGCAAAACAGTTTTCGGCCGTAACCGAGATTACGAGCTCTTTACAAGGGAGTACCGCGTGTACATCCCTGCCAAGGACGTGGAGATCGACGGTGTGGTTACCGAAGGAATCCTCACGGTCGATGACATTTTGCGTCACGGGGTTGGCTGCTTCAAGAACCCCCCGATTCAAGATGTAAAGATACTGGATGTCAAGCAATTGCATTCAGTATCCATCGAAGAAGGGAAGAAGAAATTCCTCCCTTCGGATTCCTTCCGTGTAACATTCGCCGGATCTGCACTGCCGAACTACATCTCTTTAGACAGGGTTCGTCTGCCTGTACGCCTGTTCGTACCGCGGGTCATGCATTGCCAAAACTGCAAGCAGTTAGGTCATACAGCCACCTTCTGCTGCAACAAGGCACGCTGCAGCAAGTGCGGAGGCAATCATGCTGAGACCGCTTGCAGTGAGGATACTGAAAAGTGTCTTTACTGCGAGGGAACTCGGCATGACCTTTCGGCGTGTCCCGCGTACAAACAGCGCGAGGAAAAAATTAAGCGTTCGCTCTAGGAACGATCAAAGCGCTCTTTTGCAGAAATGCTTAAGAGGGCTGAGCCACCCTCGACAGGAAACATTTTTTCCTTTTTGCCAACTGATGAGGGTGCATCTGATGATCCCTTCGAAGGGTGTTCTTATGCCATGCCAAAAGGATCTAGGAAGAGGAAAATGATCAACTCTCCTAATCTTTCTCGCAAAGGTCGCAAGATAACCCCTAGCGGAATGACCAATAAGCCAACCCAAAAAGCAAGCGGTGAAGAAAAACCGAAGCAAGTACCTACCGGTTTTAATTTTAAATCAAACCAGGAGTGACCACCGCTTCCTGGGGCACCAAAAACCCCTCGTGCACCCATTTCTCGATCAGAAGATAAAAAATAAACAGGGTTCATAAAATTTTCTGATATTGTGGACTGGATATTTAAAACATTCAACATACCAGATCCCCTACAAAATATTCTTCTTGCCCTTCTAGCAACTAGCAGCAACTTGGCCCTTCATTTAAGCTATCGTATCTTTCGATGACTAATACGTCGAAAGAGGTTAGGAATTTTATCACTGTATTACAGTGGAATTGCAGAAGTATCATCCCCAAATTCGATTCATTTTCTCATTTGATAAATACATACAATTGTGACGCATTTGCGCTCTGTGAAACCTTTCTCAATTCAAACGATCAACTCAATTTCCACGATTTTAACATAATTCGTCGAGATCGAGACTCACACGGTGGAGGGGTACTTTTAGGGATTAAAAAGTGCTATTCCTTCTTCAGAATCGACCTCCCCTCGATCTCGAATATTGAAGTCGTTGCCATTCAATTGAATATGAATGGAAAAGACCTTATATATATCCCTCGTTATATATCCCTCCATCCGCGCGGATTGAACAGATGCATCTCACTGATATAGCAGAGTTGCTTCCCGCGCCTTTTTTGATATTGGGAGATTTTATTTCTCACTGTTCGCTATGGGGGTCGCTGTACGACGACAACCGATCTTCTTTAATCTGTAACTTAATCGACGACTTCAATATGACACTTTTGAATACTGGGGAAGCGACACGTGTACCTAATCCCCCAGCACGTGAAAGCGTCCTTGACCTATCCCTTTCCTCGACATCACTAGCGTTAGATTGCCAGTGGAAAGTAATCAATGATCCCCACGGTAGTGATCACCTACCAATCGTTATCTCAATTGCTAATGGGTCAACTCCAACGGATCCAATCAATATTGCGTATGACCTCACACGTAACATTGATTGGAAGTCTTATGAGACCATAATATCGCAAAGAATCGAGTCCCACGTAGAACTTCCTTCGGAGGAAGAATACGCGTTCCTTTCTGGCTTGATCATCGACGCCGCGACTCAAGCTCAGACGAAACCGATACCCGGGGTAACGATTAGACGGCGCCCTCCCAACAAGTGGTGGGACAAAGAGTGCTCAGACCTGTACGCGCGGAGATCTTCGGTGTATTTGGCCTTCCGAGAACAAGGCACTATCGATTTGCTCCGAAAGTACGATGTACTGGATAGACAAATAAAGAGCTTGATAAAAGCAAAAAAAAACGCGGATACTGGCGGCGGTTTGTGAACGCGTTGTCGAGGGAAACAGCGATGAGCACTCTTTGGGATACCGCCAGACGCATTCGGAATCGTAACGTTTCGAATGAGTCCGAGGAGTATTCAGATCGCTGGATACTCGATTTCGCCAAAAAGGTCTGTCCGGACTCTGTCCCCGAACAGAAGACCTTTCGCGACGCGTTTTTATTAGCTACGGAAGAGCCTCCATTTTCGATGTTAGAATTTTCAATGGCTCTTCTCTCGTGCAACAATAAAGCTCCAGGGTTGGATAGAATTCAATTCAACTTGTTGAAGAATCTACCCGACTCTGCAAAAAGACGCTTGTTGGACTTGTTCAACAAGTTTCTTGAGCTAAACATTGTTCCGCACGACTGGAGGGAGGTAAAAGTCATTGCTATTCGATAACCCGGAAAACCTGCCTCTGATCACAATTTTCTCTCTTGCCTCCGGAAATTAATGGAGAAAATGATCCTCTTACGGTGAGACAAATGGGTCGAAACAAATGGTTCGATTTCAGATACTCAATTTGGCTTCCGCCGGGGCAAAGGAACGAACGATTGCCTAGCGTTGCTTTCTACCAAAAATTCAACTCGCCTTAGCTCGAAAAGAGCAAATGGCTTCTGCATTCTTGGACATTGAGGGGGCATTTGACTCTGTCTCTGTAGAAGTTATAACCGAGAAACTTCATTCGCAGGGGCTTTCACCAAATTTGAATAACTTTCGCTCAATTTGTTGTCAGAAAAGCATATGTATTTCTCACATGGCGATTCGACAACTTCCCGAATTAGTTACATAGACCTTCTCCAGGGCTCATGTTTAAGTCCTCTCTTATATAATTTTTACGTCAATGACATCGATGAATGTCTTGCAAATTCATGCACGCTAAGGCAACTTGCAGACGATAGCGTTGTATCCATCACTGGTAGCGAGGCTAGCGATCTGCAAGGACCATTGCAAGATACCTTAGGCAATTTGTCTGATTGGGCTCTTAAGCTGGGTATCGAATTCTCTCCGGAGAAAACTGAGCAGGTCGTTTTTTCTAGAAAGCATAACCCAGCTCAGCTGCAGCTCCTATTGACGGGTAAAACGATCTCTCAGGTTTTAGTCGCTAAATATCTGGGGGTCTGGTTCGACTCTAAATGCACCTGGGCTTGTCATATTAGGTATCTGACACGAAAATCCCAATAGAGGATTAATTTTCTTCGTACGATTTCCGGAACCTGGTGGGGTGCCCACCCAGGAGACCTTCTGAGGCTTTACCAAACAACGATATTGTCTGTAATTGAGTACGGGTGTTTCTGCTTCCGCTCCGCAGCAAACACACATTTGATCAAACTGGAGCGAATACAATATCGTTGTTTGCGTATTGCCTTAGGCTGCATGCAGTCGACCCATACGATGAGTCTTGAAGTGCTAGCGGGTATTCTTCCGTTGAAACATCGCTTTTGGAATCTCTCTTACCGGTTGCTAATTCGATGCACAGTTATGAACCCATTAGTAATTGAAAATTTCGAGAGGTTGGTCGACCTTCAATCTCAATCCAGATTTATGACTTTATATTTTGACTATATGGCTCAAGATATTAACCCTTCTTCATACGTTTCCTCCAATGTGCACTGTTAGGTTCTTCTGACAATGCTATATTCTTCGACACCACCATGAAAAAAGACATTATTGGTATCCCGGATCAATTGCGACCACAAGAGATCCCTAAGATTTTTTCCAATAAGTTTAAACATGTTAGTTATGAAAGGTTTTACACTGACGGATCTAATCTAGATGAGTCCACTGGCTTCGGTGTTTATCATGAAAATTTCACCGCCTCTTACAAACTCGATGCTCCTGCTTCCGTGTACGTCGCAGAACTTGCTGCTATTCAGTACTCTTGGGATCATCGAAACCCTGCCCATAGACCACTACTTCATCCTCACAGACAGTCTCAGTGCCATTGAGGCTCTGCGATCGATGAAGACTGTGAAGCACACCCCGTATTTTCTGGGGAAAATACGGCGGTTTTTAAGTGCTTTAACAGATAAAAATTACCGGGTTACCTTAGCGTGGGTCCCTTCTCATTGTTCCATTCCGGGCAATGAAAAGGCTGACGCTTTAGCTAAGGTGGGTGCTATTGATGGCGATATTTATGTAAGACCAATTGCTTATGATGAATTTTATAGCATTTTGCGTCAGAGAACACTCTACAGTTGGCAATTATCATGGAACTCAGATGAACTGGGACGGTGGCTACATTCCATTTTTCCTAAGGTATCGACGAAAGCATGGTTAAAGGGGTTGGATGTTGGTCGAGACTTCATTCGCGTGATGTCCAGACTTATGTCCAATCACTACACGTTAAACACGCATCTCTTTCGTATACGGCTTGTAGACAGTAATCACTGCGTTTGTGGCGATGGCTACCATGACATCGAGCATGTTGTTTGGTCGTGTACCGAATACTGTGGTGTTAGATCCGAGCTTATAGATTCCCTTCGGGCCCGAGGAAAACAACCGAACGTACCCGTTAGAGACATTCTGGGAAGCGGTGATCTCCAGTACATGACACAGCTATACGGGTTTTAAAAAAATGCTGGAATTAAAATTTGATTTTTTTTATCTATTTGTTAGATTACAATTCCCGTCATAAACTGAATGAAAATGATACACCATGCTGGAGACACTAAAACGAAGACTCGGCATCTTCGTGTTCACGCAGACACCTCAGACCAAAACTGCTCAAATGGAACATCACTGCTTAGCCATGTACAAATAAATAAATCCTGTAACTCAATATAGTTAAAATCAAAATTGTAACTCCCCTCCTCTCACCTTAAATCCCCACTAGCTCGTAGTCGGCCGCGAGATATAAAAATGTGCCTCCCTCTTTTCTCTGCTAATTTAGAATTAAAAAAAATGTACTTGGCTCAGTTAAACATAAATTGTATTGTGCCATGTCAAATAAACTATTTTTAAACTAAAACTTTGTTAATGTTCAGGAAAGACATTTGAGGAAGAGTAATTGATAGCTGATTACTAAAATTTGAGATATATTTCACAAAACTACGTGAAACATGCAAAATTATGACTTTTTAAGCTGAATTTGCGTCTAAATTAAAATTCAAAGCGATGACATGTGATTCTTTATTCATTAAAATGTTTGTGATGTTTAGGAAAGACACTCGAGGAAAAAAATAGTAATAGATTATTAAAACTTGAGATATTATTCACAAAACTACGAAAAGCATGCAAAATTGTGACTTTTTGTGCTAAATTAACCTCTAAACCAAAATTCTAAGCGATAACATGAGATTCTTTTTTCATTAAAATGTTTGTTAATGTTTAGGAAAGACATTCGAGGAAACATAATTAGTAGCTAATTACTAAAACTTGAAATTTTATTTACAAAACTACGTAAGATATGCAAAACAATGACTTTTCATACTCAATTCGTCTCCAAATCAAAATTCAAAGAGATGACATGTGATTCTTTTTTCATTAAAAAGTTCGTTGATGGTCATGAAAGACATTCGAGTAAAAATAACAGGTATCTGATAACCAAAACTCGAGATAATATTCACAAAACTACCTGAAACATGCGAAATCATGACTTTTCATACTGAATTTGCCTCTAAATCAAAATTCGAATCTATGATCTGTGATTTTTTAAGATAATTTAGAATTCGCAGCGATGACATGTAGTTTTTTTCAATGAAATGTTCGTTCATGTTCAGGAATGGCATTTGAAAAGAAATGATAGGGATTACTGAAAATGTAGATATTACTCACAAAACTAAGTAAAACGTGCAAAATCATGAATATTTAGGCTCAATTTGTCAGTAAATCAAAATTCAAAGCTATGATATGTGATTGTTTTCCAATAAGATGTTAGTTAATGTTCAGGAAAGACATTTAAGGAAAAATAACACGAACCTTATTGCTAACAGTTGACATGTTACTCAAAAAACTGCGTATGTTCAAAGCATTTTTGAGGATGATTTTCTGCATACAAAGAAACACCTCAAAATACTCTCTTTGATTTTTTTTTTGAAAAACATATAATACATGCAAAACTGTGACTTTTTAAGCATAAGCTCAATTCCCATCTAAATCAAAATTCAAAGCGATGACATGTGATTTTTCTTTCAATACAATATTCGTTGTTTTTTCAACATTTGCAATTATTTTCTTGCAGAGGAATCCATGTTTTGAATCAGTGCGAGTCGAGCATGAAAAATTTACATTTCTGATGTTTTCGTTGTTTTGTGAACAGTAACACATTACGGGATTCGATTTACTTTTTACCTTTACCCAAACTAGATCTTGGAACATTCAGCTGGAGGAAAGATCCCATTTCATTGGTTTGAAAATAGATAAGATTTTTAGATTTCATTATAGAGGAGAACTAAACATGAATGGTCATGCCTAATTCTTCTTACTTTAATTTCCTTCTTCCAATAGTTACAAAAAAAGAGGTTTTACTCTAAACGAGTGTCAAATAGCCCGAATATCAACCAATCTATATTCGAAACTGGGATGACCCCACACAACATTTTCCGAAACGGCGACTTCCGGTTTCAGAAAAACAACCTAAAGTGGTATTTGGCCAACCATTTCAATAATTCGGAAGTGGAACTCCATACGTCGTTTGGAAATCCAAAATGGCGACTTCCAGTTTCTGTTAAACAGAACAAAAATCATAAAATACAATCCAACATGGGTATTTCGGTTCTATGCGTTCTCAAAATATTGAAGTATTTGAAGTGATGGACGTATAAGATGTGAAATATTTTTAAAATGAGTTGTGCTAAAGCAGCAATGAATTATAAAAATGATTCTTAAATTCAAAACCTTTGATCCCGAGCATCTATTTATATTTATATATATGCGTGTACTAATTATTTTTTTTTGTTTGACTTTTCATTTTCAGCTTCATCCTCGGGTTTCGCCAACTTACGGAAATGACGTAACAAGTATATTAACAAGCGAGTTTCAATAAGGCATGTGAAATTTATATTCAGCACATCTTTTGGAGGTTTATATCTAAAAATAATAGACATGTTCTTTATAGTAAAATAAAATCTTATCATATGTTTCATTTTTCATTTCAATTGTTATTCGAAATCCCCTAAACACAAGTTTTCGTAAATCAATGTCCACAGTTGACAACGGACGAGTTCAACTAGAGCAAAAGACAACTACAAGTAAATAACGTAATTAATAACACAATTAAAACGATCTGGCAACCGTATCAATGTGAACGTTTGCAGCCTTAGTGATTGCTACATTATTTTGTTTAATTAGTAAAACTCTTTTTTCCCTACTTGATTTCCTCATGATATTGCTAACTCAAAGTCTAGTTTCTGGTGACATTGAAATTCTACTTCATGGCGACAGGTGTTATTCAGTTTCTATCAGTTATTTGGATTGCGATCTGCTAAACACAATAGCCGGCCGGTATCGATGCAACGTTGCAGTTGCCAAAGTGTTTTATTTTGCTGATTTCGTGCTTTAAATTATTAGCATCCTCAAATTTATTTTAATGATATACTTTATTTGAAAAAGTTTTGTGTATTCCATTGCGCTTCTTTTAGTATGGACGATTTAGTGATTAATTCACCTAGAAGTGATATGAAAAATTTATTTTTCCAGAACAGTGAGATAGACAGCCAGTGTCTTTGAGAAAGTTGTGGTAAATGTTTCTGCTAGCAACTTTGTCGAAGGTGTCGAATTTCTATCTCTTATCTTGAAAAAAAAAAAATATAAAAAGTTTTATATACTAAGTTTACTCAAATCATAATTTGCAATATAACTTTTATCCTGGATTTTACACATATTAGGTATAACCTTCTACAAAATTATTAGCCAAACAGAAAAACATACTTTTGTTGAATATTTGATCCAGCTATAATTCGATACAAAAAAGTTATTCGACCATTAACGGTTTTTCAAGGGTTAGTTTAACTTTAAATTACTCACTCGTACGCAAAAATACGCAAACACTTATTTTAATTTTCTGAAAGTACGTCTATTCTACTTCCAAAAGAATATAAAATCATTTGTTTAAGGGGTTATATCTACCAAATGCACAAAAAAAAAACAATCCTTTTTTCATAATTTTTTTTACAGGACATTTGAGATGTAAGGTATATAAATAATATATCATTGGATTGAGCAGCTCTTGCAGAATAGAAAAAATATTTTTATTGCTATTTTTGTTACAAAATGGCGGCTGTGCAGCGATTGCCGTGAACCGCTTTTTTAAAAGTTGTTCTGCGGCGAGCAGTAGAAGTCGTGCCCAACTCCACCTATAACCAAAACGAAATTTTTTTCATTATCTACATAAGTGTCGCTAGTGAAGTACACATAATTATATTTTTAGAATTTTTCTTCACAAAATGGCAACGGTTTGAAAAACAAATTCTGTTTCGTCAAAAAAAATCGACTTTGATTGTTTATAACTTTAGTTGCTGTTAATCAATCGCTAAAATCGTGTGTTCATCACTAGATAATCTAATGAAAAAGCTACAGATAACTTTCAAGTCAATCGGATGTAAACTTTTTCAGTTATACTGCTCGCCGATTTTGAAAACATGGTTTTGAGAAAAACGCGTTTAAAGTTTCAAATTGCTATCAATCTTAAGAACCGCAACAGTAATGCCCCTAATAATTTTTTAACCTTCAGTCAGCTACCTCTGTGCCGTAAAGTTGAACTTTCTGGGGTTTATCTTCCTCTTCTTCCTTTTATTTTATCTGATCTAAGGCTGCGCCTACGCTCTTTCGTGGTATCAGACATGCGACGCTCAGTGACTTTGACGCAGTTGGCGTCCGATTCCACGCAAAACTCAAACTTGTCACTCATATTAAAGTACTTTTGAGTATAACTCACAGTTGAAAAGTAACAAAAACCTCAAACAAAGAACGTACATAATGAGAACGGCTGATCTACTAAACAAATGGAAATTGTGAGCAAACACGTGCTGTAGAGACGCTATAACGGTCGAAACTTGATGCAGCGACCTCTATAGTACAAATTTGAAACACGATATCGATCATAGGTAACATCTACTAGTTTACAAAGCCTCGAAGTTAAAAACAAAAACGAGCATCGTAAAAATAAACGAAAAATGTTTTTTGGAGCATGAAAGTTGTTCGGTAAAAATAGATTTTTAAACGAATTTTGAGTTTAGATCAGTACTTGAGCGATGTAGATTTTGATTCTAGGATAGTTTTAGCATGATTTAAGCCAAAAAAAAAATGACAAGAAAAAAAATTTTTTGGTAGATATAACCCCTTTATAGAGTCTTTTCGATTATCGAAAAAATTCTTTTGCATGAAAATTCGTACTTTTTCAAATAACTTAGTTATTTCTATGTATAAAGTTTTACGAAGAAGAAAACAAAAATGACACTTTAGATGACGACATGAGTGAAACTGAACTGAAAATTCATACTTTTATTTTTAACTGTTTCCCATGATTTTCTATGTTTTTGTGATCTTCTACAAAATTGTGCGATTTTTATGGGTTTATATTTTCGCTGAAGATTGTAAAACACCATATTTAGGAACACCAAAGTTATTTGGAAAAGTACGAATTTATATGCAAAAGATTTTTTTCGTTAAAACAATCGAAAAAAAAACTAATAGACAAATGATTTTATATTCTTTTGAAAGTAAAATGGACGTGCTTTCAGTATATCATATAAATATCTGCGTGTTTTTGCGTACGAATGAGTTATTTAAAGTTGAACTAGCCCTTAAAAACCGTTATTGGTTGAGTAACTTTTTTATTTTGAACTATAGCTAGATCAAATGTTCAGCAAAAATGTGTATTTCTGTTTGGTTAATAATTTTGTAGAAGGTATAAAATATGTATAAAATCCTGGGAAAGTTATATTAAAGTAGTTATATTAAAAATGACGATTTTAGTTAACTGTGCATACAAAACTTTTTATATCTTTTTTAACATTAGAGATAGAAATTTGACACCTTCGACAAAGTTGCTAGCAAAAATATCTGCCACAACTTCCTCGAAGACACTGGCTATCTATCTGCCAGTGTTGCTAAGATAGTGAGAAGTAGAGATGGTCGGGTATGGGAAATTTGTTACCCGTACCCGACCCGAACCCGACATCCGGTTTGTTCAAAACACCCGTACCCGACCCGTACCCGAAAAATATCTATTTAAACTACCCGTACCCGACAGGAAAAGACACCGAAATTGCCGTTACCCAACCCGTCATAATTTTTTTTTTTTAATTTTATTTTTTGTTTTATGTTTTCTAAATACCTGGGTACCCGCACATTTTATGCACTGATTGTCATATGTGGTTTCTCGAGATGATGGCCGGAGTTAGGCTAGAACCGAGTGTGCATGTGAACTAATGTTAATGAACCCAGAGTTCCAGGCGGATGGTCCCTTATAAAGAAGGGGTCCACTATTTAAAATGCATGTCTGGTAAAGTTTAAAATAAACGACGAGTTCATGTGTACATCGCAGGAACCTGGAATCTAATAATTATAATTAGGTCAAAGTTATTATTGTTTGTAACTTAAAAAAATGGCTAATTCACTGCATTTACCAAAAACCTATAATTTTTTAGTACAGGTTCGGTGTCATCGATTCATTCTGAAAATCGGTATAACACAGCCGATAACTGTCCGAATAGGTATTTTGCGATCTTTCGTTAAGTAAGAATAGGCGATTTCATCTCTGATCTTTCCGATTACACAGTACAACAATTTTTTTGCCTTGGCTTCTATGTATGATTTTTAGATGAAGTTTGATGCGAAAACAAGTTTCCCCGAGTTCGAACATATTTCAACCTAAGGGGCAATAATGGCGCCATTTTGAATTTTTGAGAAATCGGAAATTTTCGATGTTTTTTCGACGCCATTTTATTATAACATCAAATATCAAAATTCTATGGGTTTGTCCACATATGAGTATCTTCTTACCCATCTTTAAAAAAAAAAGATCTTAAATCGGACAAAAACTGAGCTCAAAACGGTGCTTCTAGGAAACTGGTTTTGGCATGGTTTTAGTATATTTCACAGAGCAAAATAATATCGAGTATGTATGAGCATTAATGGTACTGCGCTAATATCTAAAAGTGGTAGTCAAATTATATCCTTTATTGAGAAAATGTCTCAGAAATCGATTGGTACATGTCTGATTTACGTTAAATGTCAGCAACATGTCGATTTTGCCTCAATTCCCCTACTATACTAAATTAGGTTTATCTCGACGTTAAATTAACCTATTTGAAATCTGTTTAATGTAATATCAAGAGTGAAAGCGATACTCAAAGATACAATAACAATTTGGCATCACATAATCCTCGCCATTTTGCGGGAAGGGAGTCGCATTTGACTTTTTCGAAGACGCGATGATTCCGTCTCATAGCTGAAGCGAGATTTTTATGTTTTGACCTGTCCTGCGGCCGAATTCCGAGAACACGTTTCTTTGAAGAGAAGAAAATTTCTTCATTGAAAGTATATGAAGAAATTTTCTTCTCTTCGAAGAAATGTGTGCTCGGAATTCGGCTGCTGGTCAAAAATGCAACCCCCTCTCCGCAAGAGGGAGTGGATCATGTGATGCCAAATTGTTATTGTATCTTTGAGTATCGCCTACACTCTTGAAATTATATTAAACAGATTTCAAATAGGTTAATTTAACATCGAGATAAACCTAATTTAGTATTGTAGGGGAATTGAGGCAAAATCGACATGTTGCTGACAATTAAATAGGTTAATTCAACGTCGAGATAAACCTAATTCAATATTGTAGGGGAATTGGGGCAAAATCGACATGCTGCTGATATTTTACGTAGATCAGACACCTGCCAATCGATTCCTGAGACTTTTTTACTCAATATAAGATATATTTCGACTACCACTTTTAGATATTAGCGCATTACCATTAATGTTCATACATACTCGATATTATTTTGCTCTGTGAAATATACTAAAACCATGCCAAAACCGGTTTCGTAGAATCACCGTTTTGAGCTCAGTTTTTGCCGATTTAAGATCTGTTTTTTTTTTTCAAAAGATGGGTAAGAAGATGCTAATATGTGGACAAACTCAGGGAATTTTGATATTTGGTCTCAGAACAAAATGGCGTCTAAAAAACCTGAAAATTTTTCGATTTCTCAAAAATTCAAAATGGCGCTGTTGTTGCCCCTTAAGTTGAAATATGTTCAAACTCGGGGATATTTGGTATTGCATCAAAATACACAAAAAAATTATATATAGAAACCAAGGCAGAAAAAAATGTCAAGTTATGTTGCACTGTGAATCGGTTACAATATTGGACATCCAATTTAATTGCTAAACCTAAATAATACATATATCAACGGACACACTTCACTCTGTAGATATTCGACTAATAAAAATTAGTGCGTTTATAAAAAAAAATCACCATTCACTTCCCTGCTATCGTTGCGAAAGGAAGCATTCGAAAACAGGTCCGTTATTTTTGCTCGCTCGAACAAACAATACTGTTTGGTGTGCAGTACGTACGCTTGTGTTTTTCGGTTGTGTTTTTCGGTTTCGTTGCTGATAGACGATAGCCGTACGTCCAGCAGCCAGAGCAAATCCCCGCGCCGCCGGGCGCCGGTTACCCCTTGCGGCACAGGAGATTTTGTGCACTGTGTCCAGACTGTACGCGTGCTACTGGTGTTTTCGGTACCGACACTGTGACAGGAAAGCAGTTCAGTAGTCGCTGTGAATTGCCCGCGCCGCCGGGCGCCGGCTATCTTCTAGCGGGGTACGAGAGTGTACATTGTGTACAGACGCTGCTGTAGGAAATTCCTCGCACCACCAACCGGTGGTTAGCCCCTAGTGCTGGTTCAGCTGAAGGAGACTAATTGCGATTCCTGCCAAGCCACCTACTGGATCAATCCAACTATCAGCCAGGAGGGCACGTAGGCTAAAATACAAAAAGTCTGGTGAAGTATTAACATTTGTTATTTTTCTTATTTATTTATTTTTTTTCAATACGGTTGTCTTTTTTCTTATTCAATACACCTTATTTTGAAAAATTGTTTTTACATTTTACAACAATTATTTGATTCCCCTTATATACGCATTGGTTGCATGCGGTAGAGCTGAACAATCCCGCAAAAAAATGGACGACATGCAGGTGCAACTATTCCTGGATATGAAAACAAATGGGGAAGAGATTGAGATCCCCCCCATCAATTCCCCTCTACCTTCCCCTGTACCACCCCCTTTACCTAGCCCTGTATCAAGGGTACCGGAAGTACGGATAGAAGCTTACCCAGTTGCCGCGAAAGGTCCGTTCGTAGTTTTCTTTAGGCCTATAAAGAAGCCTTTAAATATAATTCAAATCGGCAAGGACCTAGCAAAACAGTTTTCGGGCGTAACCGAAATTACAAAGGTTAGACCGAACAAACTGCGAGTTGTCGTAAGTAGCTTGAAGCAAGCAAACGCAATTGCTAGCTACGAGCTCCCTGCCAAGGACGTGGAGATCGACGGTGTGGTTACCGAAGGAAGCCTCACGGTCGATGACATTTTGCGTCACGGGGTTGGCTGCTTCAAGAACCTCCTGATTCAAGATGTAAAGATACTGGATGTCAAGCAATTGCATTCAGTATCCATCGAAGAAGGGAAGAAGAAATTCCTCCCTTCGGATTCCTTCCGTGTAACATTCGCCGGATCCGCACTGCCGAACTACATCTCTTTGGATAGTGTTCGTCTGCCTGTACGCCTGTTCGTACCGTGGGTCATGCATTGCCAAAACTGCAAGCAGTTAGGTCATACAGCCACCTACTGCTGCAACAAGGCACGCTGCAGCAAGTGCGGAGGAAATCATGCTGAGACCGCATGCAGTGAGGATACTGAAAATTGTCTTTACTGCGAGGGAGCTCGGCATGACCTTTCGGCGTGTCCCGCGTACAAACAGCGCGAGGAAAAAATCAAGCGTTCCACCAAGGAACGATCAAAGCGCTCTTTCGCAGAAATGCTTAAGAGGGCTGAGCCACCCTCGACAGGAAACATCTTTTCCTTTTTGCCAACCGATGAGGATATATCTGACGATCCCGTCGAAGGGTGTTCTTACGCCATGCCAGAAGGATCTAGAAAGAGAAGAATGATCAACTCTCCTAATCTTTCTCGCAAAGGTCGCAAGATAACCCCTAGCGGAATGACCAATAAGCCAACACAAAAAGGAAGCGGTGAAGAAAAACCGAAGCAAGTTCCTCCCGGTTTTAATTTCAAATCAAACCAGGAGTACCCACCGCTTCCTGGGGCACCAAAAACCCCTCGTGCACCCATTTCTCGATCAGAAAATAAAAAAGAAACAGGGTTCATAAAATTTTCTGATATTGTGGACTGGATAGTTAAAACATTCAACATACCAGATCCCCTACAAAATAGTCTTCTTGCACTTCTTCCTACAGTGAAAACCTTTTTGAAGCAACTAGCAGCAACTTGGCCCCACTCATTTCAGCTATCATATCTTTCGATGACTAATACGGCGAAAGAGGTTAGGAATTTTATCACTGATTACAGTGGAATTGCTGAAGTAACATCATACAATTGTGACGCATTTGCGCTCTGTGAAAGCTTTCTCAATTCAAACGATCAACTCAATTTCCACGATTTTAACATAATTCGTCGAGATCGAGACTCACACGGTGGAGGGGTACTTTTAGGGATCAAAAAGTGCTATTCTTTTTTTTAGAATCGACCTCCCCTCGGTCTCGAATATTGAAGTCGTTGCCATTCAAACGAATATGAATGGAAAAGACTTTTGCCTTGCTTCGATATATATTCCTCCATCCGTGCGGATTGAACAGAGGCAACTTTTTGATAAAGCAGAATTGCTTCCCGCGCCTTTTTTGATATTGGAAGATTTTTACTCTCACTGTTCGCTATGAGGGTCGCTGTACGACGACAACCGATCTTCTTTAATTTGTAACTTGATCGACGACATCAATATGACACTTTTGAATACTGGGGAAGCGACACGTGTACCTAATCCCCCAGCACGTGAAAGCGTGCTTGACCTACCCCTTTGCTCGACATCACTAGCGTTAGATTGCCGGTGGAAAGTAATCAACGATCCCCACGGTAGTGATCACCTTCCAATCGTTATCTCAATTGCTAATGGTTCAACTCCAACGGATCCAATCAATATTTCGTATGACCTCACACGTAACATTGATTGGAAGTCTTATAAGACCATAATATCGCAAAGAATCGAGTCCCACGTGGAACTTCCTCCGGAGGAAGAATACGCGTTTCTATCTGGCTTGATCATCGACGCCGCGACTCAAGCTCAGACGAAACCGATACCCGGGGTAATGATTAGACGGCGCCCTCCCTCCAAGAGGTGGGACAAAGAGTGCTCAGACTTGTACGCGCGAAGGTTCTCGATGTATTTGGCCTTTCTAGAACAAGGCACTATCGACTTGCTCCGAAAGTACGATTTACTGGATAGACAGATGAAGAGCTTGATAAAAGCAAAAAAACGCGGATATTGGCGGCGGTTTGTAAACGCGTTGTCGAGGGAAACAGCGATGAGCACTCTCTGGGATACCGCCAGACACATGCGGAATCGTAACGTTTCGAATGAGTCCGAGGAGTATTCAGATCGCTGGATACTCGATTTTGCCAAAAAGGTCTGTCCGGACTCTGTCCCCGAACAGAAGACCTTTCGCGACGCGTTTTTAGTAGCCACGGAAGAGCCCCCATTTTCGATGTTGGAATTTTCAATGGCTCTCCTATCGTGCAACAATAAAGCTCCAGGGTTGGATAGAATTAAATTCAACTTGTTGAAGAATCTACCCGACTCTGCAAAAAGACACTTGTTGAACCTGTTCAACAAGTTTCTTGAGCTAAACATTGTTCCGCACGACTGGAGGGAGGTAAAAGTCATTGCTATTCAAAAACCCGGAAAACCTGCCTCTGATCACAATTCTCATAGGCCGATTGCTATGTTCTCTTGCCTCCAGAAATTAATGGAGAAAATGATCCTCTTACGGTTAGACAAATGGGTCGAAACAAATGGTTCACTTTCAGATACTCAATTTGGCTTCCGCCGGGGCAAAAGAACGAACGATTGCCTAGCGTTGCTTTCTACTGAAATGCAACTAGCCTTTGCTCGAAAAGAGCAAATGGCTTCTGCATTTTTGGACATTAAGGGGGCATTTGACTCTGTCTCTGTAGAAGTTATAACCAAGAAACTTCATTTGCAGGGACTTTCACCAAATTTGAATAATTTTTTGCTCAATTTGTTGTCAGAAAAGTATATGTATTTCTCACATGGTGATTCGACAACTTCCGGAATTAGTTACATGGGTCTTCCCCAGGGCTCATGTTTAAGCCCTTTCTTATATAATTTTTACGTCAATGACATCGATAAATGTCTTGCAAATTCATGCACGCTAAGGCAACTTGCAGACGATAGCGTTGTATCCATTACTGGTAGCGAGGCTAACGATCTGCAAGGACCATTGCAAAATACCTTAGACAATTTGTCTGAATGGGCTCTGCTGGGTATCCAATTCTCCCCGGAGAAAACTGAGCTGGTCGTTTTTTTCTAGGAAGCATAACCCAGCTCAGCTGCAGCTTCTACTAATGGGTAAAACGATCACTTAGGTTTTAGTCGCTAAATATCTCGGGGTCTGGTTCGACTCTAAATGCACCTGGGCTTGCCATATTAGGTATCTGACACGAAAATGCCAACAGAGGATTAATTTTCTTTGTACGATTACCGGAACCTGGTGGGGAGCCCACCGAGGAGGTTTTACCAAACAACGATATTGTCTGTAATTGAGTACGGGTGTCTCTGCTTCCGCTCCGCAGCAAACACACAATTGATCAAACTGGAACGAATACAATATCGTTGTTTGCGTATTGCCTTAGGTTGCATGCAGTCGACCCATACGATGAGTCTTGAAGTGCTTGCGGGTATTCTTCCGTTGAAACATCGCTTTTGGAATCTCTCTTATCGGTTGCTAATTCGATTCACAATTTTGAACCCCTAAGTAATTGAAAATTTCGAGAGGTTGGTCGACCTTCAATCTCAATCCAAATTCATGACTTTATATTTTGACTACATGGCTCAAGATATTAACTCTTCTTCATACGTTTCTTTCAATGTCGCACTTTCAGATACTTCTGACAATGCTATATTCTCCGACACTACCATGAAAAAAGACCTTACTGGTATCCCGGATCAATTGCGACCCCAAGAGATCCCTAAGACTTTTTCCAATAAGTTTAAACATGTTAATTATGATAAAAGGTTTTACACTGATGGATCTAATCTAGATGAGTCCACTGGCTTCGGTGCTTTTCACGTGTTCCCGCAAAGGTTATGTGCCACAAGCTGACATGTGCAGGGACCTGGGCGGCAACCTTCTCACGAACAAGTGTGAGGTGATTGACAGGTGGAAGCAGTACTACGATGAGCACCTTAATGGCGATGTAGCAGAGGGCGACGACGGAGTGGTAGTAGATCTCGGTGTACGCGCAGATGACGACAGAATCCCAGCCCCTGACCTCCAGGAGGTTAGAGAGAAGATCGGCCGGCTGAAAAACAATAAAGCCGCTGGAGCTGACCAACTCCCCAACGAGCTGTTAAAACACGGTGGTGAATCACTGGCTAAGGCGCTACACTGGGTTATTGCCAAAATTTGGGTGGAGGAGATAGTACCGGAGGAGTGGATGTTGGTACAGTGTGCCCCATCTACAAAAAAGGCGACAAGTTGGATTGCTGCAACTATCGCGCAATCACGTTGCTGAACGCCGCCTACAAGGTACTCTCTCAAATTCTGTGCCGTCGACTATCACCGTTTGCAAGGGAATTCGTGGGGCAATACCAAGCGGGATTTATGGGTGCCCGCGCCACCACGGACCAAATATTCGCGGTAAGGCAGGTCCTACAGAAGTGCCGTGAGTATAACGTGCCCACACATCACTTGTTCATCGATTTTAAATTGGCATACGACACAATCGTTCGAGACCAGCTATGACAGATTATGCACGATTACGGCTTTCCGGATAAACTGACACGGTTGAGTCCCTTCGAATCTCGAAGAGGGTTACGGCAAGGTGATGGATTATCGTGCTTGCTATTCAACATCGCTTTGGAAGGTGTGATACGTAGGGCTGGTATCGACACGAGTGGCACGATTTTTAGAAGATCTGTTCAGCTCTTTGGATTCGCCGATGACATTGATATTGTAGCACGAACCCTAGAAAAGCTGACGGAGACGTACATCAGACTGAAAGCTGAAGCCGGACGAATTGGACTGGCCATAAACGCATCGAAGACCAAGTACATGAGAGGAAGATGTTCCAGAGAAGACAGTGTCAACCCCCCAAACTAGAGGAACATTTACAACAAAACCATTCACTTTAATGTATCGTTGCGTAACAAGTTAAAAGAGGAACTTTGTCAGGTTTTTAATCGATTCGGAACACATTTCCATTAAGTTACCGATATTGGTTGTGTCCAACCTTGTACGAAACGAGGTTAATTCATGGACTTATCCGGAAAATGCTCTCTCTATAGGCACTGAGAGAGTGACGTTGAAGAGTGCAAACAATTCTGGTTCGGGAAACTCAAGTTTCGCCCAATACTGATGGATATTTTTTTATCAATCAGCAAACAATCTTTATAAATCTACTTTTTGCGGACAAACTTGCACACCTGATAGCATATCCCTGAATAATAATATTTCAATAAATAAAAAGAATAAATAATATTTCATGCCATCAACACAATGATGGATACGAATAGTGTGTAAGTGGAAAGCAAAACACGATCGCATTATTTGTTCACGCAGCACCTAGCGCCGCGTGTGCATAAAATCCAACTCGCACTCTCGTCAATACATCGTCTTTGTTTTACCGTTATATCTATACATATAAAAATGCAGCTCTGTCTGTCTGTCTGTCTGTTCCATATAGGCTTGGAAACTGCTGAGCCGATCGGCGTGAAATTTTGTATCTAGGGGTTCTAGGGGCCGAGAAAGGTGACTAAGATAGTTCGAGACCCCTCCCTCTTCTGTAAGGGAGGGGTCCCATACAAATGAAACACAAATTCATGCACATCTCGAAAAATAACCAAGCAAATGGAATAAAATTTGGCAGGTGGATGTTTTTGGAAATATCAAAATTATCCATAATGGATTGACACCCTTCCCTCTTCTGGAAAGGAGGGGTCCCATACAAATGAAACCCAAATTCATGCACATATCAAAAACTAACCAAGCAAATAGAACCAAATTTGGCAGGTGGATGTTTTCGGGGGTAACAAATATATCCATAATAGTTTGACATCCCTCCTTCTACTAAAAGGGAGGGGTCCCATACAAATGAAACACAAATTCATGCACATCTCGAAAACTAACCAAGCAAATGGAACCAAATTTTGCAGGTGGATGTTTTCAGGGGTAACCAAATCATCCATGATAGTTTACACCCCTCCCTCTTATGGAAGGGAGGGGTTCCATACAAATGAAACACAAATTCATGAACATCTCGAAAACTAACCAAGTAAATGGGACCAAATTGGGCAAGTGGATGTTTTTAGGGTTATCAAATATATCCGTAATAGTTTGACGCCCCTCCCCCTTTTAAACGGGAGGGGTCCCATACAAAAGAAACACAAATTTCGCACAGCTCGAGAACCAATCCACCAAATAGAACCAAATTTGGCATGTAAATGTTTTTAGAGGTAACAAATATGCCCATAATGGTTCGACACCCCTCCCTCTTATGTGAGGGAGGGGTTCCAAACAAATGAAACACAAATTTCTGCACTTCTCGAGAACTAACCAAATAAATGGAACCAAAATCAGCTGGTGAATATTTTTTGGGGTAACAAAGATGTCTATAACGTTTCGACACCCCTCCTTCTTCTGAAAGGAGGGTTTTCACACAAATTTCTGCACATCTTGAGAAATAATCAAGCAAATGGAACCAAATTTGATATGTTGAGGTTTCTGAGAGCAAGAAAAATTTTCGACTCCAGACACCATTGTTAAATTTAAGATGGAAACTTCCGGTTTCTATCCGGAAAATGTCTCCAAATATCATTTTAAAATCCAAGATGGCGACTTCCGGTTTCTGAAAAACAGCGGGATATGACCAAATACCACCCAATATGGGAATTTCCGAAATCGTGATGATGCACAGAAACCACAAATCGACCTCCGACAACATTTTGAGTTATAAAATGCCGACTTTCGGTGACTGGGAAACTGCCGAAAATGACCAAATACCACCTCATATGGGAGTTTTTTTTTTAACCAGAATGACGCTCAGAGGCCAAAAACTGTCTCCAAATGCCATTTTGAAATCCAAGATGGCGACTTCCGGTTTCTGAAAAACAGCGAGATATGACCAAATACCACTCATTATGGGTATTTCCGAAATCGTGATGATGCATTGAAACCACAAATCGACCTCAGACAGCATTTTGAGTTGTAAAATGGCAATTTTTGGTGACTGGAAAACTGCCGAAAATTACCCAAAAACAACCAAATATGGGTGTTTCTTTAACCAGAATGATGCTCAGAGATCATAAATTGTCACAAAATGTAATTTTGAAATACAAGATGGCGACTTCCGGTGTCTGTAAAATATCCGAAAATGACCAAATTCCACCCAATACGAGTGTTTCTTTAACCAGAATGACGCTCAGAGACCAGAAAATGTCTTTAAATGCCATTTTGAAATCCAATATGGCGACTTACGGTTCCTAAACAACAGTGGCAAAAGACTAAACAACACTCAACATGGGTATTTCCGGGATTGCTATGATGCACTGAAGCCACAAATCGACCTCAGATAACATTATGAATTGTAAGATGACGACTTCCGGTGAATGGGAAACTGGCGAAAATGACCAAATACCACTTAATATGGGTGTTTCTTCAACCAGAATGATGCTCAGAGGCCAGAAATTGTCTCCAAATACAATTTTGAAATCCAAGATGGCGACTTCCGAAAAACAGCCAAAACGGCCGATTTCCATCCAATATGAGATGCTTCGATACCAGAATGATACACAGGAGCTAGAATCGACCACAGACACCATTTTGAATTCTAAGATGGTGACTTCCGGTTTCTGGAAAACAGCCGAAAATGACTAAATAACACCTATTATGGGTGTTTCTTTAACCAGAAAGATGCATGAAGCTGAAAGTTGACCTCAGACACCATTTTGAATTGTAAGACGGTAACTTCTGGGAAACAACCGAATACTACTACATATGAATATTTTCGTAATCAAAATAATGTATAGAAGCCAAGCATTGACCCTGGACACCATCTTGAATTCCAAGATGACCACTTTCAGTTTCTGAAAAACAGCGAAAATAACTGAATACCACCCAATATGAGTATTTCCGGAGGTGATGTACTAAAGACAAAAGACGAGGATGTTGTCATTCCGATAGAACCAATTATTTCAAACGATCGCAAGAAATCAATGAATTTGGAATGTTGAAAATTATTAAATTAAACACAAAAATAGGCGGGACGAAGTTTGCCGGGTCAGCTAGTATATATATATATATATATATATATATATATATATATATATATATATATATATATATATATATATATATATATATATATATATATATATATATATATATATATATATATATATATATATATATATATATATATATATATATATATATATATATATATATATATATATATATATATATCAGGCAGAGCTGTATGCCACCACGGGTCGGTATTTGGCGATTACCGTAGGCCACGGAAGTGCTAACTGCAAGAACGCAGTCCCCGACCATCAGCGAGAGCTAGCCTAGGTTGTGGTGAGACTCAGGCATTGGGCCGCCGAATTCTCACAAAAGCCACATTATCCGGAAGCAGCTCTGACGGAGCGAATAGTGCCGCTCCCACCACCCAAATGCACTAATTCGCCCATTGGGATTGATGCCAGTAAGTTCCCAATTACGGTAACTGGTCGCAACGCCATATGATAAGAGTCGGATTTCGTTTTCGTACCACGATTCTGGGCTGGCACCTGCGCCGAGCTCCCTTAGTAAGGTCGTGTGACAACGGCTTGAAACGGCGAGACAACAACCGGTGCAGGGGTCTCCGTCCCGTAAAACCTGGCAGGCCTTCCAGTACGTTCCAAATTCATTGCCCGGTGGGAACCGGGCAGGAGTGGGATCAGATGTCCTTTCCTGACTTGCGCCGGTCGGGGGTGTCATAGTTGCTCATAAGGCGCTATGGCAGCCGCCCCTAGCCATGGCCTCACTGCTTCGGCATAGACTACCATGGGACCAGATAGGCGACCACTCCAGTATGGATAAGGATAGCGGCTGGAAGGGGGACCCACTTAACAAAAATGAACAGTAATAATGAAGATCAACAATTGGGCGCAGATGGGTTGAAAAACCCGTTTGCACGAGGAGGCATCCAGAGGTCTCCGCCGAGAAAGGCGGAGATGGATGCAGTAAAGGACGCCTGCGAAGACGGCAAAGGCAGTACGCCTACCGGATCGACGCAAGACATCGCAGTGGCTGGTCCACTGTTGATAAAGGCGGTCGGAAGACAGCGAGACACGCTACCGAAGGTAGTAGCGCTGTCGGAGCAGCTCGATGCCATAATCGAGTTTGCGAAAAGTCGCACCAACACGACGAAGTACCTGAAGCAGGCTCTCTACATGCTTCGGTCCTCCGTCGATGCTGCGAAGAAGGAGCACGCCGAGCTTAAGGCAAGAGCGGTGGCTGCAGAGAAGAATGCAACGGAGGTGACCGGAAGGGCGACGAAGTCGGTCCAAACGGACACCTGCATGTTTGCAGCGGTTTGCGCCTCCGGGTCAGCCGCAAAAAGAGCAAGGCAGTCTCCGGGGGAAGCCCCCGAGAACAGCAAGAAACGGTTGGTTGTGCTAAGCCCGCGAGATAGCACACCAACGGCCTCCAAGTCCGCCGAAAAGTCTGCCGAAGTGGCAGTTACGGGAAACCCTTGGGTTACCGTGGGAGGAAGGAAGCGCCAAAAAGACAGCAAGCGCAACGACGAGAAGGCGACAAATCGTCCAAAAATGGGAAAGAAGGCGCGAAGCAGGGGCGACGCCCTCATACTCAAGACGGAGGGGTCCAAGTACTCCGAAGTCTTGAAGAAAATGAGAGGCGAAACCCAGCTCAAGGATCTGGGAGCGGATGTGCGGACCATCCGTCGTTCTCGCACCGGCGAGATGATCCTTGAGCTCCGTAAGGATGCTAAAAACAAGGGCGCTGCCTACAAGACGGTAGCCGAGCAGGTCCTCGGGAAAGATGTGCAAATTCGGGCACTCACCTCAGAGGTGACTCTCCAGCTCAAAAACCTGGATGAAATCACCGAGAGGTGCGATATTGCACAGGCCCTCAAGGAGAAGTGCGGAGTGGAAGTAGCCACTGAGGTGATTCGCCTCCGAAAGGGTCCAGCGGGGACCCAGGTGGCCACTTTCCGGCTTGCATCGGCCGATGCAACTCTGGCCCTGAAGACAGCCAAACTTAAGGTTGGCTGGTCAGTATGTCCCCTGAGCATACTCCAGCAGCCGGACGTTTGCTTCAGGTGTTTTGAGGGAGGACACAAGTCCTGGACCTGCAAGGGGCCCGATAGGAGCCAGTTATGTAGGCGTTGTGGTGGTGCTGGCCATAAAGCTAAAGACTGCGGGGAGCCTCCCAAGTGCTTGGTATGTACTGGAAAACGGGACGCCAAGCACTTTATGGGAGGCCCACGGTGCCCAGCCGGTAAGGCGGCCACGAAACCACGGGCGTGAGGGTGACACAATTGAACCTGAACCATTGCTATGCGGCACAGCAGCTGCTATACCAAGCAGCGTCTGAGTCGCGGTCGGACATTGCAATCGTATCGGACCCCTACTGCATTCCTCCCGGAAACGGTAATTGGGTTGCAGATAAGTCCAGTACGGCGGCCATATGCACGACCAGCAAGTTCCCGGTTCAGGAGGTTGTGTCAACCTCAAATGAAGGATACGCGGTTGCCAAGGTGGACGGAGTGTTCTACTGCAGTTGTTATGCTCCGCCGCGTTGGTCTATCGAAAGGTTCACCCAGATGGTCGATTTGTTATCTATGGAGCTGACGGGACTAACACCCTTAGTAGTGGCGGGCGACTTCAACGCTTGGGCTGTTGAGTGGGCAAGCCGCCGCGCGAACCGGAGGGGTCAGATCTTGTTGGAAGCTTTGGCAAAGCTCAACCTAGATCTGGCCAACGTTGGAACCAAGTGTACATTCAGCAGAAATGGTGCGGAGTCGATCATCGACGTGACGTTCTCCAGCCCAGGACTGATCGTGAACTGGAGGGTAGACGATGGCTACACCTATAGTGACCACCAGTCGGTCTGCTATAGCGTAGTCCAGAACGTGAGGCGGCAGGCGACGGGTAGAGCCAATACTCCGACCGTCCGCGGGTGGAAGACATCGCATTTCGATGCCGAGGTATTTGCAGAAGCAATGAGAAGAGAGCGCGAGGGGGGCAGTTGGCTCCGCCCGAGTGCTGACCAATTAGTTGCCACATTATCGCGGGCGTGCGACGCCACCATGCCTAGGACCCGCCAACCTAGGAATGGTAAGTCACCGGTATACTGGTGGACCGACGCGATAGCGGACCTCCGTAGCGCGTGCCTCCGTGCAAGACGGATGTTGCAACGTGCACGTACCGATGCACAGAGGGTAGAGCGCCGTGTAGTATTCGGATCTGCAAGATCGGCGCTTAAAAGTGCGATAAAGGCGAGCAAAAGGGCCTGCTTCGATAGGCTATGCGCGAGTGCCAATACGAATCCGTGGGGCAACGCCTACAGAGTCGTAATGGCGAAGACCAAAGGCGTGTTGGCGCCTGCAGAGCGATCACCAGCGATGCTGGAGCGTATCATCGAGGGACTCTTTCCACGACACGAGCCAAATCCTTGGCCTCCGGTTGCTGAGTCTCACGTCCGACGTTCCAGTATCTCAGACACAGACCAGGGATGGTCGGCCAACCTGCCGGGCATCCAATCCGTGAGAGACGGCAGCCGTGCAGAGGTTGTGGAGGAGGTAAGGGTTACGAATGAGGAACTCATCGTGATCGCCAACTCCCTAAAGGTGAGCAAGGCACCGGGACCGGATGGAATCCCGAACTTGGCCATCAGGACGGCCATGAAAGTGGCCCCCGATCTATTTCGAGTGGGTGCAGAAGTGCCTGGATGACTGCCTCTTTCCGGACAGGTGGAAGCGACAGAGATTGGTGCTGTTGCTGAAGGCTGGGAAACCGCCAGGGGACCCATCGGCATACAGACCTATCTGTCTGCTGGACACTACGGGCAAGGTGCTTGAGAGGATTATCCTCAACAGACTGGTGAAGTACACAGAGGGTGTAAACGGTCTGGCAAGTAACCAGTTCGGCTTCCGGAAAGGTAGATCCACGCTGGATGCTAAGACGGCAGAGGTAGCACTCCAGCGTAAGAGTTGGGGCATTCGCTATTGCGCAATCGTCACGCTTGACGTGAAGAATGCATTCAATAGCGCCAGTTGGGACTCCATAGCGCTCGCGCTTAGGAGCATCCACGTACCAGTGTCGTTGTACAAGATTTTGGAAAATTATTTCCAGAATCGGGTACTAGTTTACAACACGAAGGTCGAAGACTGGATGCACTCTAGGAAACTGGAGTTAGCGCACCATAAAACGGAGGTTACGGTTGTGAACAACCGCAAATTAGAGCAACAGGCGGTGGTCAGAGTCGGTGACTGCACCATTACCTCAAGGCGTTCCTTGAAGCTCTTGGGGGTTATGGTTGACGATAAGCTCACATTTAAGAGTCACGTCGACTATGCCTGTAAGAGGGCTTCAACGGCCGCTGCAGGACTATCTCGAATGATGTCCAATAGCTCAGCGGTATATGGCAGCAAGCGTAAACTTCTTGCCAGCGTGGTTTCGTCCATACTTAGGTATGGTGGGCCAGCGTGGTCCAAAGCGTTAGGTACCAACAGTCATTGTCGAAAACTGGAAAGTACCTACAGGCTCATGTGCCTGAGGGTTGTGAGCGCGTACCGTACAGTGTCATACGACGCAATCTGCGTCCTGTCCGGCATGATGCCTATCAGCATAGCCATTAAGGAGGACGTAGAATGCTTCGATCAACGTGACACAAGGGGTATACGAGGCACCAGAAGGTCATTCTCGATGATCAGATGGCAGCAGGAATGGTCCAATTCCGCAAAGGGTAGATGGACGCATCGACTTATTCCGGACGGATCCGGATGGGTCGGGAGGCGCCATGGAGAAGTTAACTTCCACTTGACACAGATTCTGTCAGGTCATGGTTGCTTCAGGCAGTATCTACACAGATTCGGGCATGCGGGGTCCCCCATGTGTCCCGAGTGCGCGGATGCGGAAGAAACTGCTGAGCATGTCTTCTTCGTGTGCCCTCGTTTTGTGCATGCGCGGAACGACATGATGGTAGTGAGCGGGCCAGACACCACTCCGGACAACCTAGTTCGGAGGATGTGTAAAGACCCAAACATTTGGAGGGCGGTTTGTACAGCCGCCTCTCAAATAGTTTTAGAATTGCAAAACAGGCGACAGGTTGACCACCGACACGCCAGTGTTAGCTAACGGCCAGTCTCCAGGTTAGTTAGCTAAGTTAGCAAAGAGATCTATAGAACCAAGAGGGTGCACAGAGCACAAAAGCTGCTCCCCGAAGCAATACCTAGCGGTGGTCCCGGGGAGTATTATGGGCTGGAGACTGGAGGGGTTTTAGTGGGTCCGGTCACTGATTCAAACCAACCCCACACTCCCTGAGGTTGGTCACCTCAGGGGTTTGGATGCAAATTTCCCCTCCACCTGAAAAAAAAAAAAAAATGTATATATATATATATATATATACTAGCTGACCCGGCAAACTTCGTCCCGCCTATTTTTGTGTTTAATTTTATAATTTTCAACATTCCAAATTCATTGATTTCTTGCGATCGTTTGAAATAATTGGTTCTATCGGAATGACAACATCCTCGTCTTTTGTCTTTAGTACATCACCTCCGGAAATACTCATATTGGGTGGTATTCAGTTATTTTCGCTGTTTTTCAGAAACTGAAAGTGGTCATCTTCGAATTCAAGATGGTGTCCAGGGTCAATGCTTGGCTTCTATACATTATTTTGATTACGAAAATATTCATATGTAGTAGTATTCGGTTGTTTCCCAGAAGTTACCGTCTTACAATTCAAAATGGTGTCTGAGGTCAACTTTTAGCTTCATGCATCTTTCTGGTTAAAGAAACACCCATAATAGGTGTTATTTAGTCATTTTCGGCTGTTTTCCAGAAACCGGAAGTCGCCATCTTAGAATTCAAAATGGTGTCTGTGGTCGATTCTAGCTCCTGTGTATCATTCTGGTATCGAAGCATCTCATATTGGATGGAAATCGGCCGTTTTGGCTGTTTTTTCAGGAAGCGAAAGTCGCCATCTTGGATTTCAAAATTGTATTTGGAGACAATTTCTGGCCTCTGAGCATCATTCTGGTTGAAGAAACACCCATATTAAGTGGTATTTGGTCATTTTCGCCAGTTTCCCATTCACCGGAAGTCGTCATCTTACAATTCATAATGTTATCTGAGGTCGATTTGTGGCTTCAGTGCATCATAGCAATCCCGGAAATACCCATGTTGAGTGTTGTTTAGTCTTTTGCCACTGTTGTTTAGGAACCGTAAGTCGCCATATTGGATTTCAAAATGGCATTTAAAGACATTTTCTGGTCTCTGAGCGTCATTCTGGTTAAAGAAACACTCGTATTGGGTGGAATTTGGTCATTTTCGGATATTTTCCAGACACCGGAAGTCGCCATCTTGTATTTCAAAATTACATTTTGTGACAATTTATGGTCTCTGAGCATCATTCTGGTTAAAGAAACACCCATATTTGGTTGTTTTTGGGTAATTTTCGGCAGTTTTCCAGTCACCAAAAATTGCCATTTTACAACTCAAAATGCTGTCTGAGGTCGATTTGTGGTTTCAATGCATCATCACGATTTCGGAAATACCCATAATGAGTGGTATTTGGTCATATCTCGCTGTTTTTCAGAAACCGGAAGTCGCCATCTTGGATTTTAAAATGATATTTGGAGACATTTTCCGGATAGAAACCGGAAGTTTCCATCTTAAATTTAACAATGGTGTCTGGAGTCGAAAATTTTTCTTGCTCTCAGAAACCTCAACATATCAAATTTGGTTCCATTTGCTTGATTATTTCTCAAGATGTGCAGAAATTTGTGTGAAAACCCTACTTTCAGAAGAAGGAGGGGTGTCGAAACGTTATAGACATCTTTGTTACCCCAAAAAATATTCACCAGCTGATTTTGGTTCCATTTATTTGGTTAGTTTTCGAGAAGAGCAGAAATTTGTGTTTCATTTGTTTGGAACCCCTCCCTCACATAAGAGGGAGGGGTGTCGAACCATTATGGGCATATTTGTTACCTCTAAAAACATTTACATGCCAAATTTGGTTCTATTTGGTGGATTGGTTCTCGAGCTGTGCGAAATTTGTGTTTCTTTTGTATGGGACCCCTCCCGTTTAAAAGGGGGAGGGCCGTCAAACTGTTACGGATATATTTGATAACCCTAAAAACATCCACTTGCCCAATTTGGTCCCATTTACTTGGTTAGTTTTCGAGATGTTCATGAATTTGTGTTTCATTTGTATGAAACCCCTCCCTTCCAGAAGAGGGAGGGGTGTAAACTATCATGGATGATTTGGTTACCCCTGAAAACATCCACCTGCAAAATTTGGTTCCATTTGCTTGGTTAGTTTTCGAGATGTGCATGAATTTGTGTTTCATTTGTATAGGACCCCTCCCTTTTAGTAGAAGGAGGGATGTCAAACTATTATGGATATATTTGTTACCCCCGAAAACATCCACCTGCCAAATTTGGTTCTATTTGCTTGGTTAGTTTTTGATATGTGCATGAATTTGGGTTTCATTTGTATGGGACCCCTCCTTTCCAGAAGAGGGAAGGGTGTCAATCCATTATGGATAATTTTGATATTTCCAAAAACATCCACCTGCCAAATTTTGTTTCATTTGCTTGGTTATTTTTCTATATATATATATATATATATATATATATATATATATATATATATATATATATATATATATATATATATATATATATATATATATATATATATATATATATATATATATATATATATATATATATATATATATATATATATATATATATATATATATATATATATATATATATATATATATATATATATATATATATATATATATATATATATATATATATAGGGTGCCACCCAAAATGGTCATCTCGAATTTCAAAAAAAACCAATACAAAATGTTCACCTGCTCGAAAAACTACCCTGTGCAAAATTTCAGCTCAATCGGACTTAAAATTGGGTGGCGCAAAGCGATTGAAGTTTGACTTTTTTGAAAACCGAAAAATCACCAAAGGGGGGGGGTGGAGGGGGAAATTCGGTTTTCGAAATTTGTTTTTTGATGCCAAATGACTTAAAACTGCATGAAACGTCGAGAATTGGTGTCATCTGAAAAAATTTTTTTTTGCAAAAATTTACTCTCTGGAACTTAGTCGTTTTTTCACTTGTGGAAGGCGGAGTTAAAAATGTTTAGAATTTATCTTTTGAAATTGATCACTAGTCTCTCGAAATAGCTTGTATAATGATATACACTATAACTAGCATCGAATACATTATGTTTCATTAGGGTGGTTCATTTATTCGGCATAGGGTGGTTCATAATATTGTGAAAAATGAGTATAAAATAAAAAAAGCACTTCGGTTCGTTTGATTAGTGTGACGTCTTCGACAAATTTGTAGATAATAATTCTGTCTTTCTAAAAAAATTACACTCAAAAAATTATTCATTCAAAGGTTAGAAGAAAGATTATAAATTAATTATTCAAAAGGGCTCATTTTCTAAAACCTACGAAAGATTACCAAAACCAGTCCGATCATATAGAAATAAAAAAAAAAAGTTTTCATTTTTTGAAAAAAAAGTTGTTTTTAATTATTTTTTTTTAAAGGCATATTTTTTTTGGAAGGACAAAATATTATCTACAACTTTGCCGAAGACACTATGCCGTTTCGACTGTAGACATATTTTTAATTTCCTATAGAACACTCTATGAAGAATAATAAAGAATATTTCTACTGTCAAAACAGTTCATTTGATCGGAATAGTGTATCTGGCAAAGTTGTAAATAATAACTTCGTTCCTCCAAAAAAGTGTACCCTGCAAAAAAAAAAATATATTCAAAAAAATATAATTTTTTTTCTGATTTCTCCATGGCCGGTTTCGTTGTTCAGGTGAACTTTCGTAGTTTTTATAAAAAAAAATCTTTTGTTTTTAAATGGGCTGTTTTCGATAATTAATTTGTAACTTTTTTTTTATTTTTTTTTTAAATTAGTAATTTGTTTTTAGAGTGTTTTTTTTTTTTTGAAAAACAAAACTATTATCTACAACTTTGCCGAAGGGTTCGGTAGTTTCCAAGCCTATATGAATCAGACAGACAGACAGAGCTGCATTTTTATATGTTTAGATTATGAAGCAAGGCAACGGCCGTAAGTGAGTTTAGCGTGAAGCAAAAAAAAAAACAGAGGAAAACAGTTATTTGTGTAAAAATATTTAAAAACGTTTGGGCGCAACGGTGCTAATTTTTTGTTGAAAAAATAGTGATATTCTGGGGGAAGTTGTGTGAAGGCAAAGGTCTCTAAAAGTGTAGGCAAAGGTCTAAGAAAAGAGTGTTGGCAAACGAAATAATACTGAAATGATTTAAAGGATTTAAGAAAAATTGTGATTTATTGGCAAAAATTTGAGAAGAAGACATTTGAGTGCGTAAAAAGGTTAATTTTTTGAATCATCCGCGGCGCTATTCTAGCGGCAGAAATTGAATTTGATTTGATTCTACAAACCGTCGGCTGTGTTGCTCAAAGTGCATTGAGTGCCCGCACTAGGTGATTACGGCAACTGTGTAAGCGAGTCCGGCAGGAGAGCGTGTGAGATTGAGCTCCGCACAACACGCTGCGAGACGCGCGAAAGTTCTGAAGGAGAGTTATTTGCGTCGATTCTGCTTTGTACTCTGCTTTCACTGCATACATACACGGTCATCAGCAGAGAGAGTGAGAAGGTTTGGTAGTATACATCGGGTTCGGTAAGCGACTTTATTTAATATCTGAATTCTTATTAGGGTGACTCTACTTTTTATTAGCGCTGCTGAATTGTTGAAATGGCTTCGAACATTGTCGGTTCGATTGAGCCCTACGTCCCTGGCGCTTCATTCACCAATTATGTTGAGCGGTTAGGGTTCGTCTTTCAGTACAATAATGTACCGGAGAACTCACAAAAAGCTTTATTCATAACACTTAGCTGATCAGCAGTGTTTGAGGAACTCAAACTGCTGTATCCGGCGATAGACTTATCTACTTTACAATACAGTGAGATGATTAAAAAACTTAAAGAACGTTTTGATAAGAAAGACTCTGAACTCATACAAAGATTTAAATTTTACAACCGCGTTCAAGGGGAAGATGGGTCCGCAGAAAATTTCGTTTTGGCTGTTAAGCTGCAAGCGTAATTCTTTGAGCTTGGAGAGTTTTAAGATACCGCGATTAGGGACAAGCTTTTGATGGGTGTTTTCAACAAGGATTTACGGCAGAAAATGCCTAGTGAGGAAAATTTAACGTTGGCTTCGGCTGAGCGCATGTTAGTAAATTGGGTGTTGGCAGGATCGAGAGCAAGAATGATAAGTGGTAGAACAGAACGGGTGGCTTCGGTAAAAACAGATGAGGTAGGCGAGATGAATATTTAAGCGAACGGAATAGCAGAAATAGAAGCAGAAGTAGAAGCAGGTCGGGTTTTCACATGAGAAATAGAAGTAGAAGTAATAACAGAGATAGGAGTAGAAGTAAATAAAGGGAATATGGTTATAACAAATCAGTAGTTACTTGTTTTTTTCTGTGGGAGACCAGGCCATGTTTTAAAAAGATGCTACAAATACATCAACAGTCAACGCAAACCAACTGTACGTTTTGCCGATGAGCCGCAACCAAGCACTAGCGCTGATTCAAATTTGAAACGGTTATTTAGCAGACTTAAACCAGTATTGGACGATTTTTCAGACCACTCGATGATTTTACTTGCATGATGGTTTCAAACAAAACAAAGTTTAATGAGCACTGTTTAATTGACGTAAAAATTCAAAATCGTTTCGTTAAAATGGAGGTTGACTGTGGTTCGTCAATCACTTTAATGGGAAAGCTAAATTTTTTGATTTACCCTTAGAAAAATGCGAAAAGAAGTTGGTTGTTGTGAATGGAGCTGAATTATCAATTTTGGGAAAAACGTTAGTAAATGTTGTGATCAATGGGATCCATAGGCGTTTGGAATTGATTATTTCAGACAGTCAGAATGATTTTCTTCCTTTGTTAGGGCGTAGTTGGTTAGATGTTTTTTACGCTGATTGGAGAAAATCTTTCAAAAAATTTTCTAGTATAAAAAATGTGAACGCGATAAATCAGAAGAAAAAAACAATTCTGGATATTAGAAAGGAATTCTCAAATGTTTTTCTTAAAGATTTTTCATCTCCTATTATTGGGTATAAGGCTGATTTGGTGTTAAAAGAGGATACACCTATATTTAAAAGGGCTTACGATGTGCCATACAGGTGACAAGAAAAGGTCGTAGAGCATTTAAAGATGTTAGAAAAGCAAAAAGTTATAACACCAATTAAGACTAGCGAGTGGGCCTCCCCTGTAGTAGTAGTGATGAAGAAAAATCAGGAGATTAGAATGGTTATTGACCGTAAGGTGTCTATAAATAAATTAATCGTTCCCAACACATATCCGCTTCCGGTTGCACAGGATTTGTTCGCCAAGCTCTCTGGGTGTAAGGTCTTTCGATCTCTTGATCTAGAAGGCGTTATACTCAGTTGGTTTTGTCAAAGAATTCCAGGAGATTTGTAGTAGTCAATACTATTAAAGGTTTGTTTACTTACAATCGTTTACCTAAGGGAGCATCGTCTAGCGCGGCAATTTTCCAACAGGTTATGGAGCAAGTTTTGGCTGGTTTGGAAAATGTTTCAGTTTACCTTGATGATGTTTTGGTTGCAGGACTTGATTTAGATGATTGCCGAAAGAAACTGTATAACGTATTGGATCGCTTAAACAAGGCAAACCTTAAGGTGAACTGGAAAAAGTGTTCGTTTTTTGTATCAAATTTGCCTAATTAAGGACACATTATAACGGATAAGGGGCTGCTTCCTAGTCCTGATAAAATTTCCACCATTAGTAAAGCAGCCACCCCAAAGAATGTTACGGAGCTAAAAGCTTTTTTGGGCCTTGTTAATTATTATGGCAAACTTGTTCCGCATTTGTCCTCTAAACTTTTTTTTGTTTGTTTCAACTGCTTAAAAAAGACGTAAAGTTTGAATGGAATGAAAAATGCGAAGAGGCTTTCGTTGATAGCAAAAAGGCTTTGTTGGATGCCAATATTTTAGAATATTATGATCCAAAGAAGCCAATTGTAGTTGTTACGGATGCATCAGGATATGGACTAGGTGGTGTTATTGCACATATGGTTAACGGTGTAGAAAAACCAGTTTGTTTCACCTCATTTTCTTTAAACAAAGCACAATGTTCTTACCCGATTCTACTTTTAGAGGCTTTGGCTTTAGTATGCACAATCAAAAAGTTTCACAAATTTTTATATGGTCAGAGTTTTACGGTTTACACAGATCATAAACCGTTAGTTGGAATCTTTGGGAAATCTGGCAAAAACGCGATCTATGTATCTATGTATGTCTAGATTACAACGATACATTATGGAGTTGGGTACTCCTGAAGAATATGACAAAGAATTCGTAAAGAGCATATATTTTTCGCAGGAAGTTCCCATTAATTGTACCAAAATTGCCAAAGAAACGAGCCGTGACGTATTTTTACAACGAATTATAAAATATTATCAGAGTGGTTGGCCTGAGAAGATTGACAAGGAGTTATTGATTGTCCACTCTAATAGACACGACTTAGAACTGATTGACGGGTGTCTGATCTTCCAGGACAGGGTTGTAATTCCAAAAATTATGCATAGGGACATTTTGAAAATGTTACATGTAAACCATTCAGGAGTTGTAAAAATGAAGCAGATGGCACGTAGATCTGTGTACTGGTTTGGCATCAACGCAGCTAAGGCTTTCGTCCAAGCATGTGTATCGTGTAATAAAATAGCAATAATTCCCAAAAGTAAGACACAAACGCATTGGGTTCCTTCGGTTCGTCCGTTTAGTAGAATAGATGCCGATTTTTTTTTATTTCGGTCAAAAGATATTTTTGCTCATTGTTGACAGTTATTCTAAATGGATCGAAGTAGAATGGATGCGTTATGGAACTAATGCAAGCAAGGAAATTTGTTTCTCTTTTTGCAAGATTTGGTCTTCCGGATGTGGTGGTGACGAATGGTGGTCCACCCTTCAATTCGTTTGTTTTTGTATCATTTTTTGAAAGGCAAGGAATAGTAGTCATGAAAAGCCCTCCTTACAATCCCTCTAGTAATGGGCAAGCCGAAAGGTCGGTAAGGATTGTTAAGGAAGTGTTCAAAAGGTTCCTGTTTGATGAAGATGTTAGGCAGATGAATACGGAGGATCAGATTAACTTGTTTCTGATTAATTATAGAAATTCTTGCTTGCCAAAGGATGGAACTTTTCCATCAGAGAAAATATTTATTTAAAGATTTTTAAAGATTTTATTGGATTTGATTAATCCAAAGAAAATTAACAAACCAAAGATTAATGACGATTCTTTTGATGATAAAATAACAATCTGTGATATTCCTAGTTTTAAGCATACAGTTTTGGTTGATCCAATTGCTCGACTGAAATTAGGAGATAACGTTTGGTACAAAAACCATAATATTAAAGACTCTTCCAGATGGATAGAAGCCAAATTTATTAAACAGTGTTCTCCTACAATTTTCCAGATCAGTATTGGAAGCGTGGTGCTAAGGGCGCATCGCGAGCAATTGAAGGTCCCGAAAACTGCTAGAGTAAGGCATAATTTGACAGTTCATGCAGAAGAGCTTGCAAACGTGAAAGATCCACTTCAGGTTGCGAAGACTTTGGTTTCTCTGACGAGGTGTTAGAAAATGACCTTAAGAGATTGCGAACGAATGATGGTACGACTAGCGCAGCAGGATTATCGGCTCCGAGGCGGTCAGAAAGAATAACATACAGAAGAGATAACATGCAGCTGAAAAAATGAAAATAAAACTAAAGGTATGTGGTTATGATGATGAGTGTCAAAGGACACAATCTAAAAATCTGAAAAAAGTATATGTATATAAAATGATAAAAAAATTCAAAAGAATATATATAATGAGATACAGGTGTCAACGGGCACTATCTGAAAAGTAAAATATTGATTAGAGAAAGATATTGGTGTCAATGGGCACTATCTGAAATATAAAATTAAAATGTTTAAAATTAAATAACAATATCAATAGGCATTATTTGAAAACGTAAAATGAAACTTTAGAAATAGAGTGTCAATGGACACATTACTGAAAATAAAAATGTTAGAGATGTCAATGGACATATTTTGAAAATTAATATATATAGTATATATTATGTAACAAATTTCATACATAAGAGCGTTTAAGAACGCAATTAATAATTAAATACAAATATGAATATTTTGCATTGAATAATGTTTCGGTATTCGATATCTTAAAGAGAAAGAATTGTGGTGTACAGGAAAAGGCTCAGTCAAACGCTGAGGCCGATTGAATATTGTCTATGTAAAACGGACAGCGTGATTACCAACACGCGCGAGAGCAATGCGAATAAATACCGCTGAGCTGGGCTCTAGCGGCTAGAATATTGTAAAACAGTTCGTTGATCTCTGATCCGAAATCCCGTAGTTCACTGACCCCCAGTTGTAAGAAGGAAGCTATTAAAAAGAGGATATAAACATTTAATATACTTATTGCACTTTGACTGGATATTTTCAATGTGCTCCTTGAAAGTAAGATTCTTATCATAAATTAGTCTAAGTATTTAACTTGATCAGACCAATTTAAGACCACACCGTTCATCTCAATAACGTGGTTATTGGTGGGTTTGAGAAATGAAACTCTTGGCTTATGAGGAAAAATAATTAACTGTGTTTCAGAAGCATTAGAGGGAATCTTCCATTTCTGCAAGTATGAAGAAAATATATCTAAACTTTTTTGAAGCCGACTGCTTATAACACGAAGGCTTTTTCCTTTTGCGGAAATGCTTTTATCGTCACAAAATAGAGATTTCTCACAACCTGGTGGTAAATCAGGAAGATTAGAAGTAAAAATGTTATATAAGATTGGGCCCAAGATACTCCCCTGAGGCACACTAGCTCTAACAGGCAATCTATTAGATTTACCATTCAGACAGTTAACCTGAAGAGTGACCGCACTTTGTAAATAAATAACTAATGAATAAATAAATAAATAACTTTGTATAATTTTTGTGAGGTAAAGCGGAAAACTGAAATTTGACATTTTAGCTATTAAACCTTTATGCCAAACACTGTCGAATGCCTTTTCTATATCTAGAAGAGCAGCTCCAGTCGAATAGCCTTCAGATTTCTTAGTTCGAATCATATTTGTTACTCTGAGTAACTGATGAGTAGTGGAATGCCCATGGCGAAAACCAAACTGCTCATTTGCAAAAATTGAGTTCTCATTAATATGTGTTATCATTCTATTAGGAATCATTCTTTCAAAAAGTTTGCTAATAGAGGAAAGTAAACTGGTCGATAACTTGATGCTTCCCGACAAACTTCAGCAGCACGAGACCTGGACTTAGTCACAAGGCCGGCGCGCTACTTGGCAAACTGGAGGGACTTCGCGATACTAAATTTAACACTGAAACGCTCAACTTCTTAAAAAGTGTTTTATTGAACGGTGTGGTGTGTAGTTCGACGGGTGTCACAACAGGTACGTACCGCTGCTTCTCTCGACTCTCCTGGCTCGATGTGCGGCGTCCCGCGTCGAAGCGATGATTTTCCGCCGATCAGCGGCAAGGTGGCTGCAACTGCGTGGGTGGTGTGTAAGCGACCTGGAAAGGCGTTCCAGGCAAGGGTCTTGCCTCCAATTACAACAATTATCCGGCTTGGTTGAGGTGTTGAGCAAAAAAGTAGACAATATTTCTTCTACATCGACACAAAACAAACGCTCTGCTGCTTCGCCTATGCTGTCTGCTGTGTCAACTGAGTGTGGAACACCAGTTTGGCCACGTTTGAATGCAAAACGTCGTCGTGGTAATTTTGACCAAACCACTTGTCCAGCTGCAAACAAAGGTACAAAGGCGATTGATTTTGAAAATCTTTCTGTTCCTTTCATCACGCCTGCCGCCCCGAAACCAGTATTCTGGCTTTATCTGTCTGGTTTCCAACCATTGATCACTGATGATGATGTGGAAAAAATCGTTTCTTGTTGTTTAGAAACAAATGATCCTATAAACGTGATTCGTCTTGTGCCGAAAGGGAAGGATGTCTCTCAAATGACTTTCCTGTCCTTTAAAATTGGTCTCGACCCTTCGTTGAAAAAACATGCTCTTAATGCGGAGATTTGGCCAACAGGTTTAATATTTAGAGAATTTTTGGAACAGCCAAAAAACCTAACACGGCCGCTTTACATTGCGACCAGGGAGTAATCTGTACTGGAACCCCTGCCGTATACCTCAACAACGACGATTTAATTGAAATGCGATGTAATATGGACGGCAGGAACCAACTGGTTCCTGCCAAAGGCGAGTATTTTACCAATTTTGAATCCCCCCGCTCTCAATGACTGTACCTTGCAGCGCAACGGCAATTGTGCGGACGAGTACATCTGGACCTTCTACCAAAACGTACGTGGCTTGAGGACTAAAATTAACGACCTGCTTCTAGCAGTAACCGACTGCAACTATGACGTGATCATCATGACCGAGACAGGACTTGACAACTGTATTACCTCGCAGCAACTATTTGGTGCTGATTTCAATGTATTTCGTTGTGATCGGAGTCCAGATAACAGCAACAAAGTTAGTTTTGGTGGCGTTTTGATCGCTGTTTCGCAACAATATGCCAGCCGTGTGGTGCACTTATCGTATGGCCAAAGCCTGGAACAAATATGTGTTTCTGCGACTATTAAAGGGAAAAAAAATTATATGTGTGCTATCTACATCCCACCGGACAAAAGCCACGACGTGAGAGTAATCAACGATCATATTTTGTCACTGAATGAGCTGAGCGAGAAATGTCTTCCCAATGACGCTGTCTTGGTGTGCGGAGATTTTGACCAAGCACGTATGCGATGGAACTCGATAGATAATAGTATTGTATGCGATTCTTCTCAGCTACCGGCGGCTAGCAGCACTCTTTTGGACGGTATGAATTATTTGTGCCTTCACCAAAGGAACCTTATTTGCAACGCTCTTAATCGGATTCTTGACTTAGTTTTTTGTTCGCCAAATTGTGAGGCTGCTGTGTATATCTGCTCGACTCCGTTTCTACCCGTTGACTCGCACCACCCCCCGCTTGAAATATCTCTTCCCGTGCAATGATAGGCGAAATGAACGGCCTTTGAACTTTCGTAGGATCGATTTCGAGGCCCTTTCGCAGTATTTGACTACGGTTGACTGGAGTACGATTTTTACGAACGATTTTGATGAAATGGCAGAAACGTTTTGTTCTATTTTGAACAATTGGCTAGTTGCGAATGTTCCGCGGATTCGACCACCTGTTTCACCCGCCTGGAGCACTTATCGCTTACGAGAATTGAATCGTGTGCGCAACGCTTGTCAACGGAACCTACGACGACGTAGAACTTCTGGTAACCAAACTAGGTTTCAGCAAGCTAGTAAGGCATATAGGTTTTTGAATTCCTGTCTCTACAAATCGTACGTATTACGGGTACAAATGAGTTTAACAAGAAATCCACGTAGTTTCTGGCGTTTCATCGATTCTAAGCGAAAAAGTTCGGCGATACCAAAAAATGTCTATCTGAATAAGACTACATCTGACGCTATTGTTGATTCTTGCCAGCTGTTTGCCGAGCATTTTTCTTCGGTGTTCTCAACAAATTTCTCATCCAGAACAGAGATAAATGATGCCATCCGTGATGTTCCCGCTGACTTGGTTGAACTGCGTGCTTGTACTGTAAACGTAGATATGGTATTGTCAGCTGCGAAAAAGTTGAAACGATCGTTTGCTCCTGGTCCTGATGGTCTACCTGCAGTTGTGATATGTCGTTGTATTGCTGCTGTAGCTCAACCTCTAAGCGACATTTTTAACCGCTCATTTCAGCAAATGAAATTTCCTCGCATTTGGAAGCAGTCTTTTATGTATCCTGTTTTTAAGCGAGGTGATCGTTATAATGTGATCAATTACCGAGGAATTACGAGCCTCTCAGCCGCTTCAAAATTGTTCGAAATAATAGTGAGTAAAATTATTCTCGATGTCTCGAAAAACTACATTTCTGTTGACCAACACGGCTTTATACCTGGGCGGTCGGTAACAACAAACTTAATGAAATTTACCTCGGAGTGTATAACGAGCATGGAGAATAAAGTGCAGGTAGATACGATTTATACTGACTTGAAGGCAGCATTCGATAAAATTGACCATCAAATATTGTTACACAAATTGTCTCGGCTTGGGATTTCTACTCAACTGGTGACCTGGTTGGAATCCTACCTAACTGATCGTGAACTTCGAGTGATGATTGATGGTGGTGTATCACGGCCTTTTTCAAATAAGTCTGGTGTCCCACAAGGCAGCAATCTCGGACCGCTTTTATTTATTTTGTATTTCAATGACGCTGCTTTGATACTGGACAAACGTTGTCTGAAACTAGTGTATGCTGACGACCTAAAGTTGTATGCTGTAGTACAAACGCAGGAGGATTGTTGGCGTTTACAAACCTGTTTAAGTTTGTTTGCTGACTGGGGCCACAGAAACAAACTGATTATTAGTGTTGAAAAATGCCAGGTTATCTCATTTCATCGTAAATTACAACCAACAGTGTTCGATTACCATATTGACGGCAAATTACTTACTAGAGTTAGTAATGTGACTGATTTGGGAATTTTATTGGACTCAAAAATGACCTTTGATTTGCACCGTTCTGGATTGATATCGAAAGCTACACGACAACTAGGTTTTGTATCCAAGGTTGCTAAGGACTTTTCTGACCCACATTGTTGGAAGTCTTTGCAGTCATCATATGGCATCCTTACCAGATTACTTGGAGACTTAGGATTGAACGGGTTCAAAAACGGTTTATTCGCTTGGCCCTAAGGAACTTACCCTGGCCTAACCCCGACAGTTTACCTTCATATTATGATAGGTGCCGGCTACTGGGATTAGATACTCTTGAACGTCGAAGGAAGTTACAGCAATCATTGTTTATCGCTAAGCTCTTAAATGGCGAAATTGACGCTCCTGGACTACTCCAAATGTTGAACTTTCGTATCCCAAACAGATCTCTTCGAAACACGACGTTATTGCAACCAATTTATCACCGTACCTTGTTTGGAAATAATGAACCGTTCACAGCGTGTGTTTGTAGCTTTACTGATGTTGAAGAGCACTTTGAATTTGACGAACCAACCCGATATTTTGTAAATAGACTTAGAAATGTGATTAGATAGTTTTTTTTATTCATTAAGACTATTTATTGTCAGATGGATTATTCAAATACAAATACAAATACAAATGGCATTTTCCTGTCTTGCTTCTAGGAATGAAGTCTAGTGCCAATATTTGGAACGGTTTATTGGTGAGTTTCTGGTTACCCATTGCCGGCGCAGTTGCAACTGTAGAAGGCTTACATTGTTTACAGACGGAACAGCATTGGATGTAACGTTTCAAATCAATTGCCATTTTCGGCCAATAATATTTTTGTTTGAGCCGATGGATGGTCTTCTCAAACCCAGGGTGCATTACAGCGTCATGCTATCCCTGTAACACTTCCTGCCTTAGCTCTTCTGGCACACAATGTTTCCACTCAAACCTGTAGTCCATGTCCATATTGCTGTAGCTGCATACTCCATCGACTGAGCTTTGATGACGATTTCCACTTGGTATTCATAATGAATGACAAAGCGAATGAATCGGTTACCAAAGTGAATTGGTTACCTTCAATGTACGGTCTGAATTTTTCGATGGCTTCGAGTGCTGCTAGACCTTCTTTTTCCGCTGCTTTCCATGACATCTGCGGTGTGGTCAGCTTGCGGGAGAAGTAAGCAACGACATGTTCCACCCCCTGTTGTTCCTGAGTTAGAACGCTTGCAATAGCACTATCGCTGGCATCCGTTTGCACAGTGAACGGTAACGTAAAATCGGGATTTTTTGAAATAGGTGCTGAAATTAATTTTTGGTTTTAGCTCTAAAACGCTTTTTCGGCATCATCATTCTATTTTATGATTTTCGGGTTTCCTTTTAATAAATTTGTTAGCGGAGCTGTAGTTTCGCTAAACCCCGTAATGAAACGCCGATAATAGTTTACCATTCCGAGAAACCTACGAAGAGATCGGACTGACGTTGGCCGTTCAAAATTGTTGATCGCCTCTATTTTATCGGGGTTAGGCCTCAATCCAGCCTTAGATAGTATGAAACCAAGGTACGGTAACTCTGGCACACAGAACCTTGACTTTTCAATGTTAACTGAAAGATTGGCCTCTCTCAATCTGCGTGCCACTTCCTTGAGGCTTTCTATGTGCTCATCGAAAGTGTCGCTGGCAGTCACGATATCGTCTAAATAGACAAACACTCGTGGCTCTAACTCGCCGTAGCCTAAAACTTGGTCCATAAGTCTGGACAGAGTTGCAGGGCTGTTGACGAGGCCAAATGAAAGTCTCGTAAATTGAAACAGACCTCTTCCAAAAACACGGAAAGCGGTGTATTTACGAGAAGCAGGGTCCAACGGTATCTGCCAGAAAGCTTTCGACAGATCAATTGTCGACAAGTACCGTGACGAGCCTAGCCTTCTCAGAATTCGGTCCTGGTGAGGCAGTGGGTAGGCGTCTCTACGCGTCCTATCGTTAAATTTTCTGGCGTCTAAGCACATCCTGAGCTTTATTTGTTTCCCCCCATTTTCGTCTTATGTGCTCTTAAGAACTGGCACTATTAGAAGCGCCCAGTCGCTAGTAGACTTTTCTACCACTCAAGAGCGAATCCACTTCTCCAGTTCCTCGTTCACATTGCTTTTCCGGTGACCACGGATACGTATTTAGCCGAACTGAATACGCTTTTGCATGGTCGGGCGTAAACTCAATTTTATGGCTTATCAGAGGCGTTGTTTCCAAAAACTGTCCGTCTACAAATCCCTTAAACTCCTCTTTCACTTCCTCCAATTGTTTTTGCTGTTCGGGTGACAAAGAGATCTCATCTTCTGGCTCCACTGCCACTTCCTCTATTGTATTTACACCATCCTTAATAGTGGGTTCTATTCCGAAGAGGTGCCAGAAATTAATGCCTAGGAGCAGCCGACGCTTTAATGTTGGGGCAATTATGGTAGTAACAAGCTTTGTTTCACCGTTGAATGTGACTGGGAGATGGACGTATCCCTGTACGGCCAAATTTTCTCCCCCTGCTGCCAGAAGCTTCATCTTGGTTGGGAATTTTTTTAGCTTTAATTTTTTTAACAGCTCTTCCCCACCCATACCTAGAATCGAAACTTGAGCTCCACTATCCAGTAATCCGATCAGCTTTACACCCATTACCTCTATCCCAACAAATGGACGGTTATCTCCTTCAATCGCGAATCAACTCTTCGACAGCTTTATTGGCTGAAACAAATATTCTTGGAGGCTTTTGAGATCGCCTTCGACGACCTCCTACGTCGATTTGGGCGCGTTTCTTGCACAGTATGGACAATTTTCACGAGTAAAATCGTAAAATCCGCATCTCGTACAAAAACGTTCTTTTTCTTTGAGACAACTTTCGTAGTAGTGATTTTCACCACGGCAGTTGAAACAGGTGTATTTGTTGGGTATCTGGTTTTCTGCTACTCGCTTGGCCAATAAGCTTTTGCTGTTTCCTTCCAGTGCACATAAGACGGTCCCTATATAAAAGAGTGGCCAAAATTACCAAAATGCGAATATCATATTCTGGATGTTTTGAGCACATGATTTTGTAGTATTTTATCTATATTTTCATAATTTTTTAATGAAGTCTTGATACAAAAAACGGTTCATATTGAAAAATGCCTTCAAAGTTACCTATTTCAGAAACGGAGAATAATAGTTTTTCTGAATATTTTGGAATATATAAAAATCTACTAAAGCTGTCATGGTATATTCACATATGATTGAAAGCTTATTAAATTAGTTTCCTAAAACAGGATGGGTAATGGATTTCAACCCTACAGAATCAGTCGCAGGCCACATTGAAAATATGCGTAATTTTCCTAATTTTGTCCATCAAAAACATTAAATGAAAGCACGTGTAAGCACAGCACCTGATAATGTGTCTGAGAGCCCTACTTGTGCCTTTCACAAATATGTGTTAAAAGTTTGCGGAAAATTTGCGTTTTGGTAAAAAGAGATGATTAAAAATTTTCCATTTTTTTGCAATTTTTGAATTTTTGGGTGACTTATCAACAAAGTATTTCGTATATTATAGCAATTCGGTTCAAAACATACTAAAAAACGTGAAACTATTAGATTAATTGGTTTATTAGAATATACGTTGTTCAAAACATATGTTGCTAGTTTGAGTAAAGTTTGCGTTTTTAAAAAAAAAGATAATTTAAAATTTTTAATTTTTTTATGTAATTTTTTGGAGTTTTATGGAGACTTATCAACATATGTCATAGTGGTCCCCGTCGCTCTGATGTCATAGCAATTAGGTTCAAAAATATACCTAAGTTAGTAAGATTGATTCAGTGAGTTTGTTCATACAACCTAGAACAGAAAATGTTATAAATGATTGCATTGAATTGATCAAGCACCGTTTTAAATCAGTTTTTTACAAACAAGACCATAGAAATTTGTATCAATATTTGGTGGCTCTACAATCAATTGCTAAATCGTTTCGTCTCCAGTAGTTTGAATGGAATAGTTTTACAACTTTGCTGAAGAAACCATATCTCTTGGATGTTCCTATCAAAAATAAATTGGTGTGCCATCTCTGCGGACAAATCGCGAACTAACTCTCAAAGCCATAAGAAGCGTTTTACTTTTATGTGCATCTTTGCTGGAAACAGTAATCGTTCATCTCGTTCCAGTAACGAATTATTTACGTTTATTCGAAAACACAAGACATTTGCCTCAGGTCACGTGGTTTATAGACAGCCCATTGTCAGTACAAAACTTTTCTTATATGTCATAATCACCTTGGAAAACCAACAATTTGCCACAAAAAAAATGAGTTTTGGCCGGAAATTTCAATTTTCCGACCATTGTGCAGTGGCGATACTGGGGATGGGAGGTGCCTTTCTCGTTGCTCGGCAGGTTTGTTACGCTCGCCTCTGTCTCTGCTGCTCTTCCATTTTTCTGGTTGATTGCTACCTTTTTGCTTCCAGTCCTTGTTTTGATTTCGGTTCCATTCATTTCTTCCATCTTTTGGCCAATTCTTGTTTCTGCCATTATTCCACTCCTTATCACTGTTTTTTCCATCTCTATTGTCGTAGGGTACTCGTTGGTACGGTTTTTGGACTACCTCGTTAACATAAGATTGTCTGTGAGTTGTCTCATTTTCTTTTTGCCGGTAGCGATACCAGTTGGCCGAGTCTAGCTTTCTCCCCCAGAGCTGTAAGGAGCGTAAAGTGCTGATATTTTTGACTACTAACGCATTTTTATAATCCGATCGCAGATTACGAAATATAATTTCAAATTTCCGCTGTTCGGTTGGTGGAATGGACATATAGTCGAAAATCTCTGTTACTGCCTTGATATAATCAGTAAACTTTACTGATTTTCGCTGTATTCGGTTCGCTGCTTGCTGCTCGTAATGGAAATCTAAATCTGGTGGCTGGTATTCTTGCTTCAGCTCAATGACCAACTCGTTCCAGTTACGAAAAATTGCATTCCGCTTTCCCTCCGTATACCAAGTCCGTACATCACCCGCAAAAAGGTGAATGGCTTCATTGAAAAGCGTACGCTTGCTGATATTCTCAGCTTCAGCCAAAAACTCTACCCCAGCAATGAACTTGTTCAGTTTCCTCCCTTCATCTCTTCCGTCATACCTTAACTTCCAATCCGCAACCGGACGTGGCTGACGAGACGATTTCTGTCTTCGAGGCCCTTCATCCGAACTAGAATAGCTATTGGAACTACTATCACTAGCCGTATTTTCATCTGTCTCTTCATCGCTATTTTGCCTATCCTGACAACGTGTCCTTCTACTCAGCTCTTTTTTCTTTTTATTAGAATCGTGATTCGCTTTATTCTGCTTTCTGTTCATTTGCATCATTCCTGTTCTTAGTTCTTATATCCTTTGCTTCTCTATCAGTTTTCTCCGAACAAGCGTTCGAACGATTTTCTGCGAGGTTCAACTGACTAAGCTTTTGTTCTAAGTATTTGTCCACTTGCAACATTATTCGTGCCATTAGTTTATCGGAGCTAGTGAGTTTACTTTTTCTATGTTTTCCTGCCTTTTTAGGCGTACTTTCTATTCTATTAATTTTCAACGTACTTCTCTTTTGCCTTTTCCTATTCTACTTGTCTTCTTCCCTTGCTGTATCCCAATCCATTTCATCACATTCTTCTGATTCAGTGACATCAGATTCACTAAAATCTTTCGTGTTTTTCCTTTTATCCTTCACGGTAAAATAGTCATTGAGCAACTGAATTGCCAATGCTTCTAATCCGCGCGTATCAAAGTTTAACAAATCTCTCAGTCTCATTACCCTGAATAGTAAATGTATTAACCTAGTTTTAAATGGTAGTAAATCTGTTTTTTTTTTCTTCACCTCTATCTCTAGCACATATTGAATCTTCGCGAGTTTTTCCTCGATCTGACGGAATTCTAGTTCCTGTGCTTCCTTAGAAACCAGCGGAACATCCTCAACTTCTGGCTGGAGCTTAAGCGAACTACGCAGTTTGCGCTTTTTTGCATCTCGCGAATCACCACTAGAAAATTTTTGCTGGCGTATTAGCAACTCGTGTTCGATTTCATCGTCCAACAAGTGCTCAGGATTCAACGACCGGTACTGTAATTTAAATTTAGACGTCATTGTCTTTTTAGAATAAGTTCCGAAAATTAAATAAAAATAATATTTATTTACAAGCAAATCTAAACTATAATATTATAAGAAAACTCAAACTTAAATAATTTATTTAGGAAAAAGTAGCACAATGGTAAAAATAACAAATAATTGATGTCAATGTGTTTTAGTGTATAATGTTAGGTTTAAGTATATTCAATGTATAATGTGTATAAGTTTTAATGTATTCAGGACCTTTTAATTAACGATTTGACTCTTGATCACCTACGTGATACCTGGGATTTTTTTTTTAAATTTAACTACTTTTCGGTGCACGTACTTTCTACCGTGACCACTTTTTTCGACAACCAAGAAAACTAACCACTTCGCAACTTCAAACTATTGTTCTGATTAGGAGAAGTGGTAGTGTAACAGACTACACAACAGTGCAACACTGATTGTGTACTCTCCCCTCGTTTCAGTGAAAAACTAAATAGTTTTTTATGCTACTCGATCCTCCGTTTGCCTTTTCGCGATTTTAGTTGGGCGCCAATTGTCACTACCCTCCAAGTAGGGTAGCTTCCCAACAAACTTCAGCAGCACGAGACCTGGACTTAGTCACAAGGCCGGCGCGCTACTTGGCAAACTGGAGGGATTTCGCGATACTAAATTTAACACTGAAACGCTCAACTTCTTAAAAAGTGTTTAATTGAACGGTGTGGTGTGTAGTTCGACGGGTGTCACAACAGGTACGTACCGCTGCTTCTCTCGACTCTCCTGGCTCGATGTGCGGCGTCCCACGTCGAAGCGATGAATGAAAAATGAAAAATGCAATCACCATCTTTAAGGACTGGAATGGGCTTCGATGGTTTTTTAAGAACCTTCGAAAGCTTCCAGAAAAGTTTTGAATAAGGTTTAAGTTGTTCAACTTCTCTCATGAAATTCTCATTTCGCAAGAGAGTGAATCTATGTTTAATTTCCTTTTGTAATTTTTGAAAAATAATTTTCAAAGCAGGATCACGAGATCTTTGGTATTGACGTCTCCGTATGTTCTTCAAAAGTATAAGAAGTTGAAGTTCACTGTCAATAATTGGGCATTAAAATTCACTCGAGCCTTAGGAACTTATAAATTCCGGGCATTGAGCATTAAGCTGCTAAAATTATCTAATGCTCTGTCAATGTCAGCACTATTTTGTAAAATAATACCGTCATTCAAATTTTCTTCGATCGTAGAACGATATCTATCCCAATTAGTCTTGTGATAATTTAACACCGATCTAGTGGGATTTAAAATAGTTTCATGGGAAATAGAAAATGTTATGGGAAGATGATCAGAATCGAAATCAGCATGAGTTAATAAATCACTGCATGAATGACTTTGATTTGTTAGTCCCAAATCAATTGTAGATGGATTCCTAATAGAAGAATAACATGTAGGACCATTTGGTAATAAAACTGAATAAAATCCAGCCGAGCAATCATTAAACAATATTTTTTCATTGGAATTGCTTTGATCGATGTTTCGCATTAAAATCACCGCTGATTAAAAATTTAGATTTATTTCTTGTGACTTTTTGCAAATCTCCCTTGAAATATTATTTTCGCTCACCAGTGTGTTGAAAAGGCAAATACACTGCGGCTATAAATAAAATGCCAATACTTGTTTCAATTTCAATTCTTAAACTCTCGATAACTTTAGTTTCAAGATGTTGTAAAACACGATGTTTTATTCGACGGTAGATAACTATTGCAACTCCACCACCGGCAACATCAATTCTATCAAACCTATGAACCATATAATTTGGATTCTTTTTCAGTTTAATATTTGGCTTTGAAAGCGTTTCAGTCACAACTGCAATATGCACTACGTGGACTGTTAAAAAACTGAAAAATTCATCCTCTTTCGCTTTTTAAGAGTGAGCATTCCAATTTAGAAAGTTTACAGCATTATTTAAAATCATTGCTGAATTTCATTTTCATAACAATATTAATTGTAAATTTCATACCTACTTGAACAACCTCATACACCGAGTTACAGTTCAGCAAAGCGGACATTAACTGCAGCATGGATTGTTGTAGGTAATCAATCTTTTCGGGTGTTGCGATACCTAAATCAAAACTGGCTGACTTTTCAGCACCAAATACGAATGGTTTGGTACTGTTTGAATTTGTAATATTACCTGAAAGGACACTGGCATATATGAACAGCCTGGTGTTGCCTGTACAGGATTATTTGTCTGAGATTTGTTATCTGAATTCAAATTATTACCTACAGACACACCTGCTTATGCAAGTGCTGGTGATGCCTGAACAGTATTGAAAGTCTTTTGATTACCCACATTGACAACAGGTTGTTTAGAATTCCTACGTTGTCTGGAAGCAATAATTTTTGACCTTACACCTCTTTCACGGGGGAGATATTTTTCGTGTGACTAGTGTCACCACAAATCATACATTCTGCTGCCATATAGCAGTTTCGAGTTCCATGACCATTGGCTTGAAAATTCCGACATTGCGTAAGATTATGGATTCCTCCATGTCTCTTGAAATGTTCCCACTTTATTCGCACGTTAGATAAAACACGTGCCTTTTCCAAACATTTCAAATTATTTACTTTGGTACGATCAAAATGTACTAAGTAATTTTCCTGGTGTATTCCAGTTTGATTAATTTTGGCATTTGCCTTTCGTTTCATCGAAATTACTTGGTTGGGGGCAAAACCAAGTGATTCTGACAAACAATCTTTAATTTCATCAATAGTTTGATCATTTGAAAGACCTTCCAAAACAGCCGGTCTCTCGTTTTTGGCATCAAAGGAATAAAATTTACACATCTTTTCAGTCAAATACTGTAAAAGATGTTTATGGCCATCAAAAGATTCGGCCAAAATACGAATTTCGCCTTGAAGGCAAATTTGAAAATTAACTTTCACATCCGACAGAAATGATGAAAGTTCTGATCGAAATGCTTCAAAATTTGCTACAAATACCACAATAGGTGGAGCTTTAACTTTCTTCATAACGGCTTTATGCTCAGTATGAGAAGTTTGAAATTCTTGATCCCCAACGGAAGAAAGAATATCATACCTGTTAGTCGAAATTTCAGTGTCACTTGAAGGAGATGCCTCACGTTTCCTTGAAGCCGCATCAAAGCGAGCTTTTTTATTTCTTCCAGGCATAACTGGAAAACTTCACTTCAATTTCACTTCACTATAGAATTTAAGTAGAAATATCTCAAACCAAATTTTCTCACTGAACACTAGAGATGGTCGGGTATGGGGAATTTGTTACCCGTACTCGACCCGTACCCGACTCATCGGTGATTTTCAAACCCGTACCCGATCCGAACCCGAAGTCGGGTTTGTTTGAAATACCCGTACCCGACCCGAACCCGAAAAATTTTGTTTTCAACTACCCGTACCCGACCCGTACCCGAAAGAAAAATACCCCGAAATTACCGGTACCCGACCCGTCCTGGATTTTTATTTTATTTTATTTTTTTTAAATACCTGATTACCTCGCACGTTTTATGCACTGATTGTCATATGCGGCTTCTCGAGATGACGGCCGGAGTTGGGCTAGACCCGAGTGTTCATGTGAACGAATGTTAATTAACCAGCCAGAGTTCCAGGCGATGTATTGGTGCTCCCAGAATCCAGCGTAGCATCTGTCACTGAGAACGTCCGCTCGTCTGATGTTTAATCATTTTTATCACGCAGCAAAATATCTATTCATAACTGTGTACGGAGTTCCGCTAGTTACCTCATATTAAAATTGATCAGGGATTTCAATTATTTATTTTGTATGATTCATGTAAACTGCTGAAAATTTTTATTTTGTTACTACTAGCTCAACACGGAGAATGGTGAAAAATGCATGTCTGGTAGAGTTTGAGTTAGGCGACATTTGTGCACATGAAACTCTGCACATCGTAGAAATCAGGAATCTAGAATTCGGTATAACACAGGTATTTCTGTACATGCGGCATCCCTGGTCACAGTGCAAACCATGACCTGGGATGGAGAAACGAATACTACACTAAAATGTTATCGAAACAGATGACACGCACACTCCTCGTTTTTTGATAACGTGTAAAAATTTTCCTGCTGTAATCCGAGTATGACTCGAACTTCACGAATACTAAATGTGCAAATTTGTATGCAAAACACAGATTTGTCGAGTCAGTTTCCTCAGATTTTCGAGTTTATTTATATTTACGTAGACTTGCGCAGTGTTGCAATAATTTTACAATTTCATACCTCACTATTTTGTGAAACAAAAATCAAAACTCAACCGTGATGAAGTGTATACTGCCCTTCCAAGCATAGTTGTCCCAGCGTGCATAAGATTTGTGTAGAACATGGGACTACTATGATTGGAACGGCAGTATAGTTCCAAACTGTTACCAAACGACTTCTTTTTGATACCCGAGTAATAATTACGTAGGAGGTCTGCGGAAAAGAGTTTATTTGCGAACATTGCTTACACGTTTAAACAACATAAATGCTTTTAAAAAAATCGACAAACTTTCAAAACTCGTAGCTTATAAGGACAGAAATATTATGTAAAATATTGTTAATTTCATTGCTTGTGTGGATGTTATTTTTTTATTTTTTAATGTTCATTTATTTCGTCAGGCAAATGTAGACTACATAAATAATTCATTACAGTTATTATTTATAGTGTTTACAATGTTCTTGTTACGAGCTAAATATTTCTAGTGTATTTCAGACAGTTTTAATTTGTTTTTTTTTTTTTGACATTGTTATGCCAATGGTTTTACAATGTAGATTATACTGACACATCATTCGATTTATGGGACCATTTTTTGCATAATTAGTTCTGCAATTTTTTTCTGAAAAAAGTTTTCTCGTTCTAAGATGCCGTGAAGGTGTATTAAAGTTGAGTTGTGATAGTTATGCAGATGAGTCTATACGATTTGAAATAATGTCATTGACGAAGAAAAGCATTGCAAATTCGCGGCGTTGTTTAATTGTGTGCAGATTAATGAGCATGCAACGTGCTTCATACGATGGCAGAGGAAATGCAGTCCAATTCAAGTTGCGAAGCGCGTAAAGAAGGAATTGTTTTTGGACTGATCCATATGAGATTACAATACTCTACAATAGGTCTAACATATGTAATATACAATAGTTTGATAGTGTACGGGTCTTGAAAATTGTGGCTGAGCCGCTTAGCAAAGTCCAGCATACTATTTGCTTTACTTATCAGAATAAGTATTTTTCGAATAAGTCTACGGTCAAGAAAAAAATGGAATCATTCTTCTATAGAAATCAATGATACCGTTACCGATGCAACTTCGTGCTGCTTCGTATCCGTTTTTTTCTCCCAGACCAAGACTATGCTAAAACACCTAGGCTAGAAAAGTTAATAATTAAATTTTCATAATGCACGAAAATCGAATTACCCGTACCCGACCAGTTGAGAATTTTTCAAACCCGTACCTCTCCTACTGAACTCTACTCTACTCTACTGAACACTCGTTAACGTCAAAAACAAATTTATTACTTTGCGTTTCAACAGGTAGTCTTTTAAAAAGATTGCCTGTTGAAAGCGAAAAACAAAATTTCTATATCTCTCGGTAGTCTAAGACTTAGCATCGAGCTGTTGGTAAAATGCGACCGTACTGTAGGACAGTTCAAGTCGATCTGTGACTCGCGAATAAAGTACCATCTGCGGGAACGAGTATGCGAGTGCAAACGATGGCTGACTGGCTACCACACGTTCTCGAAGCAACGCTGCCGTGCGGGCGAAGATGTGTGGTAGGAATCGGCACGAGAATACACATGCATGTGTGGTAGTATAAACGAATACTCGCGTGTGAAAAGTACAGGTTAAAAGAGTGCGAGCTTTGCAAACACTGGGTTATGAAAAAATATTTTTTTTATATAACTTCTAGGTGAATTAATCACTAAATCGTCTATACTGAAAGAAGCGCAATAAAATACATAGAAACTTTTCCAAATATAGTACAGTTGAAGCCCTCTATTACGACAACTTATATAGCGACAAATCTCTCTATAGCGACATTCTCAATGGTCCCTTCTGCTTTATATTCAGAAAAAATGTTCGTTTTATTGCGACATTTCTCTATAACGACGGTCCCTTGCGATGTCACTATACAGCGATTCGACTGTATATCACTAAAACCAAATCTGAGGACGTTATTAATTCAGAGCACGAAATCTGCAAAATAAAACACTGTGCGGCGCTCATTAAGATCGGTGGTTTAAAAAAAATGAATTAGTTTTAAACGATGGCCACTTTATTGAACATGTGGTTCAAAAGTAATGCAAAGAAACAATTTCTAAAACTATTTGAGCTCACTTACTTTTGAATAATGAATCTTACTTTTGAATAATGAACGAGCCGTGGATGCTGTAATGCCGGACTTTGGAGGTGTTGCTTCCCGTTCACCCAGAACGGTACCAAAATTCACTGGAGAGGAAATATCGACGATCTACCGCTTCTCCTTTTTGCGTGAATTAATCGCTGGTCACCACTTTAGCCGTAACAAAATTCACCGTGCCGGTCACGCTGATGGCAACGGGTTACTTGGCGCACGAGAATAGCGGAGTTAAAAACTTCACTTCGAAGTCGGATAGCACACCAGAACAAAAGGCTATTAAATTGGACTTCGGACTCTTGATCGAGTGAAACAATTACGCTGTGTGGTTCGATTGGGGATTTAATTTCTACTGAACGGTTTGTACAGAGCTAGGATGAATAAGTGTCGGTATCAGGCTATCAGTTTCTCCTCTCGCTACATCTCTCTTATCAGAGAATGAACTCTACAGAGTGCGTTTAGTAATCTTGCGTTACGTTTAAGTTAAGTATGTTTCTTCTAGATTTAGATATAATGCTAGCTCGTAAGAATAATCTAAGTTTCAACAATTTAACATGCACATTATTTACAAATTTACAATTTTACAATTATTAACTATTTAAAAATATAATGGAAACACTTTTTAGGATCAGAGTATTGATCATTTCGGCCACCTTGAAATGTAATTTCAACCTTCAGATCTCTTTCATCATTCATTAAGTTTTCACGATGACAGCTCCAGTGAATGAAACTCGACGATAGTAGCATGTTCATTCGCCTCCGTGGAACATCGTTTGTTTGTCTCCATTCAGGTAAGGGTGATCTTCGGTTGTGTACCGTTTTCATCTGTAAACAACAAAAGACCCGGTAGAATGAACAGGGTTTTTAAATTAAATGGAACGCTAATCACCTGTCTGCTTTCCAGATACGCATTGAAATAGTTTCGGACTACTCTACCGATCTTTGTAGTTTCAGCATACACCGGTGGCTTCAGCATCTGTTGGTAATGGCAGTATAGCGATTCTCGCTATCGGTCTAACGACATTTTCTGCTACCGCTGTCTTGATGGTAACGACGCGAGTCACGCCGTCTTTCCCTGGATGGAGTTTGACGATTCTACCTAAGGGCCATTTCGCAGGTGGTAGATTATCATTTTGATAACGACTATGCGTCCCCTTTCAATTGGAACAGGACGCTTGCAACCTTTTGTCGCACGGGATTGTAGTTGGGCTAGGTATTCCGGATACCAGCGTGCCCAAATGCGCTGGAAGATTTTCTGCGTTCGTTGCCAATGGTTTATATGGGACTCCGAAGTGTGAATAAGACTCGGCTCGGGAACTGCTTGCATGTTTGAGCCGACCAGAAAATGGCCTGGTGTTAACACTTCGAGGTCAGTGGGTTCACCAGGAATCGGTGTTAAAGGTCTCGAGTTTAAGCACATTTCAATCTGTGCTAGCAGAGTAATCATGTCCTCCTGGCTGATACTTGTGTGGCCTATTTCTCGCAGAAGTTGGTACTTGGCAGATTTTACTGCGGCCTCCCACAACCCTCCGAAATGGGGGGCTCGAGGTGGTGAGAATTTCCACTCAATTTCGTTGTCGCCACACCAGGCGACAATTCGATCTCGTTCGGTTCCATTCGATTTTAGCATTTCAAACACGTGATGTGGGTGGTTGGATGCCCCTTTAAATACGGTTCCATTGTCGGAATGTAGTTCACGGATACGACCACGACGAGCTACGAACCGCCGGAGAGCTGATAGGGAAGCTGATGTCGACAGGTCAGAGACCAGTTCAATATGAACAGCCTTCGTTGTGAAGCAGACAAAGATAACAATGTATGCCTTGACTGGTCCGTGTCTGCGGACTGCGGATTTCAAATATACGGGACCGCAATAATCGATGCCACTAACTGAGAACGGTCGGGATGGTGACACTCGGGATTTCGGTAAGTCTGCTGTGGTTTGCTGGATCAAAACTGGTTTTTGCCTAAAACATTTGATACATCGATGATAAACACGGCGGACTAGGTTTCGTGCTCCAATTATCCAGTATTTTTGACGAATAGTTGAGAGCATTAGCTGGGGACCAGCATGCAAGAGCAATTTATGGTAGTAAGTCACGATTATCTCTGCCAACGGATGATTTGCGGAGATGACAATTGGATGCTTCGTGTCTTCAGGAAGATCAAAGTTAGACAGGCGACCTCCAACTCGAATCAGACCGTTTTCACACATGAACGGTTTTAACCATTTGAGTGGCGATGACTTGAGGTCATTCTCACATCTCGTTGAACAGTTCAACAGAGCAAGCTCATATGGATAGAGCTGGGCTTGAGCTAAACGTGCAAGTGCGTGATCTGCTGCTTTGAGATCTATTGTGGATAGCATCCGAGATGCATTGGGGGATACTTTCGGAGTTTTCTTCTGAGATAGACAAATAAACTCGAGACAGTAGCCCATGACGTGTCGAAGTTTTGTATAGGACGAATATCTGGCAAACAGGTGATCAGCAAATTGTGATTAAACCAGGGTGGTTGATATCAGTGCTACCGTACGGGTTTCTTCTTCGACATGAATAGTTTCTTGATTTGGGACCACTGAATGCGGCCAACTGCTTGGCGGGAGAGCTAACCAGCCCGGACCATTCCACCATCTGGTTTGTGTGAGTATTTCTGTGGGTTGCAAAGCACGTGAGAGTTCATCGGCAGGATTTTCTACACCTGGCACATGTCTCCAATTGGTTACCTCAGTAGACGTTTGGATGAATGATACACGATTCGCCACAAAGATTTTCCATCGGTTTGGTGGCGATCTCAACCACTGAAGCACTGTGGTTGAATGTGACCAGAACGTGGTGTTAGTAGAAATCTTTATGGCTTGCGTAACTTTCTGGTATACTTTCGCTGCAAGTTCTGCAGCACACAATTCTAGTCTGGCTATAGTGTGTTTAGTAGAGATGGGTGCCACTTTAGACTTTGAGGTTAGCAGCTGTACGTTAACACCTTCGGAGTTCCCTGAACGCACGAAACAACATGCTCCATAAGCGGACTCTGACGCGTCGCAGAAAAGGTGAAGTTCAATATTCGTTGCCGATGGCACAGCAACAAAGCGGGGAATCCTCAATTGATCCAGAACGTGAAGCGTTGCATGAATTGCCTCCAAGTATCCTGTAACTTTGGTGGGAGTGGTCTGTCCCAATCGTATGGTTTTTTATCTTCTGTTTTCAATCTCCACAACCGCTGCATGAACATCTTGGCGGCAGCTATGATGGGACCCACAAGACCTAACGGGTCAAATATTTTGGCAATATACGATATCACCTTCCTCTTCGTGAGAACGGCAGCTGGGAGAGGTAACTGGACGTTGAAGCGAAACATATCACATTTTATATCCCAAACCAAACCTAGTGTTGAAATAGATTGGTCTACTTGCAAATCACGAACCCTGCAGTCTTAAGCATTGCTGCTACTTGCTGACGGATAGCTTTAGCAGCTTGTGGATCATCAGCACCGGTCAACAGATCGTCAACGTAAAAATCGTTACTAACGGCATCAGCTGCAGCTGGGTAGGCGTGCCCCTCTACCTGTGCCAAATATTGAAGAGTGCGTGTTGCTAAAAACGGAGCGGACGCAGTTCCGTACGTAACTGTGCAAAGTTCATAGGTATCGAGTGGATCGGATGGGCTGGCACGCCAGAGAATGCGCTGTAGTGGTTGATCGTCTGGGTGTACTTCAATTTGTCGATACATCTTTTCGATGTCAGCGACAAGGGCTACAGCGTGGAAACGGAATCGTATCACAATCGAGAGTAGGTCTTGTTGAACTACTGGACCAACTAGTAGTGTATTATTCAGCGAAAATCCAGAACTTGTCTTGCAGGAGGCGTCGAACACCACGCGTACCTTTGTGGTAGTGCTCGACTCTTTGAACACAGGATGATGTGGCAAATAACAGTGAGGCTTATTGTCGGGTACTGGATCGATTTTTCGCATATGGTGGAGGCTGGCATATTCCTCCATAAACTCGAGGTAGGCGGTTCTGACAGTGGCATCTCTTCGAGGCGTCTTTCGAGGCTATAAAATCGGCGAATGGCAATCGCGCGCGAATCGCCAAGGGTGACTTGCGGATCTTCAGACCGAGGAAGACGAACGACGAACCTTCCGGATTGAGTTCGAGTGGTGGTGCTAGCATAAATTTCTTCACATCTTCTTTCTTCAGCGAAATATAACGGACCTTGATGTACCAATTCTAGCTCCCAGAATCGTGGAGAGCGGTATCCAACGATCTATCGACATTCGAAATGTAGCAGGTGGGTGGAGCATAGGTTGATTTGATGCGTACCTTTCCAGAAACTGTCCACCCAAAGACTGTTTCAATTAGCAGCGGCAGACCTCTACCGAGTGGTATGCGCTTCCCAGTGTGAATTTCGTGATAGCATTCACCACCGATGATGATGTCGATTAGTCCCGGTTCGTTAAAGTATGGATCCGCGAGTTGGATCTTCGGAATTTTCCATGAGGTTGTGCTAAGCGGTATCGTTGGCAAATTGGCAGTAGGTTTCTTCATTACGAGGAACTCGAGGGTAGTGGAAAATTTGTTCGTAGCTGATATTTGGCGTATTATTTGCTTAACGGAATCACCTATTCCGGCTACAGCGACATCTACTGTGCGGGGGCGGATGGCAAGGGCGTTAGCTAACTTCTTGGTGATAAAATTAGACATCGATCCGGAATCGAGGAGAGCTCTGACTGGTGTTAATTTTCCATATTTATCAACTACGTGAATAGCAACCGTTTCTAGTAACACCGTGCTGTGGTTTGATTGGATGGAGAGACTAATTTCAGGTGGATTTGCAGATCCAGAACTTCTTACGTGGTCGCGATAGGTTGCTTCGCATTGTGTTCGGTTGTAACAGCAGGTTTTGTCGATATTTTAGAGGGTGCAACTTGGTCGTGCAACAGCGAGTGATGTTTTGCATAACAGGTTCTGCATGAAAACTTGGATTTACAAGCTCGCGCTTGATGGTTCGTACGAAAGCAGTTCCAACACAGGCTTCGCTGACAAACTAATTCTTGACGTTCAGAAACAGAGAGCTTGGTGAACCATGGGCATTGATACAGAAGATGTCTTTCGGGGCAAGCCGGGCATTGAGGGGTGTTAACTTTGGTGTCGGATGTAGCAGTGTTGGCTACGAACTTACCATGATAGGGTTTCTTCGGAACAAATCCGGCCACCTTGATAGTAGCTGGTTGTGAACGGTGCTGCAAATCACTCGACACAGATTTAAGCATGCGTACATGCTGCACGAGAAAGTCAACAAGTTCTTCGTAAGTAACATCATCCTTCTGGCGGGTTTCCTGCTCCCAAGCGCGAACTTGCTTTTAATGTGCTTAGTGGTTCGCCGAAACAACTAGACCAGCGATTAGGCGCGATTCCAAAGCAGCAAGGTGGAAATCTGAAATGCACGTCTCCAGAACAACACGTGAATGATACCATGCGAAACACGGGCGGACAGTCGAGTTCCGCGGCTGATAGGATTGCTATCGAAAAGACGGACAAGACTTCGTGAACAGCAAATTAAAGCGTTAGAAGCCAGACAAGCGTTGGAGAAAAAACACCTTGAAGAGCGATTGGCGTTAGTAGAGCAAATGCTAGATGATTCGAGTGATTCTGATACAACAATTGGAAAAACGGACAAAATAGAAAAGTGGTTGGACGAAACCGATAAACTGGGATTAGAAGATTCCCCTCTAAATTCATCATTTTCCCGGTAACTTCGGTTCCCCAACCAAGCACCGCTCGGCAATCGGTAGATTGCGGCTTGATACCTCTGAACAGCGGTCATTTGGCGGCCAGACAGACGGTGAAAGCGGGAAAGTGAGAAAGACACTAAACGTAAGTCTAGTAAACGTATATTCTTTCATAAACACATGTTAGAAAAACGATAGTTAAGATACTAAAAATTGTTCACACATATATTTCTTCTTCAGGAAAAATTTAACGGCCTAGTAATAAGTTTACGCGAAATAAAGAGCTGTTTAAGTTTACGGAAAATCGTCAGTAATTGTTGTCGTTTGCGAGAACAAATTAAATTGGTTTAGTGCGATGAGTGTGATATGTGGTATCACTACGAATGTGTGAATGTGGATGACAGTATACGAGACCTCGATTGGAGCTGTAATGGATGTGTTCGACATACGCTTGAGACAGAGGCGAATCGAATCAATGAGCAACGGAAGCTTTTTGAAGACCAGCAGAGGCAGTGGGAGCTTGAGCAGCAAAAACGCCAAGAGCAAGATGAAGAACGGCAGCGAGTGCTTCAGCAGCGGCAAATCTTTCAATTGCAGCAGCTCAGCGGAGAGCAGTTACCTAGATTCGGTGGGGATCCGGAGGATTGGCGAACGAACAATCAGATACGAACGAACAATCAGAATGTGTGCATTCCGCAATGACGAGGTTCTCGATCGATTGGAGAGAAGTCTGTACGACAAAGCTTTGAATGCTGTAAAAAGTCTTCTTCTGCATCCGAATAATGTACCTGTGATCATGAACAGGTTAAAAACCTTGTTTGGGAATCCAGAATCAATCGTGGAGACGATGGTGAGGAGAATCAAAACGATGCCACCCATTAAAGCAGAAAAGTTGGAATCTACTGTTGATTTCGGTGTTGCGGTGCAGAATTTGTGCGCTACTATCAAGTGTGCCAAATGGACGAACGGCTGTACAACGTTACGTTGCTGCAAGAGCTTGTCGACAGCCTACCGTCTACTTTAAAAATGCAATGGGCTTTTAACCGGAAAGAGAAAGGGTTAGTTACGCTACTAGATTTCAACGAGTGGCTCGAAAAAATGGTTGAAGCGATAAGTCAAATTAGCAAACCTCAAGTGTGGACTAAACAACCGAATACGGAAAAGAAAGGCCGAAGAGAAGAAGCCTACCTTCATGTGCACGCAACACAACCTCCACCACCGGTGGCATATCGCAAAGCTTGTCTGGGGTGCGCCGGTGAGTGCGGCAGTCTGGAAAAGTGTAGGAGCTTTTTGAAAATATCACCAAATTCACGCTGGGCCTTAGTGAATGAAAAAAAAATCTGTCGAAAGTGCTTGACGAAACATTTTAAGACCTGCGAACGGAAAGTTCCATGCAATCAAAACGGATGCGGCTTTTTACATCATCGGTTGCTGCACGACGACAGCAAACACAAAAAGCCAAATAACACAGCGCGGACAGCTTCGTGTAACGCACATGATTGCGCACTCGGAGGTGTGCTGTTGAAGTACGTTCCAGTGACCATAATTGGAAGAGACCGTTCGATCAACACCTACGCTTTTCTCGATGCGGGATCAACTGCTACCTTGATGGAGCATAGTCTATGAGAAGAATTGCAACTGGAAGGTGAGAAAACTCCGCTGTGCATCACATGGACTGGCGGTCAGGGCAGATGCGAACAAAACTCAGTGAAATGCGGGGTTGAAATTTCAGGCGTTCAGAAATCGGCCAAGCGTTTTCATCTTTCCAAGGTGCATACTGTGGGCACCCTGGACCTACCGTCCCAGTCAATGTCAATTTCGGATCTCTCGAAGCACTTTCAGTATCTATTTGGAATTCCTGTAGAATCGTACACTGGGGTGAAGCCGCGAATCCTGCTGGGTGTAGATAACTCTTGACTAGACTACCCGCTGGACTCTAGGGAAAGTCGTGAGAATCAACCGACAGCAGTACAAACGCGATTAGGGTGGTTAGTTTACGGACCATGCTCGTTAGCAACAAAGCCGAAAAGTAGAGAGGATACCGTATACAATTACCACACTTGCGAATGTGAAACGCTTCATGCTACGGTCAAGGATTATTTCTCGTTGGACAGTCTGGGCATTCAGCTCCCTGGAAAGACATTGATGTCGAAGGACGATGCTTCTACAGTCAAGCACGAAATTAAAAGGAAACAGATACGAGACGTCTCTACTATGGCGATTCGCCAATGAACACTTGCCAGAAAGCAAAGCGATGGCCCTGAAGCACCATTACTGTTTGGACAAACGCATAGGACGGGATTCCGGAATTTGCGAAAGCGTTCCGCGATAAAATATTGGACTACAAATCAAAGTGGTACATTCGTGAGCTGTCGCCACAGGAGGAAGATACGCACCAAGGACGATCATGGTATCTGCCAATATTTCCAGTATTTAATCCAAATAAACCCGGGAAACTTCGTATTGTTTTGGACGCAGCTGCGAACGTAGGGGGGTTCTCCTTGAACTCGTTCCTGCTCAAGGGGACAGACCTAGTAACGCCACTACCTCACGTTCTCAATCTCTTCCGCGAGTATCGAGTAGCCGTTTCGGGAGACGTTCGCGAAATGTTCCTACAAGTTCTGATGAATAGCGCCGATCAGCACTGTCTAAAGTTCTTTTGTAATGACGGAATTCCTGGAAGCGCCCCCAAGGTATATGTGATGCGTTTGGTGTGAGCTGCTCGCCCAGCAGTGCGCAATACATAAAAAACCTGAATGCTGAACGTTTCAAGGACGAGTTTCCGGGAGCTGTATAGGCGATTTGCAAAGGAACGTATGTGGACGATATGCTGTACAGTGTGGAGTCCGAGGAAGAAGCAACGAAACTTGTGAATGATGTTCGCTCCATCTATGCTGAAGGTGGGTTCGAAATTTGTGGATGGTTGTCGAACTCTCAGAAAGTACTGGCGTCGTTGGGCGAGAACAGAATAGGCCAGAAGAAGCTAAACCAGATCGAAGATTTGGGGACCGAAAAGGTACTAGGGTTGTGGTGGGATACAGGCAGCGACATTTTAACGTTCAAAACCCCAAAGCGGTGTGGACAATATTTGCTACCTGGTCAGCAGGTGCCTACAAAACGAGAAGTTCTTCGTACTCTGATGTCAGTTTTCGATCCCATAGGGCTGCTGGCGAATATATTGATGTATCTCAAAACGTGGCTTAATGTATTACGGGAGGTGGAATCCGTTGCTGCTCCTCGATGCTACCGAATAGCGACAAGCTCTATAGTCGAAACCAACGAGATCCAGCTGCATGTTTTTGTCGATGCCAGCGAAAACGGTTACGCAACTGTTGCCTACTTTCGATACGAAGACGGAGGTGTAATAGAATGTGCATTCGTAGCGGCTAAGACTCGAGTGGCCCCGTTGAAGTACGTGTCTATTCCCCGGTTGGAACTCGAAGCGGCAAAGATCGGTATGCGTCTAGCGCATAGTATTGGAGAAACTCACCGCATAGCGCCACGGAGACGGTTTTTCTGGTCTGATTCGCGAGACGTGTTGTGTTGGTTGCGTTCAGATCATAGAAGATACAGCAAATTTGTAGCGGCAAGAGTTGGCGAAATACTGGAAAACACTGACATATCGGAGTGGTTCTGGATTTCAACAAAACTAAACGTGGCGGACGAAGGCACGAAATGGCAGAAGATCCCGGATCTCTCACCATCAAGTCGGTGGTTCCGGGGACCGGACTTTCTGTGGCAACGGCAGAGCGCATGGCCAGATCAACCGGAGAGTCATGGATCAACTGACAACGAGATGAACCTGGTTATAAACATCCACGCCCACCGTGTTCCAGTCATAAATTTTTCCAAATACTCCACCTGGGAAAAGCTTGTACGGATTGTCGCATACGGCCTGCGATTTTACAAGAATCTTCGTTGAAAAAGGCTGCGCACTAATAGGACCACCGGAGTCCTCAGTTAGCTGGAACTTGCAGCCGCGGAGAACTGTATATATCGACAAGCGCAGCTAGATGCATTCGGTGAGGAGATTTCATTGCTGACGTGCGCAAGGGCGACCATAGGAGTAAAGGAAGCAATGATTCCGAAAAGCAGCTCGATTTACAATAGAATAGCGGGCTGCCAGTTCATCGACGCATCGACGGCCAATCCCATACTGCTGCCAAAGAAGCATGCAGTTACCCACCTCGTCGTAAAGTCTGTCCACGAGCGGTACCATCATGCCAATCATGAAACCGTGGTTTACGAACTGCGCCAAATTTATCGAATTCCCCAACTGCGCAGAGTATGTTACAAAGTTCGCCGAGAATGTCAGTGGTGCAAGAACGCCGGTGCTCTTCCGCAACCACCCCTTATGGCAGACTATCCACTAGGACGGCTCGCTGCACTTTCGCGGCCCTGTCGGAATTGGTTACTTCGGTCCTATGCAAGTAGTGGTGGGAAGACGAACCGAGAAGAGGTGGGGCATGCTAATTACATGCCTGGTAGTTCGTGCGGTACACATAGAAATCGTTCACTCGCTCACTACCAACTCTTGCATTATGGCCTTACGCAACTTCGAGGCCCGCCGTGGAACACCTATTGAGATCTACAGCGATCGAGGAACGAATTTCGTAGGAGCAGAACGGGAACTGCGGGAAGCTCTGCTTGGCATGGACCAGGATAAGCTGTTGGAGAAGTTTGTTAGGCCAAACACCAAATGGTCCTTTTTACCGCCGAGTAGCCCTCACATGGGAGGAAGTTGAGAAAGGTTGGTGCAATCCGTCAAAAAGACGCTGAACAACATGAAGCTGCCTAGGTTGCCGACCGACGAAGTTCTTAGGAAGAAACTTCTGGAGGTTGAGAGCATAATTAACTCGCGACCCCTCACGTATATACCTATTGAGGACAGCGAGAGCTAAGCTCTGACCCCCAACCATTTTCTTTTGGGTTCTTCAAGCGGCTCAAAACCTCTTGTACCGTACACCGAGAGCCCCGCTACGTTATCTAACACCTGGAAAACCTCGCAAGTGTACGCCAACATTTTTTGGAAAAGGTGGTTACGCGAATATCTCCCGACGATAAGTCGCCGGACCAAGTGGCATTATCCTGTTAAGCCTATCGAAATCGGTGACGTGGTGGTGATCGTTGATCCGGATATGCCTCGGAACTCGTGGCCTAAGACACGAGTTGTAGATGTCAACTGTAAGAACGGCCAAGTACGCAGCGCAACCGTGAGGACTGCAGACAAGATCTACGAGCGACCATCAGTGAAACTTGCGGTTCTGGACGTCGGCGCAACCGAAAGTAAGCAGGAACCAAGATCCTAACACAGCTAACTTTCACCGCTGTTAGCCAACGTTTTCATGAGCGATTTCGAAGAGGCCGCGGGAAGAGAGAATTATTTCCCACGAGTATGGAAAAGATACGTGGATGATGTTTTTGCCCCGGTGAAAGAACGCTACCTACCCCAAACATTAGATCTGCTCAACTCCCGCCACAACTCAATCAAATTTACGGTAGAGCGGGAAGTTGAGGGTAAATTGCCCTTCCTAGACCTGATGATCACCCGAAAGGAGGATGGCACATTGAAGTTTGGGATCTACAGAAAACCGACGTCTACCGACCGTTATATAACGTCCGATTCCAACCACTTTGGGGGACAGAAACAAGCAGCCTTTCATGCCATGGCCCACCGGTTGTTTAATGTGCCAATGGAAGCCGAGGAGTTTGCCAAAGAACAGCAACAAATATACAAAGCAGCAGAAATAAATGGCTACGACAAAAGATTCGTGGACAAAATTCTAGGAAAGCACAAACGCAAACAAGAGAAACAACAAATCACCACACTATTGCCCGGAAGTAGTGAAATAAAAAGGATCAGTTAACCATTCTACCCCAAAGTAACCAACCGAATAAAAAATACACTGAGAAGACTTAATTTTCAAATCGTGCACAAAAGCGAAAACACATTGCGGGACTTGCTATGCAATTTAAAAGACAAAGTTCCCCCAGATGAGCATTCCGGAATATACCGGATTCCATGCCAGAATTGTCCCTCGGTGTATATCGGGCAAACTCGACGCAAGGTGAAAGTGCGAATCAAAGAACATAAACATGCCGTTGATAATGCAAAGTCCTGCGAATCTAGTGTAGCCGCCCACACCGTAACTTTAGACCACCAAATAGACTGGAAAAACGCGAAAATTATTAAAAACATAAGGAAAACGTCCCACTTAAACGCTTGGGAATCGCTTCACATCAGTAATTCGACAGAACCGCTGATGAACGAAGACGATCCCCCCATCACATCCTGCCTATTTAACATACTAAAGCGGAGAATCCTGTAGCATCTCTTTGCTCTCTGACGTATACGAACAACGTATAAAGAAGTGTAACCAGTCGTACTCTCCTCCTGAAGATGGGCAGTATTACGCCCGAAACCGGTCGAGTTTTAAGGTAAAAATTTTAAAATGTTAAATGTAGTAAGAACGATAAGTGTTGTGTTTTGTCCCGCGTCGCGTCGTATGAGTGCCTAATAATAAGTTCACGCGAAATAAAGAGCTGTTTAAGTTTACGGAAAACCGTCAGTAATTGTTGTCGTTTGCGAGAACACAAATCGCTCACGTGGCGTTGGTAATCGCCAACAAGCGTGTTTAAATCCTGAGCAGATTATTCGCCTTATCGATGGCAACTCGTATAAACCTCTGAATAATTCCTTTTTCAAGAACCGTTTGTTATCGCTAATCGCTTCATTAAACTTCGGCAGATCAATTTTCGGCAGACGATGATGAAAGCTAACGGATGTTGGCTGGTGGCTAAAGTTCGCCATTGTTGAATTCAGGATCTGCTGCGGGACCTCCATTTTGGACATCAGAAATGAAAGGGCGCACAAAAACGATTTTCAAAATCAGCTCGTATTTGGAGATGTTGTTCAAACGCATCGGCTTTGTCAAGCATTTCGATTTCCGCTTGTGCCTCAAGAAATTCTCTGTTGCATCTTTCAAGAGTATCTAGCTTCACCTAAATTTGATTTGCATCCCTATCTGCATTGCATTCTTCTTTGAACTTCTCTATCACGTCTCGAGCTACGCACACTCGCTTTCGAACCAACATGTTCTCGATCAACTTTTTATCCGCCTTGCTAGTCATCACTCACCACTCAACTCACAGTTTGACCGAAGCGACACGTTTAATTCGATACGCTTTAACCTTCCCGCCGCGACACGTGACGCGTTTTGTGTAACGGTTACGAGAACAACACAGAATTCGATCGATTATAATCCTTCCCGACGCGCTATGCTGCTCCTACGCGAACCGGAATGACGGAAACACCACGAATAATCGTTCGAAATATATCCTTTCCGTCGCGTCGTGATGCTTCTACGCGAACGCAATCGATCGACCGAAAAAAGACACGTAAATCCAATCCGCTAAATAACGCCACCACAAATCGTTAAGCCAAATAATTATTGTTGCAAAGTGTGCTAGCATCAATGCGCACCACTATTCATGCGTACGGTGTGCAGTGCTCATCTACTTGTGATGCAGCAGCAAACAAATTTCAGATGTGATCAGTTTTATCAACGATTCGCCTTGATGTCACACATTCGCCTTTTTATGCCGAACATGCAATTTCACCATGCAATATCGTGTTAAACCGCCATTCGTTCTATAAGAGTACTGGCAACGAATTATGGCAATGGCCGAAATCAAAAAACGGCACACGATATGTTTCTTAGAGAGCAATTGTATGGCCTACCTTTGTGTGGTCGAATTCTATTGACCACTTACCGCAATGGCGGGTTACTACCTCGTGCGTCGAGATTTTGGCTTGGATTTGTCCTCCAAATCCGGCTCGAAGGACCAATGAACGAGCCGTGGATGCTGTAATGCCGGACTTTGGAGGTGTTGCTTCCCGTTCACCCAGAACGGTACCAAAATTCACTGGAGAGGAAATATCGACAATATACCGCTTCACCTTTTGGCGTGAATTAATCGCTGGTCACCACTTCAGTCGTAACAAAATTCACCGTGCCGGTCACGCTGATGGCAACGGGTTACTTGGTGCACGAGAATAGCGGAGTTTAAAACTTCACTTCGAAGTCGGATAGCACACCAGAACAAAAGGCTATCAAATTGGACTTCGGACTCTTGATCGAGTGAAACAATTACGCTGTGTGGTTCGATTGGGGATTTAATTTCTACTGAACGGTTTGTACAGAGCTAAGATTAATAAGTGTCGGTTTCTGGCTATCAGCTTCTCCTCTCGCTACATCTCTCTTATCAGAGAATGAACTCTACAAAGTGCGTTTAGTAATCTTGCGTTACGTTTAAGTTAAGTATGTTTAGCCCAAATTTAGATATAATGCTAGCTCGTAAGAATAATCTAAGTTTCAACAATTTAACATGCACATTATTTACAAATTTACAATTATTAACTATTTACAAATATAATGGAAACACTTTTTATGATCAGAGTATTGATCAAATAAAATAGGTATGAAATGAACGGGTTGTCTTTAACACCCCTATTTTTTCCTGTAGGAGCCTATGACCACTGCTACCATTAGTTAGATATATTGTAGTGTACTCCGCGTTAATTTATATGCACTGTCAGTTCGTTCCATCACTATGGGGATCAGTGATAGTCGCACCCAGACTGTGCATTTCACCCCAAGAAGGTATGACTTCTTTGATGAAGTTCCTTACCTTCATTAGTTCAGCAGACCATATCTCGTTAAGCGTAAGGATACCTTTCCCAAAAATACGCAGTCTTCGCTGAATTAACCCGAATCAGCCCAAAGATGCCATATGGCATCATTTGACACATTGAACATTTCTCGACTCAAGCTGAAATACAACGACATTTCTATCATTTGCCAATACTTTTATGAACACCAATTGATGCCCCTTGGTAGAGATAATCACATCAGGTTAGTTTAGTTTTGTACGTGGACGCAGTAGCTATTGAATGTTGAAAAAAGTGAAAACCTTCACGGGGAATTCTGGGCTGATTCGGGTTAATGCATTACATTGGCACAGTAAGTGCTCCGAGGTTTCTACTTCAGTATTACAGTTCAAAACCCCTAACTAACGAATTTTATGATGATTGTACATGTGGTATGAAAAGAAACGTGTTCAGAAAGCTTCTTAAATTCACTCGCTTTGCCAAAGATGGTTGGACTGATTTCAACAATCGTAGTTTAAAATTAAAGGTTTAGTTGCCTTATTGGTATCCATTTCATTTGATTATAATACTGGTCGACAAAATGCTGCTCTAAAGCTCACAATAGTTGCCCTAGAAAGAAAAAAAAATCACAGGAATGGTTAAAAAGCTATATTTTTTCATTTTTTCTCAGTTTGACCTTCGGGGCCACATATGTATTGACCAGTGTAATCGGACTTTTATTTCAACCATTATGTGGTAAATTTTGAAAATATTGAAAAACTATTCTCACAAAGATTACACGACCTATTTACACAAAACAAGTGTCAAACGAACAGGTTGTCTCTCAAACATACAAAAAAACAAAACCCAAAGGTTGCTTAAAACTAGCTGCTCTTATCAAAGTTCAAAATTGAAAGTCATTATGATTGAAATCTCCCAGATGGTCGAGGTACGATGCTGGCCTAACAAGTCAGCCGTCGTAGGTTCGAGTCTCGGCTCGGGAGAGACTGTTAGTGTCAGTAGGATCGTAGCGCTTGTAGCAATCATGTTGGTGAATTAAATTTGCATAATTATTCTTCGTCAATTTTCGAATTTATAGCTGATCTACTATAAAGATCATGGTTAGTTGGCTAACCAGGCGCAATTACACCTTGCGTACGAGTTAGCCGTTTGAATATTTGCTCTTCCTTTAGCCTCTCATTCGCGGTGACGCAACCCAAAATCTCAAGCACGAATCTGCGACTTACTTGCTTGTTCTTATTGGTAAAATCCCAGCCAGCGCAGGTCATTAAACTCGGGAAATGAAATGGTTAGATGCATGAATCTAATGGGAAAGGGAGATGTAAACTCGGGTTGGAATTTGCCGTGGAAGTTCGTTGCAAAATTTCCGGTTTCAAACTCAAAATCTCGTTTGATCTGAGGAGCAAACCAATCTCGCTTCGATCAGATATAACTGAGCAGCGACCGATATCAGAGTGCGTGTTTTATGTTTGTTCCGCGATTTTCAAAGGTTTGTGTTAGAGTGAGACTAGCTTTAGATTAGTTAGTTATGTTAAATGTTGTTTCGTTATTAGGGTTAGCGCAGTTAGGAGAAGACTATTTGGTGGAGACTTTGCGAGCAAGTGTGGTGGAAAAATAAGGTAACGCATAATTGGGTTTGGCTAATATTTATGGCTAACGGCGTCGAACAGCCGTTCGACGGCTTTTATTGATAGATTCGAAAGCGCCTGGCGAAGCTACATCCGCACCGCCAGCAAAGCCATCCATCCTCCTACCACGCATTTTGGATATACTGCTCGCTAGGGTGCGAACCAGCCTCCGTACTGATTGGGCCGCCGATCGGACAGATCGGCTATTGCAGCTTTCGCCGTCGACCGCCTGGTTGCGTTCCGATCCAGCCGCTGATCGGACCGATCGGCATTCGCAGCTTCAACAATTGATCGCCGCCATTGCTGACGCCGCCGTGATCGGGGCCTGAATGGCATATTGATGGTGATGAGCCGTTTGATGATTGCCGTACGGAATTAAGAAGGTCAGGTAGCCATTGACGAGTGAGTACGCTAGCTATAAAAATCCCTGCGCAGGTTGATATAAATCAAGTTTAGCCAAGATCCCACCCTTCAGATAGCTTTATGGCGTAGCCATTAAAATCTCCACCCACGCACACTATAGTGTAATCCGTTAGTTTAGGTGGCCAAAATTAGTAGATAGAAATGTTGTAAATATATCTGTAAAATTAATATAGTGCGTTTCCCTGTTGTGAAGTGATGTTTAAGGTGATTTAAGTGATCTAAGGTGTCTCACGTCTCGCGTTCGTTCTATTTAGTATTGATTGGTGTTACTCCAAGTGGACTGCTTGGGAATACAGTCCCCGCACTCTGGTTTCGCTAAACTGGGCAGCAATCTGATTGTTCAGAATTGGTCCAGTGAGGAGAATCACGAGTCCGGTGTTCTGAGGCTTTAGGATTATTGTCGCGAAATTCTACGGTATAATTCACTTGAGGATTGTATTAGCGTTCGAGACGGAGTACCTCAGGTTAGTGCATCTGCCTTTTCGTTTCCCCCAGTTCATTCTCCTGACCCGCCCTGAGGCGGAGTTTCTGGCCGGGCAAGCCAAGACAGGCAAGTGGTCCTCTTTGAGGTGGCGCTTAAGCCACTTGCTTGAAGATACGGGGAGCGGAACTGCGGATTTGAGAGTGTGGCTTTCAGGCCCGCTACATTTTGGCGCCCAACGTGGGGCCACGTTTTGGGGAAACTTAGTTGTTTTTTTTTATTTGTAGGATTTCTCTGGGAAATAGTTTAGGTTCACATAATTTTTTTCCTTTGAAATATTTATTTGCGCTGTCATGTGTAATTATAAAAATTCTTATGGTGTATTCGTCCTATTTCTTTAAGAATTAATTTCTACATTAAACATTTTGTATACAAAATAAATATTGATTATTGGGAAGTGTGAGTGCTACTTTTGAATAATTATTTGGTACCATATAAATTTTGTTTTTATCTTATTTGCTATTCAGTTTTGATAATCTTATATTATCATATATATATATATATATATATATATATATATATATATATATATATATATATATATATATATATATATATATATATATATATATATATATATATATATATATATATATATATATATATATATATATATATATATATATATATATATATATATATATATATATATATATATATATATATATATATATATATATATATATATATATATATATATATATATATATATATATATATATATATATATATATTTTATCATTTATTGTTTTCTGATTTTAATGGATACTGTCGCGATGTCGCACAGATTTCCACACGCTGATCACCTCACTAACGAAGAGGTTGATTACGAACTATTAATCCGCGGTAAGAGAAATGATATGGCTACTGAGCCAGAAGCTAAATATCGCCTTCTGCGGAATCTCTTCCACGACGATATCCGCGAAAAGCGAGACTACCCGTCGCCATACACCATCGAGCAGGAGTTTGATTATATCGCGGGTAAGGTCTATGATTTGGAGAAGAAGTTGGGTCGCGGCGTGGATGATCGGGTCATGTCCCGGTTGATCCACTACGCTATGCGAACGGCTAGAAGCCAAGCACCCGATGCTCGCTCGGAGAAAATGCGACGGGAATTGTGTGGCTCCATTCGGGAGGTTTTGAACAGAGCTAATGGGAAAAAGGTCACCGACGAGAAACAGGGTAGGACAAAAGCGTTGGATGCGCGCCGAAACTTGTCGACGGAGTTGGATGACGCAAACGGAGGTGCAGTAGGTGGTTATTCGTTGGAGGAGTTACAACGCGGAATCGGCGAAGCCTTGCGACGTGATCCTTCGAGTGGTGCATACCCGAAGCAACCTCCAGGGAGTCGGGATCCAGCCGTAACTCCAGAACAGTCCGAGGACCAGGCACTCCTGGAGCGCATTGCGAGTTTGGAAAGGGAACTGGCGAAGGCACGAATGGAAGGTTCACGCCAGAATGCACCCCCGCGCGTCGAGCGGATAGCCTCAGAGGGTGGTCCGACAAATTTCCAAAAAGCGAGAGAGAAGCCACGGGAACGGCATTCGATGAACTTTCCTCTAGACCTCAACAATCCGTGGGCGGAACAACACGAGCGAAACCGGCGGGACCGTTATGAACCTGAGCGTGTTCGACGCGACTTATCGCGGGATCGTCAGAGAGGTGATATCGGGGCAGACCGGAGGAATCGGAACCGATACTCACCGGATCCAGATCGTGAACGTAGGGAGCATCGCCCCAGATACGAAAGTGATGCCAGTAGTCGTCAGAGAGGCGATACCGGGACAGACCGGAGGGACCGGAACCGGTTTTCGCCAAATCCAGATAGTGGACGCAGGGAGCATCGCCCCAGAGTCGAGCGTGAACGCTGGGATTCTAGCGACGACGACAGCTCTCTCGCGGATGATAACGTGTTCAGTCCGCATCGCAGGCGAGATAGCCGGAGGGAGCGGTGAATTAGCGACGCCGGAATTCAGAACGCTGACCGCCGAATGGAAAAGTGGCATTCGACCTTCAGTGGCGATAGTCGGCAACGGCCATTAGAGGATTTTCTCCACAAAATCCGTCGCTTGGCGCATATGGATCACATTGCGGACGATGTACTTCTGCAACGAATCCATACGATCCTTAGAGGGGAAGCTTATGACTGGTACCTATGCTATTCTGACGAGTTTCTCACTTGGGAGGACTTTGAAGAAAGGATACGGTACATGTACACCCCAATAAGGACCAAGGGAATCGGCAGCGGATTTACGAGCGTAAGCAGCATCGAAATGAAACCTTTCTTTCGTTTAAAATGGAGATCGAGCGACTCAACAAACTGTTGACCACACCGTTGGACCAGCACCGGCTCTTCGAGGTGATCTGGGACAATATGCGACCGCATTACCAATCGAAATTGGCCTGTAAAACGGTTCGAGATTTGCGAAAGCTCGAGTACTACGCATATCGCATCGATGCCTACGATCCCACTTTTCGACAGTATAGGGATGGACCAGCTCGACCCCTCAATCGAGTCCATCAGATCGAAGTGGAGAACCGGAGCAGCGACGAGTCGTATTCGGAAGCGGAAGAAGTCAATTTTATTGGACGGAAAGGTGAACAGCGAAGGAAACCTGTTGAGTCAGCCAACTTTCCAGCAGAAAACCGACAAGTGCGGCAGCAACCAGCACACGGAACGGAGCGCTTGAGCCCGTTGTGCTGGAACTGTCGTAAGACGGGGCATGTCTGGAGACATTGTTCCGAAGAAAAAAGAGTTTTCTGCTACATTTGTGGGAATCCCGGGAAGGTGTCCAGTAACTGCGACATCCACCCGCGAGTTTCTGCAAACAGAAGGTCGGAAAACTAAGTCAGGAATGCAAAAATGGGAACAACCGCATTCCAACTGACAGAGACGTTCCCAATGAAGGTTTTGACGATCTACTCCAAAAGGTGTGTGAGGTGCGAGTTCAGACCGAGAGTTGTCCGCACATTACGGTACACATTTTCGACCAAGTATATGACGCACTGCTAGATTCGGGAGCCAGTGTCAGAGTGACGAACATCTCTGACATTGCTGAACGAAACGATCTAAAACTTCAGACCAGTCCTTTGAAAATAGTGACCGCCGATAAAACCGTTCACGAGAGCTTGGGATACGTGCAGCTGCCAGTACGATTTCGAGGGGTGACAAAGGTTCTGCCTATTCTAGTTGTTCCTCAAGTCTCGCAGAACCTAATTTTGGGATATAACTTCTGGAGAAAGTTTGGTATTCAGCCAATGATTCAGGGAGATAACGGATTCGAGTTAATCACTGCTATCGAGTCAACAACACGAGCTATTACGCCGGCAGCAGTGAAGTCGATCACCACGTTACCCGCCTTGAAACCGATGGGGCCAGATGAGACGCTGGATATTCCGGCGTTGGAATTGCCAGAGCCGTCGAAAACGACCCCCGAAACGGTTGAGACCGAACATGATCTAACGGTAGAGGAGCGGGAAAGTTTAGTGAAAGTCATTAAGATGTTCCCTTGCACGACCGAGAACAGACTGGGGAGAGCATCGTTACTGCAGCATGAAATTGTGCTCCGAGAGGAGGCGAAACCGTGTCGGCAACCGTTGTACCGATGTTCGCCTGCAGTACAGGCGGAGATGGAAGCAGAGTTAGAGAGGTACAAACAGATGTATGCCATTGAAGAATGCACTAGCGAGTGGGCAAGTGCTCTAGTTCCTGTTCGCAAGACGAATGGGAAGTTAAGGGTGTGCTTAGACTCGCGGCGGATCAATGCTTGGACCAAGAAAGATTCCTATCCCATGCGCAACATGGGAGGAATATTCCACCGGCTTGGTAAGGCCAAGTATTATTCCGTTGTGGACCTGAAAGATGCGTATTTCCAAATTCCTTTGAAGGAGGAATGTCGGGATTATACCGCTTTCAGGACCCCACAAGGATTGTTCCGTTTCAAAGTCTGTCCGTTTGGCTTAACTAATGCGCCCTTCACGATGAGTCGCCTGATGGACCGTGTGATAGGTTTTGACCTAGAGCCAAATGTCTTCGTCTACCTAGACGATATCGTCATCGCTACGAAGACGTTTGAGGAGCACGTCCGGCTTCTGAGGATCGTGGCGGAGCGCCTAGCGAAAGCCAACCTAACCATCTCGCTTGACAAAAGCCGCTTCTGTCGCAAGCAGGTTACCTATTTGGGCTATCTGCTTACCGAAGAAGGTGTAGCCATCGACAATAGCCGAATCGCCCCGATCTTGAACTACGCTCGACCACGCAACGTAAAAGACATTCGTCGTCTTTTGGGTCTAGCCGGATTCTACCAACGGTTCATCCGAGAGTACAGCCGAATCGTGGCACCGATTTCCGATCTCCTGAAAAACTCGAGAGCGAAGTTCGTCTGGACTGAGGCAGCTGAAGCCGCCTTTGGGGAGCTAAAAGCTGCGTTAGTTTCAGCACCGATTCTGGGGAATCCAGATTTTTCGCTTCCGTTCTCGATCGAGTCCGATGCTTCGGATAATGCTGTTGGGGCAGCGTTAATCCAACACCACAACAACGTGCCGAAAGTCGTGGCCTACTTCAGCAAAAAGTTGAGTAGTACCCAAAGGAAATATGCGAGTGTCGAGAAGGAATGTTTGGGAGTGCTCTTGGCGATCGAACATTTCCGCCACTTTGTTGAAGGGACCCGTTTTAAGGTGGTCACCGATGCTCGAAGTTTGTTGTGGCTGTTTTCGATTGGGGTTGAATCTGGCAATGCGAAACTGTTTCGTTGGGCTCTAAAAATCCAGTCGTACGACATCGAGCTGGAGTACAGAAAGGGCAAAAGCAACATCCTGGCGGACTGTTTGTCTCGCTCAGTCGAGATGATATCTGTACGAGCTTTAGATGTCGACCAGCAGGAACTTGCGACGAAGATTCAACAGGAGCCGGCGAAGTATCCAGACTTTCGGGTTGCCAACGGGGAAATCTGGAAGTTCGTGAAGGTGGACGGAAAAATTGAGGACCCGCGATTCCAGTGGAAACGGTATCCAGCGAAAGCGGAGAGACCCGAGATTGTGCGTAGGATTCACGAACGTGCACACCTGGGCTTGGAAAAAACATTGAATGCTGTGAGGGAACGATTCTATTGGCCATACATGAGCAGTGAAGTGAAGCGAATCTGTCAAACCTGCTTAACGTGTCAGATGAGCAAAGCTTCGAATCAGAACACGACACCTCCCATGGCCAATCAGAAAAAGATCGCTCAGTACCCGTGGCAATTTCTCGCAATGGACTATGTCGGCCCTCTGCCAACTTCGGGCAAAAATCGAAATACGTGCCTTCTGGTGGTAACGGACCTATTTTCCAAATTCGTGATCGTGCAGCCCTTCCGACAAGCAACGGCAGAATCATTAGTAAGCTTTGTGGAGAATTCTCTGTTCCTGCTGTTTGGAGTACCGGAAGTGATCCTCTCGGATAATGGATCCCAGTTCACGTCTTCGTTATTCAACGATCTGTTGACCCGGTACCATGTCACACACTGGAGAACGCCCAATTACCACCCCCAGGTGAATGACACGAAAAGGGTTAACAGGGTGATAACGACTGCTATTCGGGCTTGCATCAAGAAGGATCACAAAGAATGGGCGAATAACCTGCAACCGATCGCCAACGCGGTGAGAAACTCTGTCCATGAAGCCACCCACTACACTCCTTACTTTGTCCTGTTTGGTCGGAACATGGTGTCCGACGGCCGAGAATATCGGCATTTGCGCGACGCGCCGACTCCAGGTAACGACAAGCTAGTAGACGAGGAGAGGGAAAAGCTGCTTGAAGATGTGCGGAAAAATTTAAAAACCGCTTATGAAAAGCACTCCTCGTACTACAACCTGCGCTCCAATGCGAACTGTCCTACCTACTCGGTCGGTGAGCAGGTGCTCAAAAAGAATACGGAGCAGTCGGACAAAGGGAAAGGGTTTTGCGCCAAGCTGGCACCGAAGTACATTCCAGCGGTGGTAAGGAAGGTTGTAGGGGCACATTGCTACGATCTTGACGATTTAGACGGGCGAAGACTGGGAATTTACAATTGTGAATTTCTTAAAAAATTGTCTCGTCCTTAGTCTAACGTTTCCACCGATGCAAAATTTTGATAATTTTCTCTTCTAGCTATGAAACTCTACGGAGTGACAACATGAAATTGATTTCTTTTCGAGCTATGTAACTCTACGGAGTGACAAAATAAAATTTGATTCTTCTAAGCTATGCATCTCTACGGAGTGACAAGAATTAAATTTCGATTTTTAAAGCTATGTAGCTCTACGGAGTAACTTTTTTCAATTTTAAAATAAGTGAGGGACCGAATTTCTTTCCGCTTTCTCAATGGTCATTGGGCAAGTTGCTGAATCTGCACAATCAAAAGCGGCCCGTAAGAGTTTTTTTCCTCGTAGAACAGAGCATGAAGTTTAAGAAGGAGCTGGGCAATGACCTGTCGAAAGTAGTGGAAACACGAATTATAAGTGAGCCCAAAGCGATGATTTCGCCGTGGTCAAGTAATGACTCAGTTCTACTAATACTCGCCGCACTAAAATTTTAAGATTGTGTAGAATGGTAACAATTTGTTCCAGTTCTCAGCCTCACTTTGTTGAAATTCTTCAAATTTTCAAGCTATGTATCGCTCAATTGAGTCGAGACATCTGAGCCATGATGCGAAAGCTCTGGTGCAGAAACACTGTTCTGCCATTTCGTAAGGATGCGCACATTAGTGCGGCCCTCACAAAACCATCTATTTACTGGGGGATCCTTGATGCTGAAACGCTCGAGGAACTTCACGAAATGTGTTGGAACAAGAAAATGGCATGTTAGAACGAAGAAATTGTTCTGAGCTAATTGATGCGAAATATTTCATCAAGAATCGCCCACAGACAACGAGTTCTTGGTGAATGGTAGCATCAAACGAAGAGAGTTTCTTCGTTTTACCAGGATAAGACTTCTAAAAGACGTTAGACAAAATTAAGGGCAAGGAAAAAACGAGGCGAATGTAAAATTTCCCTTTCGGCGTCAGTAATGTTAGTGTGTGCAACTACATCGAGTCTTAGGTGTAAGTTAGTACCTAACGCTATGTATATTTTTAAATTGTCCTGCTACTTAAATTTATTATTTTGAGTTAGTATGGTCAGTTTAATTTGTAAATAGTAGATTTAATTGCATGTTATTTATTTATTTATTTATATTTAGAATATGAGTAAATATTTATTTACATGTTTATATGGTTGCTGAATTAGGGTTAATTTATTTATTTTCTCTATCTGTTATTTATTCATTTGTTTATTTAGTTAATTATTTATGTTAGTTAACATGGTTTGCTTAAAAATATTGTTAGTTTCTGAAATTTTTGTCTGGGTTGGAAAATTTATATTTTGGAAAGTTTATGGTTTGGAATTTATGGCTCGCTGTCGTCATGCTAGCAAGCCGCTGCAGCCACCCTTCGGTGCAACATCTTAATTCCTTTGTCCGGTTATCCTAAAAATTAAAATTAACCATATTAGTTCTTGTTCAAAATCTTACCTGTAATTGGAGGTCATCTTTCCTGTTCACTTTTTCCCTCGATTCAACCTCAATATTTTCCTCCAGATCCTACTCGTACCCGGGTAGTATAGTCCATTCCGTCCGTCGCGGGTGCCGATGGGGGCGGTGATATGGTCCTACAAAACATAGTTTTATATGGAAGTTCTCTGAACTTCCGTATAAATTATATAAAATTATCATTTTTCTTACCTGATTTTTTCGATTTCCTATCCGGTAGCACAAAATACACTCTTCATGATCACTGTTTACTTTTTTTTTTTTTTTTTAAGGGGGGATTTGTTAGTAGCTTAAGTATTTATGATAAATATTAGTAAATAATGAGTGTGTGTGTCCAATCACAAATGGTGACATTTCAACACTGTTAGAAATTTGTAATTTTCATTATTAGGATTTGTTTGCTTTCGCAATTAGGACTTATCGTTCGTAGGGATTTAAACCTACTTGTCAGAAAAGGGGAAGTAACCTTACAACTAACTTAATTGCTAACTTATTGGCTATAAAGAGAGCTTATCGTAGCAATTGAGGATTGCAACGGTTTTTGTCGAAAATTGTTAATAATTTTATTTGACATAGCTTCTAATGGTTCAACACCAGTAAGTCTATGTAATTCGAGTGTACCAAACCAAGGAGGACGCTTCAAAATCATTTTCAGAATTTTATTCTGAATCCTTTGGAGCGTTTTCTTCCTTGTTGAACAGCAACTTGACCAGATCGGTACAGCATAAAGCATTGCTGGTCTAAAAATTTGTTTGTAAATCAAAAGTTTGTTCTTTAAACAAAGTTTAGAATTCCTGTTAATGAGAGGATATAAACATCTCGTATATTTGATTCACTTGGCTTGTATACTCTCAATGTGCTCTTTGAAAATAAGTTTTTTATCATAAATTAGTCCCAAGTACTTAACCTTGTCGGACCAACTTAAAATAACCCCATTCATCTTGACAACGTGATTATTGTTTGGCTTGAGGAAAGAAGCCCTAGGCTTATGCGGAAAAATTATCATTTGAGTTTTAGAAGCATTGGGAGAGATTTTCCACTTTTGCAAGTAGGAAGAAAAAATATCTAAACTTTTCTGCAATCGACTGCATATGACACGAAGACTTTTTCCTTTTACGGAAAGGCTTGTGTCATCGCAGAACAATGACTTTGTGCATCCTGGAGGCAAATCAGGAAGATCTGAAGTGAATATGTTGTACAGGACTGGACCCAAGACTGAACCTTGAGGTACACCTGCTCTGACAGGAAATCTATCAGATTTTGAATTCTGATAGACAACCTGCAGAGTTCGATCAGTAAGATAATTTTTTAAAATTTTGATTAGGAAAATTGGAAAATTAAAAGTTTGCAATTTCGCAATCATCATCGCAAAACGTTCACCATCTTTTAAAACTGGAATAGGCTTTGAAGGTTTCTTAAGAATCTTCGACAGCTTCCAAAATGGTTTTGAATATGGTTTCAATTTTTCAACTTTAGTCTCAAAATTTTGATTTCTCAGAAGAGTAAATCTATGTTTAATCTCTTTCTGTAAATCTTTATGAATAGTTTTAAAAACAGGGTCACGAGAACGTTGATATTGACGTCTGCGGACATTTTTCAAACGAATTAGAAGTTGAAGATTTTCGTCAATTATTGGTGAATCAAATTTCACTTGAGCCTTTGGAACAGAATAATTCCTGGCATCAACAATTGCACATTTTAATGCGTCCAAATCGGAATCAATATTCACTTCGTTTTGCAAATCAAGCTCATTATTGAAATTTCTCTCAATATGAGTTTTGTATCTTTCCCAATTAGCCTTGTTATAATTAAAAACAGAGCTCATAGGGTTTAAAACTGATTCATGTGATAAAGAAAAAGTTATTGGAAGATGATCAGAATCAAAGTCAGCATGTGTGATCAAATCACTACATACATGACTTTGATCTGTAAGCACCAAATCAATTGTTGAAGGGTTTCTTACAGAAGAAAAGCATGTAGGACTATTCGGAGACAAAATAGAATAGTATCCTGAAGAACAATCGTTGAATAAAATTTTGCCATTGGAATTACTTTGAGAATTATTCCATGAACGATGTTTAGCGTTAAAATCGCCGATTATGAAAAATTTCGAACGATTTCTGGTGAGTTTTTGTAAATCACCTTTAAAATAATTTTTGAGCTCGCGTGTGCATTGAAATGGTAAATATGCTGCGGCAATGAATAAAATCCCAAGTTCAGTTTGAACTTCAATTCCCAAAGTTTCAATAACTTTCGTCTCAAGATGGGGAAGAGCACGATGTTTGATTCGGCGATGAATAACAATTGCAACTCCACCGCCGGAACCCTGAATCCTATCATATCTATGAACCACGTAATTGGGATCATATTTTAATTTTATGTTAGGTTTCAAAAATGTTTCAGTAATAATTGCAATATGCACATTATTTACTGTTAAAAAATTAAAAAGCTCATTCTCATTGGCCTTCAATGAGCGAGCATTCCAATTTAATATTTTAATTGCTTTATTTAAAATCATTGCTAAATTTTAAATTAGAAACAATTTTAATTGTAAAATTTGTGCCTATTTGAATGGCTTCAAACATTGATTTTGCCTGCAACATGGCGTTCATAAGATCGAACATTGCCTGTTGCAAAAAAGAAAGTTTACCTGCCGTAATAGGCCCCAGGCAGTCGACATTAGAAAAAATATTTTCGGCAGCAAAATTAGCTGGAGTAATAGGTGTACAATTATTTTCTAGCGTGTTTTGCTTACCCATATTAATGGTCATTTTCGAACTACCAACACTAGGCGGTATAATGTTCGAACTACCTGTAACCTGTGCATAAGTTAAACGGGTATGCAAAGGAGTAGGTAAACTATGCGTCACTGGTACGCTTGGAGAATTTTGTTTTGAAGTTGGTTTTAATTGAGAAATTGAATTTTGTTTACCTTGCCTTGCCTTAACAATTGCTAAACGGACTGGGCATTGATAAAAATTTGACATATGGTTGCTGTTACAATTCGCACAGCGAAAATTTTTACTCTCTTTCACAGGACATGTGTCCTTTTTGTGAGAAGAGTCTCCACAATTAAGACATTTTTGGTCCATGTTACAGAATTTGGAACCATGGCCATAACGTTGGCAAGTACGGCATTGGGTGATATGCTTTTCACCTCCGCCATACTTCCTATAAATTTCCCACTTTACACGCACATTATACAAAGCATGTGCTTTTTCAAAAAATTTTAAGTTGTTAACCTCATTGCGGTTAAAATGAATTAAATAATTAACAAGGGAAATTCCAGTTCTCTGACTGTTTTCGCCTCGTGATTTTTGTTTCATTAGAATTACTTGGGTAGGGGCTATGCCAAGTAATTCTGTTAAAGTAAGTTTGATCTCATCAACGGTTTGATCGTTGGTGAGACCTTTCAAGACAACCTTGAACGGCTTGGTGTTCTTGGTGTCATATGTAAAAAATTTGTACATCTTGTCAGTTAAATACTGAACAAGACGATCACGACCCATTTACTGAGTCGGCTAATAAGCGGCATTCACCTCTACGGCCAATTTGATAGGTAACTTTAACGTCAGAAACAAACGTTGAAAGTTCCTTTTTGAATATATTAAATTCAGAAGAAATAGTTACCACAATAGGTGGAACTTTCTCCTTTTTTAAAAATTTTATATTTTGTATAGTTTCATTATTAATAACTTCCATTTCACCAGCTTCTTGCTCAGGCAAAATATCAAAAGGATTGTCACTACAGACACTCGATGTGTCAGAAAGAGGTGCCACTCTTTTCCTCCCCGCAGCGATGCGAGGTTTCTTTTTCCGTCCAGCCATTTCAGGTGATACGAAAAAAGTTAATACAAATGTTAAATTCAAAAGTAGGTAGTCTTGAGAAAGACTGATGGGAAATAACTTTCAGGTAATCTTTAAAAGACACACTGACAAAACACAAACTTTGAAGCTATAGGCAGTCAAAGACCAGTCCACAAGCAACCGAAAAAACGTCTGATCTGTAGGACAGTTCAAGACGCACTGATCACTGTTTACTTTACGTTTGACGTTTCTATCGCTGCTGTACGAGTGTTCATATGTGTGCGTAATTTAGTGCGGAGCTTTTTATAGCACAGGGTGTTTACTCATTTTTCGTCTGTTTCGTTATGGTCGGTCATGTTCGATGTTAGAAACATTTCGTAAAATGTTTTTGGAGTTCTTTATGTCGATTAATGTTTCATGTGGTCGGATGTAGTCCGGCGTAGAAGCATAATCGTTGTATGTTGGGTATTTATGCGAATTGCAGTGGCAGCTTTCTCTGTAACCGTTAATTTCGGTGTATGAGTTACTGCTGGGTAAATTAATGTGGGTTATTGCGTTTTGCATGCAAAGATTCGTGTTCAGGTGTGTCCTGGGGTGTCTTTGACGTAAAACAAGGTAGATTTATGTAGGATACCTTTCCAATCATAGTGTTGGAGTAGTCCTGTATGTGAATGTGCCAATTTATTGTTGTAATTGTTTGGGGTATTTATGAATTTTTATGTGGCAGATTTCTCACTAGACGAAGAGTCGTCGTTAGAGTTACTGCTGGGGAGTTTTTAATTTGGGGATAATGCGTTTGCCTAATAGAGAGAAGTTTCCAAAGAAGGAAATTCTCTCGAAAAGTAAATAGCATGGGAGTTTTGCTGGGGGTGCCTTTCCAACATCGTGATTGGAGCGGTCCTCTAGTAAAATTGCCTTGGAATATTGGAAGCTCGTTTTTAAAAATAAAGCGATGCCGTATTTGGGAATAATCTATTTGGGAAATTTAATTGAATCACCGTACAGTACCGAAGGAACGTTACACGCCCATAGTTTGAATTTCTTGGTGAACCTAACATTTTGTAAATATTGTGAATAGTAGCTTAAGTTATGATTGCTTTTTGTAAATATTCTGCACATAATTTTCTTCAAAAATTTTCTCATTTGGTAATTCGTTCTGTCAGGTTTGCAGTTACGAAAATTTGATTGTACTCCTACAATCAAATTTTCGTAAACAGACCGGGGTGTTATGTAACAATCATGTTGGTGAATTAAATTTGCATAATTATTCTTCGTCAATTTTCGAATTTATAGCTGATCTACTATAAAGATCATGGTTAGTTGGCTAACCAGGCGCAATTACACCTTGCGTACGAGTTAGCCGTTTGAATATTTGCTCTTCCTTTAGCCTCTCATTCGCGGTGACGCAACCCAAAATCTCAAGCACGAATCTGCGACTTACTTGCTTGTTCTTATTGGTAAAATCCCAGCCAGCGCAGGTCATTAAACTCGGGAAATGAAATGGTTAGATGCATGAATCTAATGGGAAAGGGAGATGTAAACTCGGGTTGGAATTTGCCGTGGAAGTTCGTTGCAAAATTTCCGGTTTCAAACTCAAAATCTCGTTTGATCTGAGGAGCAAACCAATCTCGCTTCGATCAGATATAACTGAGCAGCGACCGATATCAGAGTGCGTGTTTTATGTTTGTACCGCGATTTTCGAAGGTTTGTGTTAGAGTGAGACTAGCTTTAGATTAGTTAGTTATGTTAAATGTTGTTTCGTTATTAGGGTTAGCGCAGTTAGGAGAAGACTATTTGGTGGAGACTTTGCGAGCAAGTGTGGTGGAAAAATAAGGTAACGCATAATTGGGTTTGGCTAATATTTATGGCTAACGGCGTCGAACAGCCGTTCGACGGCTTTTATTGATAGATTCGAAAGCGCCTGGCGAAGCTACATCCGCACCGCCAGCAAAGCCATCCACCCTCCTACCACGCATTTTGAATATACTGCTCGCTAGGGTGCGAACCAGCCTCCGTACTGATTGGGCCGCCGATCGGACAGATCGGCTATTGCAGCTTTCGCCGTCGACCGCCTGGTTGCGTTCCGATCCAGCCGCTGATCGGACCGATCGGCATTTGCAGCTTCAACAATTGATCGCCGCCATTGCTGACGCCGCCGTGATCGGGGCCTGAATGGCATATTGATGGTGATGAGCCGTTTGATGATTGCCGTACGGAATTAAGAAGGTCAGGTAGCCATTGACGAGTGAGTACGCTAGCTATAAAAATCCCTGCGCAGGTTGATATAAATCAAGTTTAGCCAAGATCCCACCCTTCAGATAGCTTTATGGCGTAGCCATTAAAATCTCCACCCACGCACACTATAGTGTAATCCGTTAGTTTAGGTGGCCAAAATTAGTAGTTAGAAATGTTGTAAATATATCTGTAAAATTAATATAGTGCGTTTCCCTGTTGTGAAGTGATGTTTAAGGTGATTTAAGTGATCTAAGGTGTCTCACGTCTCGCGTTCGTTCTATTTAGTATTGATTGGTGTTACTCCAAGTGGACTGCTTGGGAATACAGTCCCCGCACTCTGGTTTCGCTAAACTGGGCAGCAATCTGATTGTTCAGAATTGGTCCAGTGAGGAGAATCACGAGTCCGGTGTTCTGAGGCTTTAGGATTATTGTCGCGAAATTCTACGGTATAATTCACTTGAGGATTGTATTAGCGTTCGAGACGGAGTACCTCAGGTTAGTGCATCTGCCATTTCGTTTCCCCCAGTTCATTCTCCTGACCCGCCCTGAGGCGGAGTTTCTGGCCGGGCAAGCCAAGACAGGCAAGTGGTCCTCTTTGAGGTGGCGCTTAAGCCACTTGCTTGAAGATACGGGGAGCGGAACTGCGGATTTGAGAGTGTGGCTTTCAGGCCCGCTACACGCTAGCCCCGCAATTGTCCTGTACACCAAACAGTTGGCTGCGAAGTCTGTGTATAAAAAAACAGAAGGTCGAGTTCCGAATCGGAATGTAGCACCAAGGTATAAATAATAATAAATAAATGATAGAAAGACTATTTAGGGTAACGAACGTCTTCGTCAGTGGTTTTCTTCGGCAGGTTTTCTGCAGCAATCTTATGCGAAAACCTGCCGGAGAAAACCACTGACGAGGACGTTCGATACCCTATTTAGTAAAAAATATTACGTCAAATTTTAAATATTATGCTCCAATTATTGTATTTGTATTTGGGTTGTATTTGGCAATTGGAGGAGGTTTTCCAGAAACCGAAAGTCGCAAATTCGGATTTCAATATGAGGTATGGAGTTGATACCTGACCTCTGAACGGGTAATTAAAAATCACATTGGATAATGTTTGTCCTTTTTAGACTGGTTTCCAGAAACCGGAAGCTACTATCTAATAATTTAAAATGGCGTCTGATGATGATTTCTGGCCTCAGGGTATCACACCGCTTCCGCAAATCGCAATCGATGATATTTGGTCATTTTAGGCTGTTGATCGGAAACTGCCGCCATCTTTGCCATCGAAATAACCAGATTAGGCAGTTCGGTCATTTAATGATGAATTTTATGATTTTATGATTATCAGGCAACCAGAAGTGGTCATCTAGATTTAAAATGGGGTTTGAGGTCAGATTCTGGCCACTGGGTATAATCCAGGTTTCAAAAATTCATATTGAATGGTATTTGACAATTCATTGGATGCCCCTCAGAAATGATCAGTGATATCAACTGCGTTAAAGAATTTCATTTTCACTGATGAGATCATTCAAATTAAAAGGAATAGAATTTAGATATACATTATTCATAACGTACTGAATAAAGTTGACATAAGCAATTTAAATGTATATACAGGGTGTTAGTTAGCTCACTTAAAATCGTTTAAGGGGTGATAGAATACCCTATTTTATGAAAAAATCTTTCTACGGATATGGTCAAAATTCAACTACTGCAGAGTTATTCACTTTTTCAGTTTTCGGTTATGTTTGCTTTTAAAGAGGTCTAGCACAAGAAGTATGATAGCTAGCTCATTTCTGTTAATTTCGTTGGAAAGCTGAGAAGATTTCGCAATCAATAGTGTCTTAAAAACGTCCAACTAAAGAAAATAAGAAGCACTTAGAAAGGAACAAATGTGAAATCAAATGTTTTGCCTTTCTCCTAGGAAGGTATAGCAATCACTGAAAAACCTAAAGGTATAGAAGTGCTCCAAAGGGCCGAATGTCGTATGTCACTCGACTCAGTTCGACGAGCTGAGCATTTTCTGTATGTGTGTGTGGTGTGTGTGTGTAGGATATAACCTACCAGGGAATTCTTCTACTAAGTATCCCTGTACGCGCATTTGGCGCGGAATTAATACACAAGATTCACGTGGACTAACTGACTTTATTTTCGTACATCACTACTTAAATATACCCTACCGGTAACTCAGAGAGAGAGACTTTCTCCACTCTCTGTTTACCTTACTAATCTCTTAACCTAATCTAGTACTGCTAAAGTACGGGCGGCGTTTTGTTTACAACACAAAACTTGTTTATTTTGGTTGAGTTTGTTTGCCGGTGGCACAGCAGAAGGCTGCGCGAAGTTCTTTGCCACCTGTGGCATAATCTGTTGATACATAGAGTGTTGACAGAGCCGTTCGCGGTCCTCTGTCAAGGGAACCAAATGTTTCGCCTGACTAAAGCGTAGCAGAAGGCTATGCCCTCCTAGGAACAACATTTAACTTTAATTATAAGGCTCGTGACGGAGCATTGGGTTCTTCGCAGGGTGTGACGTCACATCTGCCACCCCGCCTAGTTGGCCATTATCTAGAAGAGACAATGGTCACACGGTCTGTTCTGATGGCCGATAGGTGTGTTTTTCTCTTTTTTTTTTTTATTGCAATTATTTTTCTATTACAATTATTCTCGCGGTTTTATGCAACTATATACACCGTTGTTTTTTTATAATATGTTTTTTTTTTCTCTGGCAAATGAAATTCTGTTATTCAAAACTGTAGCACCGTTTTGAGTTTACATTATCATACATGACATTTTCCCTATTTAGAATTAACAATTGCTTGCTCGCCTGGTACGCTGTGTCGTGAAGATATCTGCTGTTCAGCTGTCGTGTTTAAGCGCCGCTCGAACTGGTGTGCCTTGGTTGTGGGGGGTTTGAAACGGGAGGGTGCGTCTGGCAGTAGAGGTTCTCATCGGTTGTGGTGTCATCTGGTTCATTCAGTTCGCTCTTTGCTGCCTCAAATTTAACGTTCAATTTATCAGTTTCACTTAAAACGCAAGAGAGTGTCACTTTCCGGTAATGGTCTGGTAGCAGTTCGACATTCCCAATAACCGATGTTAGAAGGTGACTTTTCTCGCAATAAATACCCGGTGGGTCGTGCTTCAGATATGTGAAATGCACGTGTGGGTGGTAAAATGTGGGTTGATAGTGAATGTAGATTCGTAGTTGATAATTCCGTAACGTGTTTTAATTGCTTCAATGCCACGTGTTTGAATATTTTTCAGCAATGGTAAATGAGTAGCGTTTAGATCCCGCAATGACTTGATACCTCGCTGGCGCAGTAAAGCGAGTAGATAAAGTTGTTCCAATGTTTTACCATCCCATTCTAGATCCGGCAACAATATGAAGCCAATTTCCTCTGACGGATCCTCAAAAACTATGCGATCCTTCTCTTTCCGATGCTCTAGTATATTGTAAAGCCACTCTATGCTTAGCTGCTCCTTTTGTATATGAGGCAATGTCACGGTTTGATAATCTTTAACTGTCTGCGCGGGGTGTCCAATTACCCGCTAGCATGTGTGCACATTTTCAAAGCGTAGTGCGTAAAGACCATAGTTGATTAAACACGAGCAAAATTTTATAGCGTCATTTTGCTTGTTTGGCTTTGACCTCGAATCCTCATTTGTGGAAGTCAATAATTCTCAATGAGTAATATATATTTGGAACAAATTATTACGCCCTTCGCTGTGTAGTTTGCTGTATTCGTCTTCGCGCTGAAGTCTCGATTCTGGCTTGAGCCGCATTGATTGAGTTCTGTTGCACATCTGACCTCTTCAGGGATCAAAAACTGGATACTGCTCGTCTCCTCTTGGTAATAATGTTTGGCTTTACCTCCATCTCGACCAAAGACACCCGCCGTTCAACTCCCCTCACAACCGTCTGCTTCCCTTTTCGCGTCATACTGGGCATTATGGTATGCCCCCATCTCAGCATCCGTTGTAATCACCTCGGTCGTCTTCGATGATCGGGAACTCGTCTCATTGTCAATTCTTAGATGCTAGCTGCCCTACTTAGCAAGTGGTGCATATATTTTTTTGCCATTCTTTCATCATTTTTTTTTTTGTTAATTTTTTCCACTTGCTGTTTAAAATTAATTTCACACGCGTACGGGCTCTTATGTTCTATTATATCTTCTAATCTTCTACTTAAACACTATGCCCGTTTTTCTTTTCCTTCGGTTAACATAATTTTTCTTTTCCTACTAAAGTGTACAATATATTTTTCTCTTGATTATATCGGATGCTATTGGTTAATCAACGTCTACATTATTCATTCTCAACGAATTTTTACTTCACAATTATTTTTTTTCACTTGAACTCAATCCGATTTACAAAGGAAAAATCTTTTTCTAATTCTTGTGCGTTTTTTTTTTCTTTGTCAACCTCTGTTGCCCGTCGTGGCTCTTTTTCTTTTCATTAGGTGTGTTTTTTTTTTTTTTTTTGTCAACCTCTGTTGCCCGTCGTGGCTCTTTTTCTTTTCATTAAAAAATTTCTCTTTCTCATAGCAACTCTTTCTTTTCTTTTATCGGATTTACAATTCTTTTATCCGATTTACAAAAACTCTGTAGGCCACTTTAATTATGATACTGCTGTCTCAGTCCGTCATACTTACGTTCTACTTACACTTCGCCTGATATGCAGTAGTCTGCATAATACCTCTCCCCCTACCCTTCGAAGGTGCGTCTACCTGTTGCTAGTGATTCCTGAAAGATAAGAAGGTTAGGAAATAAAAGAAAAAATTTCGCACTTCCATTCATACTGGGTTGACTACTCCCTTGTCCGTTCACCTGATACGCATTCATCTCAATCGTTCCGGGTAGTCACTCCCGTTGTTCCCACTCGCCCAATCTTAACTTACAATAGATAGGTGGAATCTTTTAACGCCAGTAGTCCCCTCGTCTGGAAGGTTTAGCCTTCTTGTCCAAAGTCTCTCCTAGTTTTATTGTCGTTCGTTATTTAGGTCATCTCCAATACTTCATTAATCGGTTTTCTTCTCTCATTGGGCCATTAGCCATTTTTAATTAATCAAACCCCGTTCTTATTCACTGTATATTTTTCCCATGTTAACATTTGCATTTTTACAAACAAATGCTGTTCTAAATTCTTTTAACTCCTTGCAATCGCCCTCATTGTTACTTCCCGTCCGTCTTTTATCGGGCCATTGGCCATTTTTTCCTACGTCTGCCTCGCACTAACGGGGTCATCTGTACTCTGTGAATCTATCCCATGTTAAATTCGCATTTTATGTAAAAACGTTCCCTGTGTATTATTTACTTCTGTTTTCTGTGTTCCCACACGATAGGTTTTTTTTTTGTCTATAAATTCAACCACGTCTTTCTCCAAGTAAACGTCACGCCCTTTTGACACTTGTCCATCAAAGGCTTTCCATAATATCGGCGACTATTCATATTTCTTCACGTCATTTTATTTCAGTATACTTTTTCATACAGCTTTAGGTGCTTGCTACTATAACCTATTTTATTTCATTTTATTTTATAACATAGTTTAAGTTCGTATAATCAGTCATAATATCGTTTAAGTCGGCTATTATGAACTTTCTCTAAACGGTTTCCGTTTTTGATTACTGTGGTCATTTCACTTGGGAATTCCACTACTTCATAAGGTCCTCTCCACATATTCTGGAGCTTTTGACCTGATCCTGTCGGGACTGATTTCACTAAAACTAAATCGCCATACATGGGCTGCCATTCATTTGCCTTTCTGTCATAAACTTGCTTGCGCTTTTCTTTTGAATCCTTTAGGTTGGCCTTCGCGTTCGCGTGGAGGTCAAAAAATATTTTTTTCATCTCTTGTGTATATGTTTCATATGTCAAATTGTCCACTCCATTCCGCTTGTAAATGGAGGTGGGAATGCGTGCTGTACGTCCATACAACAATTCGAAAGGGGTGTACCCCGTTGATGAGTTTACTGAAGTATTATACTGAAACGTAAAAAATGGGAGTAAGTTATCCCACGTGTGCGGTTTTCCGCCAATAAATTGCCTTAGGTAAGTTTTTAACTCCCGATTAGATCTTTCCACCAAATTTGCTTGTGGGTGGTACGGACTCGTCGTTATTTTCTTAATTTTCAAAATTTTGCACACATCTTTCATGAGTGTGCTTACAAAATTCGCACCGTTATCTGTAACTAACTCCAACGGTACGCCAAATTTGCAAATATAATTCTCTACAAAAGTCCTCGCTACCGTCTGGCTTTCTTGGTTTTCCATAGGTGCGACAGTTAAATATCTAGTTAGGTCGTCCTGCATGACCAGACCATAACGATTTCCTAAGTCGGACTCGGGTAATACTACTATATCCATGTATAATTTTTCAAATGGCTCCGATGCGGTTGGGGTGATCTGCATCGGTATCTTGTTTGATCTTCCAATTTTGTTCTTTTGGCAGGAATCACACTGCCGAACGTAGTTCTCGATATCCCGTTTCATCGTAGCCCACGTAAAAAGTGTGCCAATTCTTTGGCGCATTCGTCGCGCTCCTACGTGCCCTCCTAAGGGTGCATCGTGAAATTCCTTTAAAATTGTTTCCACTTGATCTGGCGCAATTACTGTACGCTCGCTATTAGCATTATATAATACTATTTGTTTTTTCTAGCTTACCCGCTAGGAACTGAATCATATTCAGAACTTCCTGTTGCTTGATTTTTCTGAATGATATTAGGTGAATGACCCCGGCTGCCTTTACTGCCGTGGGGCTTTTATTGAAGCTATCTAAAAATTGTGAAAAAAATTTCCGGCAATCGATTAATGAACTTTCGCTGCCGTCTACTATGAAACCGCCCACCTTCTTGTCTTTAAATTTGAGTACACCATCCTCTACGTAGTCTTTCAATCCTTGTGACAGCTGATACAGTGTCTGAAGTTCTCTGTACGCCGTCCGACTGTTCAAAATGACAAGACGAGCTTCGATATTCCTCTCGTCCAATATTCTCTTCGAGACTTCCACCGTCTCACTTGGTATCAGGTCATTTGATAATGCCTGTGAAAAGTCATCATATGAAATGTTGACGAGTTGTCGCTCATCCTCGTCCTCAGCGATGTCCGCAATGTCTATGGCACTCAAATCTTGTATTGTGCCGTTCAAATCATCCGAAGCGTTCTTCTGCTGCTCTAGCAGGCGTTTCTGCTGGCGCGTAATCATGGCTATCTGCCTGTGGGGTGAACTTTCTTGCCCCTGACACGTCCCATCTGATAAACGTGACAAAAAATCGGCGACTATATTTTCGCTACCCTGTTTATACCTGATGCTGCATTCCAAACCCTGCAACTTTAGTCTCAATCTTGTCAGCGTTGGAGATGTCTCTTTGAGCCTCCAAATCGCTATAAGTGGTCTGTGGTCTGTGTAAACGATAAACCTTTGACCAAAAATGTAATGTTTGAAGTATTCTATGGCCCATACAAACGCCAATAGTTCCTTTTCTATGATATGATATCTGGTCTCTGCACCTACAAGTGCACGACTCGCGAACGCGATCGGCCGGTGCATGGATTTTTCATTCGACAGGACGGCTCCAATAGCATAATTGCTAGCGTCTGTCGTAATAACGAAAGTGTCTTGATAATCTGGCCGGACTAAAACTGGCTCTGTAATCAGCGCGTTTCTAAGGAATTCGAACGCTTCCTGACATTCTTTTCCCCACACAAATTTAGCGTCTTTCTTCAACAAATCATTCAGCGGCTTGCGCTTCTCCGCGATGTTGGGGATAAACTTCCCGTAAAAATTCACTGTTCCCAGAAATGACCTTATACCTTTTACGTTTGTGGGTGGTTTAAGGCTCTGAATGGCCCTAATATTTGCATTGGTGGGCTTTATGCCTTCTTCATTAACGACATGACCCAAATACTCCAGTTCCTTTTTCAAAAACTGACACTTAGACGGTTCTATTTTTATGTTATGTTTACGCAAGGCTTGTAATACTTTTCGCAAGTTATCATTATGGTCGGTGATAGTGTCACCGAAAACTATAATATCATCGAGGTAGACAAAAGCTTTCACGTCCCCTATCTCAAAGAGAACAGTATTCATAAGTTTTTGGAATGTTGAGGGGCTGTTCTTTAACCCCATCGGCATCCGTGTAAATTCGAAGTGGCCTTTGGGAGTGGAAAACGCCGTCTTAGCCGCATCTCGGCGGTCTATCGGGACTTGATAGAACCCCGATTTTAAATCAATTGAGGAGAAATATTTTGCTCCTCCAACATTATCCAATATCTCATTTATAAGAGGTATTGGGTATACAAACGGCTTGGTAACTTCGTTCAATGATCTAAAGTCTACCACAATTCTGTATCTTTTATTTCCGTCAGCATCCGGTTTTTTTTGGTACACATAACACCGGTGCATTCCAGGGACTAGTGCTGGGCCTAATAATTCCCTGCACCCTCATTTCCTCGATTTCTTTATTAATGTGTCGTTTCGTGGCCTCCGGAAATCTATATTGCCGTTTATTAATAGGCACCTCCGATGAAGTTTCTATCGTGTGTACGGCGGCGTCAGTAGTAGTTAACTTGTCGCCCTCGAAAAAGAATATATCCGCATAGCTTTCGACCATATTCTTCACTGTCCTGAATTCTCTATCAGGCAAGTGCGCCAAATTCAGCACTTGCCGTAGTTTTTCAATTCTTGCATTTCCTTTTGACTCTGGTGTTAGTTTATGTTCTAATAGGTCATAATCTAGCCTAGAGTTAAGATCTAACTCGGTCATTATCGTATTTTCCCTGTCACGAGGTGTGTCCTTCGGCCCCTCATACGCATGGGGTATTTCTCCCCCTATGTTGGGACCCTCTATAGGTTCCACGCAGGCTGTGGCATTCTCATTAACGATGTTGTTTCTTAGTTGGCTTTGCACCATGACTCTATTTCTGGCCGCTAAAAACACATGCCGACTAAGGGCTTCCTCTCTAGGCACGCTCCATGGGCCCAAACTATCCGGACCCCTATTGCCGTGTTTTTTAAACACAATATAGTCGAAGTTATTCCCTATCTGGAGGGTGTGTTTTTTCAAAAATTCTACCCCGATTATGCCGTCCGCCGGTAAACCGTTCATCAGGTGAAACTCTGCCGGAATCAAAAAGTTCCCGACTAATAAATCCAGGATAACCGTTCCTAAGGTTCGCACGATCCCGCGACCAATGCCCTCAAAAGTGTTTGTGTCTTGTCTGTTTATATGCACATTCAATTTCTCTGCAACATGCATGCTTAACATATTCGCGCACGCGCCTGTGTCCAAAATCAAGTTCAGCGTTTGCTGCACATTTTGTTTTGCCAGCAGTGTAATCATAAGCCGCCGGCTGGTGTCAAAGTAGACTCGCTTAGCCACACAGGCACTATTGTCCCGTATGTGGTTACATGCTGTTCTCCAGTCCGTTATCTCTATGTGGCTGGGCTCGTCAGTGATTCTCCGCCAATCGACGTCCTGACATAATTCCGCGAAATCATCGCTAAAGTATTCTTTCGCAAATGGGTCCTTTATCCCATGATTTTCGTTCCCCGAGTTCTTCGCCCCTCCATTGGGCTGATTTATACATAACACATATTGTGAACGACCGTGCGTCTCATCGTCACTCCACCTGGAATAATTTCGAAAAATATCGTGCTCATTTCCAACATTGGGAGAAATGTTCTCGACCGGTTTGTTAAATTTGTTCCTTACAAAATTATTTCTATTCATCGGTCGGGGTGCCCGGCTGGCGTTGCCGTCGGGCCCCCGGCGACCTAGTTTTTTGATTGTTGGTAGCGCTCGTAGCCTCGGCTTCGAAATTGGCGATCGTACGCATCATTATATCTACCATTATTATTATTGTAATTTCCGCGCCCGGGCGATCTTCCTCTATTGCTGCCGTAATTAAAACCATCATCATGGTGGTGATACTGGCGGTCATTATATCGATTGTTGTCATACCCATCATTATTGTAACTATTTCGATTGCTTTGCTGGTTGTTATTCCGAGCGGCAACCCGCCAATCTTGCGATTCGGTTTGGTGTATGTACCCGTTCCAACGCGCTCCCTGTGAACCTCGGTAGCGATCGTTATTACTATGTTGGTTGGTTTGGTTGCTGTCAAGGTTTCTACCCTGATTAGACCAGCCGCCCCCTGACTGGCTTCCGTAGTTCCCGTTATTTTGTTGTCGCTCGTTTCCCCTATTAGCGTTTTCCCTGTAGTTACGATTGTTATTGTAATTGTAGTTGTTGGTGCTGCTACTGTTCCCACCTGGCTGCTGTCTGTAATCTTGGGCCTCGTTATTTCGTGTATAATTGATCTGCCGCTGGCGATTGCTAAATCGCTCATTGCCCCTGTTCTGCGAGCTCCCGGCTCCGTTGAAACCATCCCGGCCTCCTCCTTGGGTGTTACTACCTGTCCCATTCGGTTGCCAGCGCCTACCGCCTCTCTCTTTCTCTTGCTCCAGTAGGTCCAGCAGCTCGTCTAAGCTCAATTTCTTATTTCCTCCCGCCATTAACTTCAGATGTGAATTCCGCAAACCCCCAATAAAATGAATCCTGAGGCTTTTTTCCATTGCAGAACCCGCTGCACCCTCCTGATTCTTTTCAAATGTATCCAGCAATTCTTTTATCTCTATCGTTCTCCTTTTATATGCGCTGTAATCTTCGCTCGGTTCCTGTCGTAGCGTTTCGATCCGTTTTATTACCGACTCGATGTTCTCAATGGAACCGCATTCTTTGATCAAGTTGCGTTTGACCTCTGGCCAGCTCTCCGCCTTGATCCGAGGCAAAACTGCCGCTGCTTTGCCTTTTAGTTTTAGTAGGACTACATAAATTAGTGCACTGTGTGACCCGTTTTCTGGGATTTCGTCTGCGAAATGCTGAACATGGTATAGGAACGCTTCCAGTTCATCTTTGTGTCCCCTGAATTCTGGGATGCATTGCAGTGCATCCGCCTTCGGGAAAACGTAATCTGCCGCTCGGCTCATATTTATTTTATTTAGTTGTTTCCCAATAATAAAACTGCTTCTACAGAATATGTTTTTTAAATTTTCGATATGATCCCCAAAACTGGGTGTGTCTTGAATTTCTACCTCGCTGATTTGGAGGCTTTTTTTAACAAATTCTTCTTCTAATTTTTCTAATTGTTCAAGTGCGCTTGCGCGGTTTCCGCGCTCTCCGTCGTGCTTCTCCTCCCCTGATTCCTGAGTTTCTACAAGGGTCGATGAAAGCGGGGGATCTTCAAAAATCACCGATCGCTCTAAGTTCGCCAACTGATCTTCTGCAAGATCTGATGTCTCAAACTCAAGACAATTTTCTGATAATCTTCTATTTCTGTTTGGCTCAGGAACAATCGCCGAGTTATTTAAGATTTTCAATGCCAGACACACTTTCGATTGAACAAGTGTGTACTGATCTGTTAATCTATTCCAATGTTCTGGCGTTAAATTCGAATTTTCATACTCTTTTAAAATTTCCGAAAAGTCGTTTACAGCGTCGCTTAATAATTTTCTTCTATTAGCGACTGCCGCCCGCGTTCTCGGCCTGTTTATGTTATTGCTCAGATTATGGTACTCCTGGTAGACATAATCCTTAAGCTCTTTTAATCTTGACATTTATGGTCATAACCGTCTAACACCTATTCTGCTTTTGCAATATGCCGCATAATAAAAAAGGAAATGACTCACTCACCCGAGTATCCTTGACACAGGGCCGGTCATCGTTGTTGACTTCAATTTCCACTACGTAACTTCGGCACCTTCTTAATACGACAATTCACTATATCGAATATCTGCCAACGTCGAAACTGACACTTACATGAAAAAAACGATCGCACTTTACAAGTCGTCTTCAGCAGCAAAACACAGCACCTTTTCCCCGCATACGAATGTCACTCGCTTGGGTTTGCCACCAACTCAGTTCACTTCCATGCAAAAAGCGAGAAAAGAGAACACTTTTTGTCAACGTCTTTTCTCTATTTTCGTTTTTCTTTTTTTTTTTTCTCTTTCACTAGCAGCACTACTTTCCAAGCTGCTGACCTCGATAAATCGTTAAGTACTTTTTCTTCAGTTCTCTTTTTTTCCTTTTTTTTTTAAATAACACACTCTTTTTCCTCCGCGAGCACTACTTGGATTAAAACTCCGAAAAACTATTTCATTTTTCACTGAACCACAGATATTTAAACCACTACTTTTTCTTTTTGCTCCCTTAGCGTGATTACTACGACCGAGTTTACGACCGCGTCTGACTTCCGAGATACGTCCGAAGATTAAAGAAAAGATTCAATGGCGCAGAAAAGACCACGCGCTGTCACCACATGTGTAGGATATAACCTACCAGGGAATTCTTCTACTAAGTATCCCTGTACGCGCATTTGGCGCGGAATTAATACACAAGATTCACGTGGACTAACTGACTTTATTTTCGTACATCACTACTTAAATATACCCTACCGGTAACTCAGAGAGAGAGACTTTCTCCACTCTCTGTTTACCTTACTAATCTCTTAACCTAATCTAGTACTGCTAAAGTACGGGCGGCGTTTTGTTTACAACACAAAACTTGTTTATTTTGGTTGAGTTTGTTTGCCGGTGGCACAGCAGAAGGCTGCGCGAAGTTCTTTGCCACCTGTGGCATAATCTGTTGATACATAGAGTGTTGACAGAGCCGTTCGCGGTCCTCTGTCAAGGGAACCAAATGTTTCGCCTGACTAAAGCATAGCAGAAGGCTATGCCCTCCTAGGAACAACATTTAACTTTAATTATAAGGCTCGTGACGGAGCATTGGGTTCTTCGCAGGGTGTGACGTCACATGTGTGTGTGTATGTGTGTGTGCGTGTAACGCTCTCCCAATCTCACTCGATTTTCTCAGAGATGGCTGGACCGATTTCAATGAAATTAATTGCAAATGGAAGGTCTATTTGCACCATAAGACCCTATTGAATTTTATTGTAATCGAATTTCTAGTTTAGAGGTTATGTATCAAAATGTAAAAATCACGAAACATCAATATCTCAGAAACCACGCAAACGATTTGAACAAAATTGATTCCAAATGAACGGGCTACCTAAAAAACCCTTAAGTTTTGAATTTCATAGAGATTGGACATGTGGTTAAAAAATTATGGAAAGAAACGTGCTCTCGAGACTGTTTAATCTCACTCATGTTTCTCAGAGATGGCTGGACCGATTTTCATAGAATCGGTGTCAAATGGAAGGTCTAGTTGCTCCATAAAACCCTATCGATTTGTTTTGCAGTCGGACTATTACTTTGACTGTTATGTTTAAAAATGTGAAATCCAGCTATGAAAAGAAAAATATTCACAAGACCACCTGAACTCACTCACTTTTCTCAAAGATGGCTGAACCGATTTTCACTAAATTAGTGTCAAATAAGAGGTCCAGCTGCCTCAAAACATACTATTGAATTTAACTGTAATTGAACTGTCAATTCGTCTGTAATGTATCGAAATGTGAAAATCACGAAACTTCATTATCTCAGAAAATACACAACCGATTTGAACAATACTGATATTAGATGAACGGGCTAGTTAAGGGTTAACTGATGAATTATGATTGAACAAGTGGTTTCATAGTTCGGCTGCTCTATACGTTCCCATTTCATTTGATTATAATCGAACTTAAGTAACCGTTATGTATTCAATTGTTAAAACAACGAAAGTCTATTATCTCAAAGATTACACGACTTATTTAACATAACTAGTGTCATACGAACCAGTTATCTCTTAAACTTTCGAACAACTTACTCCATAACAACTTGATATGTGGTTCAAAAGTTATGGAACGTAAAGAAATTTAAAGACAATTTCAAACTATACCTGCTTCGATCAATATATGTGGCCTCAACATAATTTAAATGTGGTTTTGTACTATTTGAACGTTCCCGGTATCGCTCGTGATGAAATTGTTCGAAATTAAAAGTCATTTCTTTTATTTCGCTATTTCTCAAGCACTAACATCACGTCATATTTCATATTTTAGAACCCAAAGAGTTAATATACTTTTATTGGATTGAAGCGTCCATGTAAATCTATTTTTACAAATAATAAGTTTGAATGAGAAAGGCTGGGTCTGACCGCTAGGTGGATTAATTTAGGTTATCTGAGAACTGCAATTTTCTCTCTGAAATGTGTGATAAACATGGATTTTGTTGTTAACTGAATTAAATATTGAAATCCACTCTACAAGTTGACCTTTGACATCGAGCATCTAGCTTTATTAGTTTAGCTGCTGTTTCACTTCAAAAGCAATAAGTCGCGCCTTCATTCAGTGGTGTAAGGATTACAATTTTCTCCTTTACTGTGTTTTCGTAGACACGTCGTTGAATGAAGGCGCAGCTTATAGCTTTTAAAGTGAAATAGGGTAACGGGGGTATTTTGGCCCACATGCATATTTTGGCCCACCCGGTAACATTTTACGCATTTTATCTGATAAATTCAATTAATATTAGAAAACTATGCATGCAACATTGAATAACACACCTAAGAATCATACTACACTATAATTTTCGGCGAAAAACTGGCTCTAGGTAGTGTTGTTTTGGAATTAGTTCATACATATTCAAAGTCATGGCTGAATCAACCCAAAGTCAAGAGGAAGTGGTAATATGTATGCTTTTGAAACAATGCGTTGTTGTAGTAACATCAATAAAATGTCATAGAAACAGTTTGTATACTCTAACATGTTGGAAAAAGTTGAAAAAGGGGTTAAACGCATGGCCTAAATATGTTTGCCTCTTTCTGAAGCAAACAAATTTTGGCCATGCCAAGTTTTGACATCTCTTTGATTACCGTTCGGCCGTTGCACGTGAACAAAGAAGCAGCTTGTGACAATTTACAGGTAATTACTTCTTAATTTATCACATTTAACGATATGAAATTAGATGAGAATGCCTGTCAAACCGCTATAAGCCAAATCATTTCATTTTTAGATGCCTAAAATTCAGAAAAATTCACAGCAGAAGGATGTTCTCCTAAACCCACTTTTTTGCTCTAAAAATACCGATGATGATCTTAAATATAATTAGTCCGAACTATTTCCATACACGTCTGTAGATATAAAGGTGGGCCAAAGTAAAAATTTGGTGGACCAAAATATGTTTTTAGTACTTCGTAGAAATTTTGATATTGCTAGGATATTTTTAAATATTTTGCATTGTTGAATGGTGTATATTAAAATAGACACTTAGCTTTTAACAATGGTATAATAGAGTAGTTATTTATGTTGAAAAATTGTGTTTGTTTTTAATGAACTGTGCGAACACTTCCCAAAGCTGGCCAAAATACCCCCGTTACCCTAGCAGCTAAACTAAAAGAATTAGGTGCTTGGTGTCAAAAAACAACTTGTAGAGTAGATTTCAATGTTTAAATTAGTTAACAATAAAACCCATGTTTATCACACATTTCAGAGAGAAAATTGTAGCGGGAGGCTGGCATCACGGCCAACTAATAATTCGTGCCCCAAAAGCGATCCGTTTAAGTTATTAATTTAGAAGTGAATTAAGTGGCCAAATTTGTTAAAAAAGTGTCAAGTTGTGATCTGTGCTGCTTTGTCTAAGTGAGAAAAGTGAAGGTTTTGTGAAAAACACAGTGTTCCTTGCGTGAAAGTAATAATTTCTCCACGAATTGAAATTGAAAATTGTAAGGCCAGCTAAGTTGCGTGAGTGTGAGTGCCTACTTTGTGCGTCGCGCTAAGAGCAAGCCCACCAGTGGCTAAATTGAAGTTTCTAAAGCTAGTTCGGCAACTCCCACCATAACGCGGCAACCGCACCGGGCGTTGCTATGTTGGTTTGGGAAATAGCAATCCCCACCTCGGGTAGTAGCGAGTTATTAAATTTGGCAACGCGATAGCAACGTGCCGTTTCGTTGCTATTTGATGAATAATGTCAAACTGTTGTTTGTTTTGTTGTACTCGATAGTAAATGTTTGTAGCAATATTATGAAGATAATGAGTGTTTCGAACATAATTTATCGGCCCCGGAAGACGAAACGCTTTGCCTTGGTTAAACACGTCGTAGGACGCAAATATCGGCGAGGATCAGTCTATTTTAATTTCGATTGAGCTGAAATTTTACACAAAGTGTTTTTTTCGGGCGGGTGAACATTTATAGTTTTTTTTTTAAATTCGAGATGATCATTTTGGTTGGCACTCTAATCTACACGAAGCATAAAGCTCAAGTCCTCACAAGATTGGTCAACCATGTCATTATTTCAATAAACCTGGAAGGTTTGAGTGAATTGCTCGGGAGTATCACCGACTATTGCTGCTGACTCTTTTGAAGGCATGTTAGTCTCAGTTTCCCGTTGCGTCCGGTTGTTGAATGAAAAACCATTTTTCGCATCTACAGATGTTTTAATCTTCGAAAACAGCTTGAGACGAATTCGAAAGCAGCGTCGGAAATGGTCATCGGTATAGACCGGTGTTTCCGAAAAA